>NC_138827.1:39656068-40240236 GCF_965183815.1 Platalea leucorodia | reverse complement strand
GATGGCAAAGGGTGTTAATCAGACCTTGTGGACACCTGCTGAGAAGAGTCTGTAACACTGTATTCTGAGCTGTGCACAACAAGCTGTGTCAAGGAGAAGAGCTGTACAATGGCGGGTTTCCTCCTCTAATAATTGTGTTACTTGCCTTTGCTGCTGCTAAGATTTTTGTCTGGCTTTAAAAATATCAGGCATGCATAACTTCCTAGGTGGTGGTGGGTGTTTTTTGTTGTTCTATTTTAAAAAAGAAAGCCTTAAGAGAAAAAGTGTGAAATAGGAAAACAGTTGCCTGGTGTAAAGTTTTCTACCTTTTTGCTGTAAGCATAAGCTGTGCTTAACTAAAGCTATTAGATGAAGTTATAGTGGAAAAAACAGAGCAGCTCCAAAAACCTGTTCTTAATTGTGCTGTGGAGTATCTTTTGCCCCGCATGGCTCAGTTTGGAAAAAAAAAATCACACGTAACCCATCTTGTCTCTGGCTCTGTTGCTGTATGCGTTATTGTTACATATTTGGTGCCTGGTTGGGGAGGTGGCAGCAAAGGAAAGGAGGCGGGGGGTGGGGCGGGTTCCTGTGCATGTGCTACAGCCTTGGTTCTGGACAGAGTTTGTCCTGGCTTTTGTAGGGAGGAGAAAAATGTGCCACGTGGCTGGACACAAAAATCGCATAGCTGGTCCTCTGAGCCCAAAGCCTGTGTCACAGGATCAAAGGGTTGTAGTTTCAAACCTCTGCCAAAACACACAGAGGCAGTAAAACAAACTGGAACACAGGAGTGGAGGAAACAGACTGAAAACCAGGCAGGATGTTGCTCTGTGGTAAAGCAGCGCCCTTGATTTTCTGTCATGGCTAGGAGCTGGTGACTGTTCTAAGCGTATTGAAAGATCTGGGCAATAAAGTGGCCTTTGATGGGGTCTTCTGTGTTATTGAATAAGGTGTTTGATCTTAATGTATACATTTCTACGTGTATTAGAAAATTAATAATGTTGAAATGAATGATGACAAAAAGAAGCAAAAGTAAAGATCAAAGAATGTAAGCTTATGCTAAAGGCTTTTACCTTTGGGTAAGCACAGTGCACTGACAGCTGACTAATGAGCCCAGCATTGCGAAAGTGCGGATTTAAAAAAAAAAAAAAAAACAAAACCAAAAAACACCACACTTTTTCTCTCTTGAATCTAATCCTTTTTTCCTGTATTGTTATAGAGTCATCCACTTTGTATAAAAACTATTTAGACTTGTATCTGGTATATCTGGCAGTTTAGTACTACCTGCCGCCTTTTTTTACCTCAGTCAGAATGCTTAAATGTTTCTTTAGAAGTGGTGGAGAAGCCACTGAGTTAATGGTGGTGCTTCATGGGGCTCTGATGAAATCCTTGCTGTTTCTGGGTGTCCTTTTCAAATGGTGAAGTGGGCAAGGGATAACTATGGGCACATGCTGCTCTGGGCATTGCTGCTGTGAGAAGGGGCCTCAGCCCTCTAGTCGCTTAGTGACTCTATACATGGTTCATCTGTAAAATTTATTTTGAATTGATCTTTTTTTTGTTGTTTTTTTTTTTTCCAGCTTCGTTTTCTGGTGGAGCTTGTATGGCCTCTGTCATTATTTCTTGCCCTTGTCTGGCTGAGGAAAGCTAATCCACTATATCGCCAACATGAATGTAAGAACATTTAAAGTGTTTTAATGCTCTGACTTGTGCTAGATAATGGCTAGAAGTTCTCAGACAGAGATGCTGGGACCTTTTTGCTGAGTATTATTCTCCAGTGGCAAAAGAACAGAGTTTGCTTCAAGTAGTTTAGTTATTTGTAGCCATATATTGCTCAGAATTTATTTCAGCTGAAAATAGCCATATTGCTTGTGTCGGTGACTTCTTTTTTCTTAGTAAAAGAGAAACTTATATTTCCATCATATTTCTTCTGTAGCGAGCCAACCTATCATGCTATTTAGATTCATGCAGGCTGCATTAGAAAGACACCTAATAATTTATATTTCGTGTTTCCGTACTCTAGGTCACTTCCCAAACAAGGCAATGCCATCTGCAGGAACACTGCCATGGTTACATGGCATCTTCTGTAACATGAATAACCCCTGTTTCCGTAGCCCAACCCATGGAGAGGGCCCAGGTGTTGTGTCCAACTACAACAATTCCATGTAAGCAGAGCTATATGTGTGAGATGGTTGTAGTAATCTAGGCCTGCTAGGCAACTGCTGATGGCCTGCTCTTGGCACCTGTTGGGCATTTATGAGCATGAGTGATGCAAGGGGAAAGGATGGAGTATCATCAGGCTGCTTAGAAAGGTCCCTCAGCACACTGAGGGGTATTTTAAAGAATTGTTCTGTGGTGTGACTGAAAAGGGAAAGGTGAGCATTTAAGAAGGCACTGGGGTGCAAATACTGGAAGACAAAAATTTTCAGTCCTAGCACATCAGTTTCATTCCAACAATGGTCAGCAAAGTTGAAACAGAGCTCATGATGGTAGGTTTGGACCTTTTTGAGAAAGAGTTCAGTTGTACTAGTCTCTAGGGAACGCCTACTGCTTAGTGAATGTCTCAGGACAAATCTTTTTGATATAAGAGTACGAAACCCCTAAGCTTTCTTTTCTCATCACTTGAGTTGTCCCTTCTGAATGAGAGCTCTGATGAAGTAGCTGCAAAGGAAGATGTGTGCTGCCACTTCTTATGTAGCACTTGTTTTGTCTATATACTTGTGAGACTTTAATCAGCATAGTAGCCTTCAGATACTAAGCTTATTAATAAAATATGATGGGGGATTTCCAGACTGTTAGTGAAAAAGAGCTGTGGGAATGCTTCACTGCATTGTTTGTTATAGCCGAGTCATGAAAGACAGCAGAGTGGACAAAGACCCTTAGAGTAAAAACCTGTTAGAATAGCTATAAAAAATGCTCCAAACCTCCCTTTGCAAATAGTCCGCTTTGGAGCATCCAATTATTAAAATTCATGAGCTAACAATGTCAAGGCCATTAAAGCTCCAGTCACGTGAAAGTCTGTAGCTTGGAGTTAACTTAGCATTTGACCTTTTGTTCCTAGTGAACAGGATTTAAAATAGTCAGTTAGACTTTTTTTGTAGGGTACAGTCAATCACACAGTGAAGCCAGAGGGTTCTGTTTTCTCTATGTTCTGGCTTTGCTAGGTTGCTTCTTACAGAGCAAACTGTCCCTTTGTGAATCAGAGTAAATTCAGTGCATTACAGAGGAAGCAAATACATTGTGTTTTCTGAAAGAATTTAGTCCTTCCTGTTTGCTGTTTCCTGTAAGCTAAAATAAGTCATGAGGACCGAGATATACCATTCCATGTATGGAAAAACATAACACCATTAAAGAAATGTAATGGCCTCCCCTGCTGCTAATAAGAATTTTTTTGTACTTGTTTATAAACACAGGACCCGATTGCATCCTTGCTTGAACCCAGAACCAGTAGGTGAACAGCTGCCTGTGACAGTTTATCGCTCCTGTTTTCCTGCCTTTCCTAGAAGAAATGTTTTGGAGGGAACCTAAAAGCCACCCTTACATTGGAGGGGACTGAGCTGGGAGAGGGAGGAGGATTCTGTGTCGGGGTGATTCCATGTCACTAATCTGGCTGAGCAGGGCTGCATGTGCCCAGATTGCCCCATCCAACTCCTGGAGTTGAGCCTGGGCCAGAACCAGAGCAGATTTGCACCATAGCTGCGAGGTGAATGCTGGGTGGGGAAGGTCCTGTCTCCCCAGCAAGACCAGCACGGCTGATGAAGAAAGTGTATGAGAGTCCAACCTTCTGCAACACCAGTAGCCCTCTTAAACCTTCTGTGGACTTCCAAATCTAACTGAATCCCACACCACCTGAAACTACTCTGTTGTCACCACAAAACTGAGCTTTGAGTTTCAAGACTGAGGACAAAATAATTTATTTTTTCCTCATCCCTAACACAGAGAAAGTCAACTTCACCTTTTTTTGTGTGCAAGGTACTTAAGAGTCATCAGTCTTAAATTACTCTTTGTTCACTATTTCTTCTTTCAGCCTTGCAAGGGTATATAAAGATGCTCAGGAGCTCTTACTGGAAGCCCCTGAAATCCGTGACCTTGGCAGAATCTGGGAAGAACTGATCATTATGACTCAGTTCATGGAAACAATGAGAACTAATCCTGAAAGAATTGCAGGTAATTGTATTGTCTGTATCCTTTGGGCTATTGAATTTTTCCTTCTGAGAGCTGACTAGTAGTTACTCTGCGGACTGACAACATTATAATGTATTATTTCACATGTGCTGTTACTCTACTTACTGTTAGAGAGGGTAAGTTAAAACTCATCCAGTGTTGTAACAAACACCTTTCATTTGAGAGAAAGGAGAGAAGCATTCAACTCCATTCTACAACCATCTTCCTTAAATAACGGTAGACAAAATTCAAAACACAAAACTATGGATATCTCACCACCCAAAGTAAAACACATGGGTGAAGAAATTTCCTTAATTATTATTATTACTGTAGAGGCAGAAGCAGTAAGAAAGCGTCACTGGAAGGTGCAGAGGAATGGAAGCTAGGAATATGCCTGAATGTACGCTAGGAGTATAACCCAGAGAAGAGCTTAGAGATACGTTGTTTCAAGTGTTAGCTGAAATAGGTTTGGAACAGTGAAGAAGGAAACACTTCTTGTTTTCATGATGTGTTTAGAAAGAGAAGACATTGCACACTTTTTATAAAAAACAGGATTGCAAATTGTATGACTCCATTAATTTTTACTTAAAACAACCTGCCAAACTCAAAACACAATCCTGGGGAAAAATAGGAAATGGACTAATAATATTTTTTAAAATTTAATATTTGGGCTTTAAGTACAGAATTTGAAAAGATACTCCTAAAACTAATGGCACAAAAAATGGACTGGCTCTGAGAATTGATCTGTCCCGTTCTCAAGTCCTTTGCCAGAGGAATAATATTCTTATTAAAATCAAATAGTCACGCTCCATATATTTTTAATGAGATGTATATAAACCATCTGATGCACATACTCCACTATCTCATCAGAGGTTTCTAACTAGAAGTAAAAAAGGGACTACCTCATTGTAAAGAAGAATGAGACAATCAAAATGCCCCAGAATGCAAACAACAAGAACTTGAGTATAATCTGAGCTGTGGTTTGTACACAGCTATAGAATGCAAACCTGCCTATTTAGAGTTGAGGAGAAGCATGACATGCCGTGGGTTTGCAAGATATTGCTGAGGGACCACACCCCGTGGTTTGGGAAGTTGCCTTGGCATCCGGTATCTACTTTACTCAGCAGTTGGAAAATAGAGTACATTCCTCCCGGCTCCCGTGAAATACAATGTTAATGCTCTTTCAGAATCTGTGGGGGTTTTGAATGTGTTTTACTTAAAAAAAAAAAAAAAAAAAGTTTGGAATCTCCTGTTTCATAAAACAAAGTAACAAAGTCAGTTCTGGAGCTAAACTAATAAAATACAAATTGCCACCTTTTCCCATACAGAAAAAAGTACTGCAGAATTGACTGTTTAAGTTCTCTGTGTGTGTAGCTTACTACTATTGCCTGTAAGTAACAATCTTAACAGAATATTGTTATAGCTGCAAAGTTGAGCAATGAAAAATTAACAAATGTCAGAACTAAGATTCCTCCTTCTCCTGATTCCTTAAGCTGGATCCACTTCTTGAATCTTCCTTCCTTGTCCCATTCCCCCCTTGCACTGACACATGTGACGTGTTCCTGTAGTGTGCTTTTTCCTCCACGATGCCTGGGTGCCAGGAAGGGCATCGCCGAGAATATGGGGGACAGGCCCTTACTATTGTTTTCAGTGTTTACTGCTTGAATAAATACATGGAGGAGCAATTGAAGAATTCTGCTCAGCCCCTGCAGCCCTAGGACAGAATACGCTTATTGCAGATGGAATTGTGGAAGTTACTTGTCAAACTCTGATAAGCCTCTACTTAACTCACAAAATGGAGATGCTCAGCACCAAATTTGTGCATGTTTATGTGGAGATGTCTAAAGCTACATTCCCCATGTCAGTACAGCACATGCTGCTCCTATCAGTTTTAATTGCCTGTTCTAAAGGCTGGAAGAGAGTGCTTTTCAAGCGTTCTTTAAGTCTGTTGATGCTATGTGAACTACCTTTAATAAGGCCGTAGTATTCAACGGACATGAGCAACATTCACTTTCCAAGCTTTCACTTGGACCATACTGAGGCAGAATTCACTCTGATACTGATTTGTAACAGAGGCAAGTTAAAAAAGACTGGCACTGTTTGACTTTAAGAGCAGCAGTATTTTGAATATTGTTATAGATGGGATTAGGGAAATTCGGTGGCCTCTCATAGTTTAACAGTGTGTACCCTCATTGGTTTGTCTGAAAGTTTGCAAGTTTTTAATTTACTAGTTGGTAATCTAGTTTAATATGACTATTAAACTACAAACAATTTATGCTTCTCCAAGGAAAATTAGTTTCTCACGAAAGATTTCCAAGGGACCATTTTTGCAAAACTATAGAATAAGATTAACTAGCTAAGATTAATCAACAGCAAGCGATAAATTAGTGTAAGTGTAAAGGGTTGGCTGAAGTTATTTACACAAGGCCCAGAAGAAAGAACGCTGACAACAGTAGCACACTTGAATCTGAACATTTGCAATAAAGCATTACCTCAGAAAAAAGGCAGAGACTTTCAAATGCAGTCAGGGATGCTTTCAGTACTTCCATTGCTGAAGTTCTAGTCTGAAACATCTTTCAGAGATAAGACAGGCAGAGTCAGAACGCTCAGCATTTTCTGATGATCATTCCCCAACAAAGGATTAAAATTATTTTGAGTTTCAAAAAGAGTTTTGGACCCCATTAGTCACTACTAAGTATATGAGCCAAAGCACATACTGTTTGCAGTTTAAGCCAGGGTATGGATTGTTCTTTAACTTCCTTTGTTTGGGATCTCACTGATCTCTGCACTCCTTTCTTCATCCAGGAAGAGGAATACGAATTCTAGACATTTTGAAAGATGGGGAGACTCTTACTTCCTTCTTGCTGGAAGATGCTGGCCTCCAAGATGTTGTTGTTTTCCAGCTTATTAATGCTCAAGTGCGCCCTGAACAGGTGAGTAGGTTATAACAGCTACCAAGCTGTTATCTGTGTGGAATGCCATCTCTTGAGTTGTATATGCAAAGTACCCTCAGTGAGGACCTTGTGCCCAGAATACCTGCTGCCTTGCCTTATAGGTTGTTTGTACAACTTCTCCCTTTGTTTTTTTGTGGCTCTAGAGGATGAGGTGTTTGTTTTGTCTTTAAAAAATATTTGGAATACACATTAAATATAGATATTTGGTTCGATCCTGTTGTTGCTCCCAAATAACAAGCATCAAGAAATGATACTGCCAAGCAGTGCATCCATCCCCATGATTAAAGACTTGGCTCGAAAGCATAAGGCAGCTGTGCATCCTTTTGAGACAGCAGTCCTGATGAATAGCAGCAGAGAACTATTTGAGGTTCTTAATTTAACATTTAAATTCTCTGCCCCAATGCCAGCAGAGTAAGTAATATGGTGGCTTTATGGCATTGTCTTACATGAATAGGTGGGAGTGGAGAAGCAGACCCACTTTCTTAGGTTCTGATTAAATAATAGATCTGCCTAGAAAATTCAGAGTGAAAACTACGGGTCAAATTCCTCCCGAAGCAGCTAAGCAGGGGACTGTGTTTGACCAAGTCCAGGCTGTCTTTGCCTCTGTATGTACTGGTGGCTGGGAGCTCTGCGAGGAATGCTGTATTAATGAATGAATGTTGCTGAATCAGAACTCTGGAACAATTTCTACACTGCGTTAGTGTGTGGGTGGAAGCAAGTGAATAATTGAGGCTGAGAGACACAATTCCTCTTTTTCACTGCCACATAAAACACAAATCCTGGAACTGTGTCTTGCCAAAAAGAGGGAGGGCATTAATGAACTTGCATGCAGTTCCTTTTGTGCACCGCAGGTTCCAACTGGTGTGACTAGTAGCCAGATTACTTATCTGCTCTGTTCTCGATCAGTACCAGGGGAAGCCCTCCCCTCTCCTCACTTTGTCGTGAAGCAATACCACAAGACCATACCAAAGCCAGTGTCAACTGATATGTCCTACTTATTTTCACACCTCCCTGTAAGCTGAGATGGTGAAAATTTGCTTCCTTGCTACTAGTGACAAGAATATATAGAGATATCCTGCTGGGCTTCTCTTTCCCTTTTCATCCCTAACCTCTTCTTCGTCAGAAATCTGCTGTGCCAGAACTGTGTGCTGCTGTGTTAGTCTCTATTAGCTCCCCAGTGGCATTCATTCATCTACTGTTAAAGACTCTGCCCGCCAGTGTATGCAGGACTGACGTTTTCAACACTGTCACTGAAAGTATGATTGAAAGCTGCTGGAAGATGGTGTCTTTCTGCTGTATTTTCTGTGCTGATGTAGAAAGAGATATAGTTCTCTTTATGCTGGAAATTAAAGAAATCTGAACATCAGTTAGAGAGGGAGCTGGAGGGGACCTGGTGTTAAATGCTGCTTTTGCTGTCCTCCATAAAGTTTTCTTGTTAGCAGTAATCACAGGTATACAAGATCATCGCACAAGAGCTGATTTACAGCTATGAGGAAAGAAAGTGCTGTCAGTACTTCCTCCAAGAGAACTGATGCAGGAAAACTAATCTCATAGTTTTCAAAAGACCACAAGAGACTTATTTTCAATAGGAATTGAACACTTGATCTCCTATGGGAGATAAATCGTTTCATTCCTATAGACCTTCTTGATAAGCAAGTTACTCAGGCTGGACTCACGGTTGGTTGAGGTAGAAGTTGCAGAGCCGTGACTAGAACCTAGATCTGTGGTCGTCTTAAGCCTCAACCGTGATAGTTCATCTCTAGTTCTTCATGCTGCTCTACTCTCTGTTTGCTTGCATATTGCTGTACACCCTCTCCCCCTGACTCTGATGGCACTGAGCTGATCAGCCTGAAAGCAGCTTGTTTGCAAGAGCCTGACTGTTGCCAACAGCTGGCTGCAAATCTAGGTCTGAGCCCCCTGGGAGTGCAGGAAATAACATACAGAGCTGAAAGCTAAACTTGATCAAACAGCCAACTAGCTGAAAAAATAATTTGGACTTCATCTTGCCAGCTTTGGCCAAACAGTGACACATTGATTAAAAAAAATAAAAAAAAGTATTGAAGTTTTCCTCAGAGGGCCTGCTTTTTTGAGTCATTCTAAGATAACGATAAGAGACTGATGTTAAAACACAATAAGAAGTTCAGGAAAGATTGGCAACAGCCCACCCTACCGGAAAAATTGGAAGGGCGGAGGTTTGATGTTTTTCTAATCCCATCTGTTTATGAACGTTCTTGAAATGCAGTTACAGTTTGTAAATAACCTCTCTTTTTTGTGTGTGTTTAATCCTTCTCAATGATGTTAATGTCACAGTTTCCTGGTTTCACAAGTCAGAACAAAGTTCCCAGGCTGCCTCCCTGTGCAGCTCAATTTCATTGCAGTTCACACTCGATGATGAGGACCATGCCAGATCAGGCGTATATGGTTAAAAAATGCTGTTCTTTTCACACATATCCACGGGACATAAGTGACTGAGCGAATAAGCAAATTCTTCCTCCAACATCAAGTCAGTTAAATCCAATTCAAATGTTCCAGTTTGAGGGAGGGCAAGGGGTGTTTGGTTTTGGAGGTTTTTTGCAAGCCAGACTGTATCTGTCAGTTACATTTCCTCTTTTGCATTCTGCCTCGCTCCACACTGTCCAACTTGTGTTAACAATGCCTGTATATGGGTACAGCTGTAGCGATGATAGTGACAGTAGCTCTCAGATACTTTTACTAGAAATTCACATCCCTTTTTTGTATCATTATTCCAATGCACAATCTCTGCGTAATTCAGGTGCTTTTTTGGTTTTTTTTTGTGAACTGCAGCTCCATAAGCTGAAACTCAGGGCACTCACGGTAGACAAAATACAATGCTGTACTACACCTCTCTTCCCCTGCCTTTCCTATTCTGGATGCTGACTTTCCACAGCCACACTTGCAATTTTGTTGGTAGCTTCTGACATCTGAAGCACTTAATGAATAACTCCTCAAGCTTGAATCCACTCTCCAAAGCAACTGAAATAAATTTTTTCTTATTCCTTTGGGTTTTTAAATATTTCTCTTTACTGGCACCACCAAACAAGTCTCAGCTGCTAACTATAGGAGATTTTGTAGATATAAACTTTTGATAATGTTCAGAATCTCTTAGACAGCCTTGTTAATTTGCTTAGGTAGCAAATAAGTGTGCACCTATGCCTGACCTGGTATTGCTGTGGTGTGTTTGTTTTGATCCAAATGTCTTAACGACTGGAATGCTCAGCAGATTATTTTTCTAAAGGAAGTTATATTCTGTGCAGATTTTGATGATTTCTTTTTCTATGCAGTTGATTAAATTCGTTTAGCCTAATGATATTGTGCCAGTGCATAGTTCTTGTTTGTCTGAAAGTCTCTGTTCATCTCAAACACAGTAGGCATTTACAGTCATCACAGTGTTGTGAGCTTTTTTCTTTATCGTTTGTACTGTGAAAGGAGATGGACAGAGGATGTGAACATTAGGTTATGAGCAATTTCCAGTGCTACTTTTTATTATACTGCCATGTATTCTGTCCATTATAAAGCAAGGAGAACTGAATCACAGACTACCATGAGTATTCCATTACAACAATGTGAATCCCAGGTAAATCTACTGATTTCTATGGAGTTATTCTGCATTTACATTGGTTTAACTATAAACTAATCTGCTCCCAGTGGTTGAACACTAAAGATAATTGTTTTTTTCTGTTCCATGTTTGTATTGGAAGTGGTAACCCATAGACGGGTGTGGTTTAATTTAAAATGGCTTTGTAAAGCCTGGCTGTATGCCTGTGCACAGTGACAATAAATAATGGCTATGGGGAAGCATTGGGGTGGAATAGTCATAACTGAAATAAAATACTGAGGGAAATCAAGCTTGAGAATCAGTGGAACTGGCCTTTTTCTCTTAGAACAACTGACAGCAAAAATATAACTAGTCTAAACACAAAAGGTAGAGTGATGTGGCACAATCGGTTTGTCCTACTGTCAAGCAAGACATAACTATCCCTCCTTAACCACAAGGATGGGTGGCATGGCATCAGGCGTGCTTAGATGACAGAGAGAAAGGGAAGAAGACTCACAAGAACTTTTGCAAGGAAGGGAAGAATCACTAATGAGAAGAGGAAAAACTTGACTGAAGGCAAGGTGATCTAGCATAACATCAAGTGAAGGTAGTTCAAGAGTTGATGCTTCAGCTGACCACATCCTTCTGCCATTCATGAAAATATTAGCAGGGGCTGATATCAAGGTGATATCAAGGATGTCACTTTTGATAAATCTTTAATTGTTCCTGAGCGGTATGAAGGTCCCACAACAGTAAATGAAACACTGTTTTTGGTTGCAGTTTGCCTATGGTGTCCCTAGCTTGACTCTGAAGGACATTGCTTGCAGTCAGATGCTCCTGGACCGCTTTATTATCTTCAGCAGCCGAAGAGGTCTCCCTTCTGTGCACAAGGCCATGTGTGCCTTGTCCCAGGAAAGCCTACAGAGAGTAGAAGATGCCTTGTATGCAAATGTTGATTTCTTTAAGCTATTTCAGCTGGTAAGTATTAACACAATCATCCTGTCTTATGTTGTCATTTTTTGGCTGATATTTCATTGCTCTTCAAGAATTTTTTTGTAACACAACACTAATGTTCCAAGTGGTCTTTGTTTATTTACCCCTGCAAATGTAAGGTTATGAATGTGTGATTGTTAACCTACCATCAGCAGAACACTAGACATCTCTGAGTATGCTTTGGGGTGAAACAGATTAAATTCACAGTATAACAGAACTAAAAGATTCAAATGCAATTTTAAATCAGAGTGTGTGTGAAACTGTTATCTGGTCTTTCCAGTCATTGTAGCAAAACAGTGTGTGGCAAGACCTACAGCGACCTTGCTGAGGGTTCTGAAAATACCCCATACAACCCATCCTGTCTTTGCTCCATCCAGCATGACAGAATTTTACGCTGAATTCAAAGCCACGATGCGGCTTGAGTTGGGATAGCAATATGAGCCTTTTTTTTTTTTTTTTTTTTTTTTTTTTTTTAAAAGTTGTACTGGCTTTCATCACTCTTTCTATAGAAGCTTTTTCTTAACTTCTGTTCATTTTCATTGCCCTTCTTTGTGCTGTTTCTGTTTCTACTGTGACCTTCTTGCCATAAATTAACTACAACTGCAACCTTGGTTCAGTATGGAGATATTATGCCATTATATATATATTTATTTGTTGTTATTTATATTTTATTATATATTTTAAAGTAATAATATGAATATATATCTATTTATATATAAAAAATGGTTTGATTTTTTTTTTTGCTTTTGCTCTCTGTTCTTTTCCTAATATTTTTCTAATACTCTATTTGTATTCTGCACACTGAGCTGGTGCTTTCAGAGAACTATTCATAAAGACTCCAAGATCTTTCCTCATGACAGCAAACTTAAAGCCCATCACTGTGCATATGTCTTTCATGTTTGTTTTCCCCTTGATCATGACTTTGCATTTTTCAACAATGAATTTAATTTGCTGGTTTTCACCTTGTAACTTAATGTCATGAGACCACCATGTTGGCAGTTTGCTGTATACAGCCGGCAGGATACGTGAGCAGCTGCTAAACTTACATTGAAAGTATTGATCGGACCTTTCTGCCATGGCACTGTAACGTCATGATAAATTTAACATGGATTTTATTCAGCTTTGAGTTGCTCAGAACTGGGAACAGAGGATGCCAGAAGCTTTAATCGACACACCAGCCAAATTACTGTTTGATTATTGTAGCATTGACAGTCATTCATTGTGCCCATGTGATTTTGCCAATCCTGATAAGAATCTGTGATCATCTTGTGAAAGCTGCTATTTTCCATTTCTAAAAATATACTCATATATTTTCATGTATCTGATGCTTGCTGGAAGTAGCAGAGAACTAATGCTACAGTACTTCTAAGATAGGTTTTCAGCGTTTAAGGACTTCATGTGAATACTGCACTGCCCAACTTTAAAATTAAGCTGCTAACATATCATGATTTTGCTGCCATATCAAATAAAAAGGAAAGATGAGATTTGATAAAGCAGTTGTCTGTGTTTAAACAAAAACAGATTCCTATGGGAAATAGGAACATAAACCTGAAACCAAATTCTGAAGTTGTGAAGGACTGGGTGTTCAGATGCAGGCTTACGGTCTGGACTGTTACTACAAGATCTGTCTGCCAGGACTTCCCCGGAGTATTGCAAGTCTGTGTGTTGGAAGGGTATCCATAGCCTGACTCGCAGTGGGTTTTAATGTGGACCCAGCTGCAGAGAACAGATTATCTTTTCATGATGCCTAGCACAATGAGACGTCGAATTGGTAGAAGCTTTCTCACACTCCCTTCATTATAGTTGCTAAATAATAATTTTAATATGTTTCTCATTTTTTCAAAGGCAGAAGTATCCCTTTTAAATCAAAATCCATCTTAGTTACTCCTGTTAAACTAAAAGGTAGACTGTGCATAAGCACTCCTTGCCACAGTTATTTTTACAATGTGCTTCACCACCACTTTGAAATTAGTGTTCCTTGCCGAATTTGTGATCAACGTATTCGGGTATGTATGTGCATAAACATACACTCAATGTGCTCATGTATACCCTCTAGGGTTTTTGCCAGAAATTAAAGCAACTCACGTTTTTGGTAGCAAAGCACAGACAGAAAAATAAGACCCTTCCTTTACTGTCTGGCTGGCTCAGCCGCAGCAAGGAAAATGAGCCTCTTTCTGGAGTACAGCTGTTCTTGAACCTGCCTGTTTAAGCTTTGTTTGAAGTTCTCTAAACCTTATAAATACATGAAAATAAAATTCTTTAACACCATATTGCAATTTTGGGTGGAGATAAGCAGTTCTTCACTAAGCATAGACACATGTTGCTGAAACAGCTGCTTTGATTAGTATCGCCACATGCACTTGATATGCAATCAGACTGAGTGTAAATCTAAACTCAGTTACATATGCAGAATGAATGTTCATTGGACTTTTTAAAATTCTACGTTAGTTTTAAAACTTCTACATTAGAAATACCTGTGTATTCAAGACTCAGGTTATTTTCTGCACACTTACACTGTCAGTCACTCTGTACTTCATGGTCTTTGGGCTACAGTTGTGTAGTATAAGCAATCGCATACCAGAATTTGGTTTTGCATAGCTCCTTGTTTGAGTAGGGCTTATTTTAGGATGGGCAGCTGACTGTGGTTTCCAGAACTGGGCCTTCTGTTGTTGGAAAGAAACTCTTTGATGTTTATGCTCTTCCTTTTTTCCGTAACACCATATTCACTTCCAGTGAATATGGAAAGAGTTGGATAAATATTTTGGGGAAAGCTTTCATCCTCCTCTGTGTTTAGGGTCAATAAACGTTCCCAACTGTATGCTCTGATATTTAGGTCAGATGAAAGTGTAGTTTGTATATAATGTCTGCTGATCCTGTCTTATGTGTGCTTCTAGAGAACATGAACTAGCTGAGTAAAAATTCAGTGATTTTAGGACATTTCTATTAAGACCTGATTCATACTGAATGCCTCCTGCAAGAAATAATATTTAGGAGCAAACATGTAATCTTGCCCCTATTTCTCTTTTCTTCTCCTCTAGCTACAAGGAGGAGGTTCTTAATTCCATATTTATCCCGGACTTTTCTCTGGGTTGCTTCAGATTGTTTACAATACCTGTTGCTCACAGTTTCAAAAAGGCCAGGTTAAGGCAAGTGCTCCAAGAATCCTGTGTAATCTTTGCAGAGACTGGTTCCCCTTAGGGGATAAAGGAAAAGTGTATTTTGAAGCATTGTGTGTGTATGCTTCCTGCCTGAACTGCAAGTGACAGATCAGAACATGCTAACATAAGCTTTCTGTAAAAACTCTTGCCTTTGTGATTCCCTGCCAGGTGCCTACACAGTGCAGCTGTCTTCTGCTTTCTTAACCACCTACTGACTGAAAGGAATGGCAGGCAATCAGCAGGGTGTATAAATACACAGTTTTGGGGAAGCCTTTTTGGGGTCTTATCTCATAAATATTACAGTCTAGCTATCTAAAAGTCCAGCTTTGTATTTTATTGTAATACCAGAAGAAATAGATGCCTGAAAAAGCCTCAAGAGTGCTAACTCCAAGTGCACATGTGATTCTTTAGACAGCTGACTAAGAAGGATGCAGCAAAGTGGTATGTGGTGGCACACTATGGTGTCACCTGTTTCTTAAGAAGCCAGTGATAATGAAAGTGTTAACTTCTGCTGGAAAGGCCATTTGGCCAGTCTGCAGGAGCCTGGAGAAGTAACGGTTTCTATCAGATCTGAAAGACAGCAAGGACCAGACTGTCTCAGAAATCAGGAAATCTCTCAAGTGTAAAGTACTACCAGTTATTTACCTCCATAGCAAATGGGGGCTTCTGTATCGCAACTTTTGCTAAATTCAGAAGTTACCAGGAGTCTGTACATCTCACTGGAAGAATAGCCTCTGTGAGAAGCAGATTCTCAAACTCCCAGTTCCTGCATTCCTCCTCCATTTTTGCACCTTTTGGCATGGTGGACTTAGATAAGAAGAACAAATCCCAAGCTATATTTTCAGTGGCCTGTGACTGTTTCAGCCTCATATTAGTAAGAATGCTTACACAGCCTGCTGTGTGAGTGTGTACTGGATTTGTTGCCCCACAAGACAGGCTTACAAGACTCACTGTTCCAAATAACTTAAGTATTTCAGCTAAAGAGATGCCATTTGGATTTTCTTCTCTCGCTGTAATGGCTGTTGTCATGTAGAAACTATACAAAACTCATCTGTATTTCTGATGTATTCACAGCTTCCCACTGTGTTGGACAGAAACTCACCAGGTGTTGACCTGAAGGCCTGGGGGAGGGTGCTGTCTAATGTCTCCCAGGCAGTGCAAAAGGTAAGTGGTCTAATAATAGATGGCATCACTTTTCTGGGTAGCACATAGTTCTCCTTTTCCTTTGTTCTATTTATGTTCCAGTTACCTGCTTTATCAAAAAGAAAATAGACTTGTTTGGGAAGAGCTGATTCCTTAGAAATTCATTCTTCTCTCATTACAAAATAAATGTAGACATAAGTATTGGCAATTACGAAGCATATTCTTTTGTTCAGAAAAGACATTAGAGAACAAGAACTGAAAATGGTGCCTGTGATGAGGACAGAGGAGATAAAAGGATGATGTTCTGACTGCATCCAGACTTTACCAGTCTGGGCACAACTGAGACCTCACCAGATACATACCTCCTTTGGGGGCTGCAATTAACAAACTCTTGTCTTACTGCAGCTAGCCAGGAAGCCAAGCATTCAGGACCTTTTGATGGTTCTGCAACCATTTGTACAAGATGGAAGGCCAGAATCCTTAGGCCACTTGGTGAGCTCCCTGTCTGATCTTTTCTGTGGCTACCCAGAAGGAGGTGGATCCAGAGTGCTTTCCTTCAACTGGTATGAAGATAATAACTACAAAGCTTTCCTGGGGATTGACTCAACAAAGAAGAAATCCAGTTATCTTTATGATAATACAACCAGTAAGTTTTTCCACCAAACCATTAGAGAGACTGTAGACAGGTGCACTTAGCTAGAATACCACTGTTGCTTTTATAAAATAACATTTTTAAGCAGTTGATTCAGGAAATTAGAGACAGGTGAAATGGTTTTACTTCATACTTACTTAATAGCTGGAAGCAGAGAAGCCCAGGAATTGAGAACTGACAGAAATATGTATTTGCTATCAATATGAAGGCATAAACACTGTCATCATCATAATTAAGACAGTCCCTCTGTCTTATCTTCTAATATATGTTACTGATATCAGAAAGAACTAGATGCCTCTGAAGAAGGCTCAGGAAAATACAGTGCTGCATTCTGGAATTACTTTTCTCCAGGATAATTTTTTTTTATAGTCTTTCCACTTGATGGATGGCCTGGAGCACAGGAATTTTAAAATCTCTCTTTTTAAATAATACTCAATTTGATACATGCCGGCTGTTCTCTTCCTGCATACAAGTACCTATATTTTGTAGCAGCAATGTTCTACAGCATAATTAAATCTTACATAGAAAATATTTCAATTTACCAGTTTTTGTTGCTTTGATTTCCTCACTTACCTTCTTGCTATTGTAATGGGAGAGAATGCAAAGAGGAACCAATTTTCTTTTCTACCACTCGTTATTTTATCTTTTTATTGTGCCCCCTTCTGTTTGCTATTTAGTTTTTCTCTACATTGAGACCACCAGCAATTTTTTCTGTACTAACACCCATATTATAGCTGCTAGTGCATTTCTGTGTCCCTTCTGCTATGATAGATATGGTTGTATGGTTACAAAGTACAGGTGAGCACTTTGCCTGTAGAGAGACTCCTACCTTTCATTGTTCGTGTTGATACTTGGCTCTACTTATGTCTGAACCTTCAAAAGACCTCTAAAAGGCCCAGTGGTCCATTTCTTCAGCCAGGGAACAAAATAGTTGAATGCTGTCCAAGTAAGCTAATTACTTCATAGTGCAGGAGTAAGATAGAAATGTTTACGTTAAAATGTTTAGTTCTAAATTATTGTAGGATCCAGTTCTGAACTGTTCCAGAGTTCAACATCCAAGCCTGCTGGATCGCCAGTCCAATAGTTCATACTATGTAAGAATTAACCACTAATAGGAGAAAAAATAGCTTCATGTCAGTATCAGCTACAATACAAAGGAGCTAAGTCATTAGGAGAAAAGCAGTTAGAGCTCAAAATTGTTCAGTGAGATCTGAACTGTCTAGTTTCCTTCCATTTGAAACATCTTATAAATAACAGCAACTTTCAAATGGGTAAATTTATTTGTTTGCTCTTCCAGTTTCAATGGTGTCTACTTTACAACTCCAATATCTACTTAGTAGTCTTTTCCATTTATTCAGATGTTGTACTTCTACATTGCAGAATGTACTTAACCCATTCATATTCAAAATACTTTAAACTGCCAGTAAAAAGCCCTGCAGGACGTTATGTATGATACAATTTGAGTAGTGTTTCATAAAGACTCTCTTTCTTTCTGTCTTTAGCACCCTTTTGTAATGCATTGATCCAGAACTTGGAATCAAACCCTTTAACCAAAATAGCCTGGAGTGCTGTGAAGCCCCTGCTGATGGGAAAAATTCTGTTTGCTCCTGATTCACCTTCTGTACGGCAAATCCTAAAAAATGTAAGAAGTTCTGAAATACAAAAATGTATATTTTAAAAAACTGCATTCTGAGAAACATATTTTGAAAAAGTGACCCAGCTACCTCAGCCTAATCAGATTTTCTTCTCAGAACTCCATTTGTTCTGATGGTCATCAGAGGAGGGACAGTTACTCTTCGTTTAAAAAACAGGAGACAGATCTTCACTGATTCATCCCATCTTGATCCACACTACATGCTTTTTCCAGCTCAGGTAGCCTTTTGTTGGCGTAATTCCACATTTACACTAGTAAAAATAGTAATGGTTATATATATTTTACAGATGTAGGAACATCAGCAGCTCTGTGCCAGTAAATATTTAAATGAGGCTTGGATAGACTCATTGAGACCTAACACTGAGAGATTCCAAACCAATAGGAACATCATGGTTTAGTATTACATATGTTGAAATGATAAATAATTTTCACTTTGTGAAAATAGGATGGAGCCTGGACTCTTCAGCTAAGTACCTGAAGTTGGGTGAAATGAATCTGAGCAGTTAAATGAAGGTCGCATATGACCTAGGTTTTGGCCACCTTGTAACTAGCAATTCACTTACTCTCAACATCTATGTAAGGCACAGAAGAACTGCTGCTCATAGTTCACGCAGGAAAACATCAGATTTACAACAGCCCAACACTTCAAATCTTAACTAATATCTTAACTATGAGAGTGCCTGTCTTCTCCAACTGCCTCCCATTTGTTCATCTATCCACATTATCATCTTTCTTTTTAGTTCTTAAAGGAGAGAAATAGTCAAGGGGAAAAAGAGAGGAAGAAATCATTCTACCTAAAACCTGACTGTTTAAAGGAATTGAAGTTAACCGGAGTTGATGAGCACTTGTTTTTTCCATTACAAATACAACAGAAATTTATCCTAAGTGACTTTGATTCCAGTTGGATTTTACAAATTCTTTTTCT
This sequence comes from Platalea leucorodia, assembly GCF_965183815.1. Lineage (NCBI taxonomy): Eukaryota > Metazoa > Chordata > Aves > Pelecaniformes > Threskiornithidae > Platalea > Platalea leucorodia. The sequence goes on along the minus strand of NC_138827.1, from coordinate 40,221,064 downwards.
GAGGATTATTAACATTTCTGCTATTTTAACAAGTTTATTAAGTATTGAAGGTAAAAACTACAACATTTGTAAGTTACAGGTTTCACTGTCACTGAATGGCTGGATCATAAATTCTGTTTGTTTATCTCCTTAGCTTTCTAACACTCTTTTCTACTGCTTTATTCCTCAGGCAAACTCCACTTTTGAGGAACTTGAACGCCTCAGACTGTTGACCAAAGCTTGGGAAGAAGTAGGACCTCAGCTGTGGTACTTCTTTCAAAACAGCCTGCAAATGAATATGATCCGTGTATGTTATAACTTAGCAGGGATCCTCAGTAAGAGCAGACTTTCACCATTGTTTATTTTTACTAAGGGAGAAGCGAATTAATTTGGAAGGTTTGGCTGGAAGCACAGCCTTTGCAGCAAGGAATCTGTGGCCTTTAGGGCTGTTGAACTGGTTACTGGGCTTGGTTTGAAGTTTAGTCTTACATGCATTACAGCGTCTCTGTGACAAAACCGCAGATCTGGACACTCTCTAGAATCTGGCTAATGACTTGTTAATAAAGGCAGCAATCGCTGCTTCCCTGTCTCTCAAAAATGTCCTTCAAGAACAGATAACTTGATTTTCTTGGGTTCTGCATAGGCAAAGGAGGCAGTAGGACCATGTTTTTGCTGGGTCCAGCAATTTACTACCTTAGGAAATTGCTTATTTCCACATCCCTTAGATCTGGCTTTGATCAGGTGCGAGTAATACCTCTAGTTAAAGTTTATAAAGCAGCTCATCTTAGAGAAAACATTTGTTTTTCCACACTCCTCTCTATTAGATTAGACATTTATTACATATATCCTCTTGCTTATAAGGAAAAAAAGCAATAAATAGTCAAGGATAAATTTCTTTTCATCCATTCTTCAAGTCTCACCTCCAGTTCAGCTATGCAATTGCCCATTTATAAAATTAATTCCTTAGCATACCCTTTTGTACTACTTCATAGCAAAGAAAGAGCTATGGAGATGGAAACCTTTCTAGCTAAACAGGGCACGTGAAGAAGATCATTGTAGTGAAGCTGTCCTGATGTATTTCCTCAGGACTCTCTGAAGCACCCTACAGTGAGGGACTTCTTGAACAGCCAACTGGGTGCTGAAGGCTTAACTGCTGAACACATAATCAACTTTCTCCACAATGGGTCTCCAGGGAGCCGGGAGAAGGGAATGGCAGACTTTGACTGGCGGAACATCTTCAGTGCTGCAGACCAAGCTCTGCGTTTGCTCAGTCAGTATCTGGAGGTAAGGTTGGCCCCCCCACTGCTGGGAATACTTGTGGAGCATATCTTAAAGCAGGGTACTTGGGGTCTGTGGCAACAGACAAGAAGGTTAAAATCATAAGGCATCTTCATTTGTTTCAAATTTAATCTCAATATTAAAAGCATGTTTTTAAAATAGTACAGCAGTACAAGAGCATGAATACTTATTATTCATGAAAAAAACCTTCAGTTTGATGATCCCCATATGCTATATTCAAAATGTTGGTTGAATGTCTGAACACACTAATGATGCTAAGAAGCACAAAGTGAATGCAAAACCTCAAGGACATGTTTTTTTGTAAGTACTAAAAACTGACAGGCCACTAATTTCAGCAAGACCAGGACCAGAGAAGTCAATAGTTCTTTGGTAAGTCCACCTTCAGGTTTTTAAGCACCTAATCAAAATTCCATTGAAACCAATGAGGGAGTTTCCACTTTTTCCATAGCCACTTCTGACAAGATATCTCTGTCTTTCCTGGCTTCTGTATCCCCCTTCTCTAGGGTGCTGTGTTTTTAGTGGGGCTCTCTGAGGCTTTTTGAGAGCCACAGTACAGGAAGTGAGGTGAACTGTCATTAAGTAAATAAAAAATGCTAAAAAAGTAGATGAAAATATCGAGCCATTGTAAAAATACTTTGGTAGATACTTTTAGTAAGAGGTTACTCTGGTATGGGCAATCTAACTTACTAATGAGTTCGTCAGACTCAGATTAAGTCCAGTGCAAAAAAGCTTATAATTTTTTTAGAGGGCTAGGCAAACTGCTGCATCCATTCCTTCCCAGAACTGGGTAAGTGACACCAGGAGCTTTTTTGTTTGGTTTTATTTTTTTTTCATCCTGTATATTTCTGACTGCAGGTAAAGATATGTTTGGAACTGGATCTGAGATGGGGTGGATTCCTCCTAAGTTAGATAAATGAAATGCCCACTCTTCTTTGTAAATTTATGAGCCCAAGCAAAACTAGGGGATCCTGCAATGTCGCAGGTTAACTCAGAGAGTTTAAAAAACTGTTGCTGTTGGCAGTAATATTAATACTTGGGAACTCAGCTCTTAACATCTGCCATATGAGGGTCAGGGTCTTTATAGAGATGAATTACATCTTACAAGCATCTCTGAAAGACAAGTAAATATTGAGTTGTTATTTAATGGCTAAATAAGCTGAACCTCAAGCTCACAGAGAAAATTGATACTAGTTGTAGGCAGCAGGACCAAGCCTAGCTCTCCTAATTCCAATCCAGTTTAGTCTAAAAGACCGTTCATCCCCTGCAAGAAGGCAGGAACTGAGAGTTTATCTGCCTTCCTATAGCTATTACAAGAGGGAACAATAAAGCTTTTGCACAAAGCTCTGCTGATTCTTCTGATGATCTTTTTGCATCATGTTAGCAGAATTATTTCTTATTCAAGCTGAGTGAAATATATTGCTTGCAGCAGGTCAGTGCTGGAACATCCACAATATCAGGGCAGTTGCTGTACCTGGTAATAGATCTTTGTGTCCTAAAGTTCTTTGTAATGAGCTTATTCTTTTAAGCCTGCTGTTTACACTGAGTTGTTAGCATTTGAGAATGTTTTCACACTGTGCCAAGCACAATGAGAACAAATAGCTCCCTTTCAGGGACACACTACTCCTTACCATAGTATGCAATGAGGAGAGGTGCGCTGCCAGCAGCTGTCTTTGGAGACTCCAGATCTCTGCTGCAAGCTGTGGTGCAGCTGAGAATCCCACAAATTATGCAGTGGCTGCTCATCCTCACCACCCCAAGAATTTCCAGTTCTTCCCTTTGATTACCTTAGGCCACAGAACAGCTAAACTGTTTGAGAGAGCCACCTAGTCACCTCTCTATGCTTATTATTTTCTGGTTTTATCTTCCAAACCTGTTCTTAGTATTTTAGTTTTGGTTCTCTCATCTTTATTGGACCATTTTAAATTGTTAAATAATTACTGGGAGAAGATCTGAAATAAATTTCCCCAAGTGGTTGATGAATGAATTTTGATATAGTGAGGTTTATGAAGGCACAAGCTGTGTTGCAATTCACTGAAAAAAACCTAGGCAGAGCATACAGCCTTTGTTTTGAGTGCAGTTAGTGTTAAGAGGAAGAAAGTCTAGCTTTTGAATAGTAGGTTACAACAGAAAATCTCTTTTCACTTTCAAATGGTGTGAATTTATTGCAACATGGGTGTCTTAGCCTATGTTCTTATACAAGCTTTGGTTTCATTCTACTCACGCAGAAGATCTATAAGCACTTGTGTTTTCTGTTTTGAACTCTTGCTCCTTCCTTGACTGGACCCCTGGATAAGAGCCTATTCTGCTCCTCAGCCTAGTCCAGACACTGTCTATTCTGCAGTGAAAATCTAGACAAGATCAGTTGTCTGTCAGTACTTTTCCAGTGCCGTTCCACAGATTCCCATGGAAAACTACATGAGGAGTTCTGCAACTGCAAAAAGTACCTTGAAAATAATTCCTCGTAACAAAGAAACAGCAAATAGTCCTCCGCACTTACACAGCAGGACTTTGCTGTGGAAATACTGACACTTTGGCAAGAACTAAACTGAGTTCCAGAACTCAACTATGTGGGATAAACGTATCCCAAAAAAATTTATACAACCTGAGCCATCAGTCTAATTTGATTTCTCTCTGGCATACAAACCAGAAGAGTAAAGCTACAAAATAATAAAGTTATCAATTTAAGCACTGTTTTGCTGCCAGTTAAAAACACATTTTCATATAGATCCCATTAAACTGCGATGCTTCAAGTTTTAAAGGAAACAGGGCATGATTTATCACAGGGAAAGGTTAAATAAAGGAGTCTTTAAGATGTCTGCCCATTAAATAACAAGTTGCCTGTATGAGCACTTTGATGTGGAGTAATTTTTGGTTATTGACCCGCAAGAGATGATCAAGAAGATAAGATCAAACAAGTTAGCCTCCTGGAGTTTTATGAAGCAAGATAATTCAATAAGTATCTTCCCAGTCCATCAGGAGGTTAAATACTTCTACTCTCTGGTAATGTCTTGCCAATTCTGAAGGGCAGAAGCTAAATATATAAACATAAGTCTGTAATTTTACAGATAACTAATGATAAAGTTTGTAGCCTTCACAGTCTTTGTGTTTTATAATGCCTGTTAAGTAGAAGTTAAATGGGGGGACACGAAGGGCTTAGATTTTGATGACTTGGTGTCTTGTATATGGACTGATAATAATACATTTCACAATAATGACAGAGACTAAGAAAGAAGACAGTTTGCTGTGAAGGGCAAACTATGTTTTATTATTGAGACAGCCGAAGCATGTTAACTTAAGCAAGCAGGTTAATCACATGTCAGAATTCAGTAGGGACAAAATATTAACAGTAGATCAATTAACTAGTTGACTGGCATTAAATAGGAATAAATGCCTAAATACCTAAGAGACTTTAAGATTCAAATTTATGCTCTGACTCTGCCAGCACTTCACTTGACAAAGAGCTTTTCACTGCTTTTTCAGTCCACAGCTAATGTGCTTTTCTTATGGATCAGTCATCCTTTAGCTCCCTGGTGTTCACTCAGGCACTTCCTAGGCTGAAAAAAAAGTCCCAAAACTTGAAAAAGGATAGTGTTTTGATTCAACTGGCCTGCTAAAAAGCTCTCCTGGCCAGATTTATTTTATCTGGCCTGAGTTAATTTTATCTCCTGGATGCCGACTGTGGAGACAGTTCCTGCAACTGGGACTTCAGCTGTGCTGCAGCTTTAGCCCTTCCAATTCAGATATTTGCATTTTTGAGGGAACCTTCCAAGTATAGTCCAAGTGGCAGAGTTCACACTTCCATGGCTGGATGATTACAGTGGCTTAAATATATTTTAAAAAAATATTTCATTCTATCTAATTAGTAAACGTGGCACCATAAGCTTTGGCTGAACCTAGTACTGGCTATACGTTTTGTGCAGGTACGTCTAAATTAGCCCTGTCATACTTAAGTTGCAACAGCAGCTCCTGCTTTAGTGGCCACCCTTGCTTGATTTCTTACTTGTTGGGATGGACATTTTTTGAGCTTGGAGGAGGCAATGCTTAAATATCAGGAATAAACCGCTTTCAAAATTATTGCATCCGCTCACATTGACCACACCAATGCTAACTCTGAGGTTTACAGTTTGGTTTAGGGAGAACGGTGTTTCTGACCTTGTATTGATAATGCTGCATGTTTTGAATTTCTCATAAGAATTAGACTAAGAATGGGGAAGCTTTCAGGAAGGAGGGGAGAGTCAACTTTTAATAGTTTCAGCATAAGCTTTTAAAGCTGAAAATAGCAACTACTTCAGATGAACCTACCTCTCTTTTCTGTTTTCAACTATTGATGTTTGCTTTAATGTACACCTCTTACTAGTTTATTGCCATGCAATTTTTCTTTTTGTGATTATTTGTAGTGCTTGACCTTGGATAAATTTGAAGGTTATCTTGATGAAGCTCAACTGACTCACCAAGCCCTTCATTTGCTGGAGGAAAACAAATTCTGGGCTGGTGTTGTTTTTCCAGACATAGAGCCTACAACCAGCAGTCTTCCACCACTTGTGAAATACAAGATCCGGATGGACATAGATGCAGTGGAGAAAACAAACAAAATAAAAGACAGGTAAGTGATGGTTCCTTCTCGGTTCTTGCCTGCCATAGCATGAATATGAGAGACATAAGGACACTTGAACCTGCATTGGATACATGCATGAAATCCAACTGTATTCACCAATAGTTAGTATGTAAGGCAGTGAGCATCCATCTCCAGCTACCAGGTACTGACACAAGTGCATCACTCTTGTGAACAGTTAGACCAAGCAGCGGGTAGGTGCATGGATATACAGCAAAGGGAATGGCTCTGCTCGGAATCTATTCAGTAACCTGCTTTTAGTTGGCTCCATCACTGCGAGAGGCAGGCAGGGAAGTCCTGTGTGGATTGTGACCCAGCTGTCCTCCACCTGGACAGTAGAACTTCTCTGCTGTTCCTCCTCAAGGCCCCCCTCAAATGGACTGACTTAAAGGGACAGCAGAAATAATTTCTCAGGATTGTCTACATAGAGGAATATAATGGTGTCTGGTAGTTGCAATTCAGCTGTTCCAGTTTAATCTCCAAGGATACTGTATTCCAAATACAGTTATTTCTATTCTAGAACAGTTACTCTGCTACATGATTAATTTATGTACATTTTTGGCCAAAATTGCTATTCTATGTCAGTGTAGAGAAAATTAAAGGAAATAAAAGAACCTTCCAGTCATATACTTTCTCAAGCAATGTGGTCTGAAAGACCAAAATCTAGAAAAGACAATTCCAGGCAGTGCCTACAATTCCAGTAGCTAAGGTTTTGGTTTTTTTTTTTTTCCCCACCCCTCCCTTAAAGGCACTGGTTACCCAAATGAGTTCCATGTGAATTTTCTTTTGAGGTACTGGGATCCTGGTCCAAGAGCTGATCCTGTGGATGATTTACGTTATATCTGGGGAGGCTTTGCATATCTCCAAGACATGATTGAGCATGGGATTATAAAGACCCAGACCAACACTGAAGTGCCATTAGGAATTTATCTGCAGCAAATGCCATATCCGTGTTTTGTGGATGATGTGTGAGTAAAAGCAGTTTATCTTAATTCTGATGAATACTTGGATTGCTGGGCACTTTAAGACTCTCAAGCACCAGTTCTAACCCTAGTCCTGAGGTATACATGCAAGAGCAACAACTGAGACATAACTGAATGAATTTGTTCTTTTCCTTATACTGCCATAACCCAGCCTCCAGAAGCTACCTTTGCCAAAATTCTACCCCTAATCCCAATCCTGACCTTTGTTGCATCCAGGCAACGAGTGTCCAGACCTAAAATGAAGACAAGACATTGGCCCCTTAAAAGCAGAAGTTTTCTTCCAATTTTTGCATATCACACAAAATCCAAAAAATAATCTGGAGGTTTTTTTGCCTTACTTTTCTAGGCAATAATAATAACCTAACTTAAACCTTCACGTTGATTACAGCCAAGAATCTGTTGTCAACAGGGCACCCCAACTATAATGCTTTGATCCCTAACAATGTCAGCCCTGGAACTACCCCTGTGATTACACAGGGCCCAGCAAAAATGTGATCTTTTAAAAAATTTTTATCTAACTAAAACTAAGCCTCATGCTATAGCATATGACCAGTGCCTGTAGCAAAACTGAACACAAAGCACTGACCCATGTTAGAACAAGCATTGCATCCTTCAGTTAACTGTGCAGAATCCATTGAAGTGTAGTAAGCTGCTTTTCCCTAATTGCATCTCTAAAACCCAGCTCTCTTTATATCCAAAGAATCACTTCGTAAAGGAAAATTGAACAGAAAATGCTTGTCCCAATGGAATTGGGACCTCTCTTGCTATCTCTGTAAGTCATGAAGAATCAAACAACCCAGTCTCTTCAAGTGTATTACCAAACTGTAACTGTAGACTTAATCATATCTAGATAAACCAATACCCAAAGCTGTAGGTTTTGGTCCTTGAAGACACCTACAGGCCTTGTAGAATCCCAAGACAATTTAAACTCTTGAAACTCTTTCTTTCCAAAATCCTAATCACATCCTTAAAGAGGATTCCATTTATAATTACATGACTAGTATCTGCAATCAAACTGGATATACAGCATTGTTTTCTGTTAACATGAACCCTTTTCCTTCCCTTGTGGATGCTACAATTTTCAACAGTAACCTGCTATTCTCTAACCTTCTTCTCCCTAATTCCTGTCCGTGGTTTTTATGAAGATTGACTGTTTTTTGTCTTAAATCTCATATGAATCTAGCAAAGGGTTCCAGGACTGTGGCTGGAGTTCATTATTGCAGGCACCAGGAGTTTCTTTCCCTGGTGAAGAGCAGAATAAAGAAGCTAAAGGAGAAAGAGGTGGTTTGTTGCTCTGTAATGAAAAAAGAAAGAGACTGTGCTCCTGGATGTGGAGATTTCATGGCTACGTGGAGGCAGTGGGACTGTAGATACCCATTAGCACTGCCTGAACCAGAACGTGTGCTCCAGATTTTATGAAGTGGTGCCTCTTTCCTGTTCACAATGTGCCTGTTCCAATGCTGCAATCTGTGCTACTGAAGCTGTCTTGGTATACATTTCACTCAAAAAAAAAAAAAAAAAAGTGCTGTAGAAATCATTTCATATAGTTCTGTCAGTGTTCTCTGCTCAGGCAAATGCTAGTACTTCAGATAATGGCAGATTGCAGATATACATAATTTGACCTGTCATTCCCATCAGTCATTACCTGTTAGCCTGACAAAATGTTACCCTGGGAAGCCTGCTGTGTATTTCCCCCCCACTGAGAATACTGCAGGGGCAGAAACCCCATCTGTGCAAAAGTTTTCTGAAGCCTGCAGCAGCCACACACAGTTCAGGGCTGATATCCAAACCTAGTGATGGTCTCTGCAGAGAGCCTGCTTAAGTGAAGCAAGTGCATCCTCACAGTAAACATGTATGTTGTGCTAAGCATGGCCTAGTGCTAGGTTACATGTGTCCACCAACAAGCAAAACCTCGCGTACCCCGGGCCATTCCACAAAAGCATGGCTTTGTTTCAGCAGGCTAGATTGCTCTTCAGGAACTTTTGGTGAAAAAGTGAAGTTTTTCCTTTTGTTTAGACAATGGTAGCTACAACAGCATATGGCAAAAATGTAATTCTGCAGGGCTCAGATTTAGGAAGCTGAAGGTTTTTTGCTCCTTTTTGTTTTTAGCAGCTCTAAGCTTTTGGCATTTAAAGAATCCAGTCCATTTGGTTTTCAGGGTAATTTCATTGAAAAATTGCAATCCCAAATCCAAAGAAAATGTTTTCAGCTTTTTCACCCCAAAATCTTTCTCACCGTGACAGCACACTTGGGGCAGTGCTTCACCAAGGATCATCTGCCAGGGCTGAGCAGCCTTGGAGTCTGGGGGGAGGGACGGAGAAAGGGAGCAGTGCTTTCAGCACAGTACATGAAGGGCCACCCACAGCAGCCTGTCCCAGCAGTGTCATTTTGGAAGTGGTACTATGTGGGACAGTCCTAATGCATTCCCCAAGTCATGGTTTATATGAATTTTGGCAGCCTTGCTGGCAGCATCTGATGCTTTTAATGCTTAATTTGTGTAATTCTTTTGCCAGTGAATCTTGGGAGCATAAAAAGACAGTGACACTCCCAAATTGTTAACATTAGCATATGTCTTAAAATATTCTTTGTACATCATAGTGAAAGCATTATGGCAATTTGCTGTGAAGAGATATATATATTTTCATGAGTCACCACATGTTTTGTAGCCTTCAGTAACCCTTAGAACCTCTTTGTAAAATAGAAAGAACATTTATCTGTCTCGTGGGAGTGCAGCAACCATTAGTTCATTAATATTTAAGTTGCTTGTGAAGTTCACTAGCAAAGTGTTATTGAAGTTTAGTCTGAGAATTTCCAGTCCCATGTTTAATAAATGCATTCTTCCTCACTCCTTTTCATTCTTGCTTTTCATCTCAATATTTCTCTGTTTTACCTAAAATTAATTCATTTCTCCCTTCTTGCTTTGGTAGCTTCATGATCACCTTAAACCGCGCCTTTCCTATCTTCATGGTGCTAGCTTGGATATATTCAGTTTCCATGATCGTGAAGAGCATAGTGCTGGAGAAGGAAATGCGTCTGAAAGAGGCTATGAAGAACAGAGGTATAACTAATGGGGTGATTTGGTGCACTTGGTTCCTAGACAGCTTCATCATGATGGCTGTGAGCACGTTCCTCCTCACGGCACTGATTATGGTAAGGATTGCCACTCTCAGACACACTGTTGTGTTTGCACTGCTGATACCAGTTTGCTGTTGAGAAGGGATAGTAGCCATTCCTACGGAGATGGGAATGGATGGTGGCCTGTTCTGATTGCAGCACATAGCTGGCACATTTTTCTAAGCAGACCTCATGACAGCATCAGCACTTGGCAGAGACAGAAAGATAAATTCCCTAGTAAGATTTATTGTGAGATCCCCCACAGAACAATACATCAAGCTGATTACTCTGTATATTGTATTTCCTGTAGACAGAGGCAGATCTCCCAATAAATAATAATTGTTGCTTTAAATAGAAGGGATCATAACACAAAGAATTTTAATCTAGTAATTCACCATATGTGATTAATTTCTAATATTCAGTGCTTGCCTGCTTAGAAATTATGTCACTGTTTCAATGGAAAAAGAGACTGCAAAGACAGAACTTTCAGGATAGCCTGGAAAAAAAGAAAAAGAAAAAAAACAAACCACAACCTTTTGCTTCTGTGACTCAGAATTGCTGTAATTTTTACAACTCTTCAGGACAGTTTGGATATTGTCTCTAAGGACTACCTCTTACCTTTGTTACCTGAGATCCAAGCTCCTCCTAGCTGCTATATTTAGTTATATAAGTCTGTAGCATTTTGATAAGGAAGAATACCTTTGGATCTTTTCTGATGTGGGGAACTGTTACTGGTATAAATGCATAGTTAGGGTTCAATCCGCTCTATCTTATCAGCCTACCCTGATGAGTTATTATAGTTCCTTGAGGTTCCATTACAGCTTGGGTGGATAGAGAAAGCTTACTTTATTTGCTACACTGGTTTAATTAAAAATCAGGAGGTAGTTAATACCAGAGAGGAATGTGCTTATACCTATAATTCGCTTCCTTTCCTAGATTTCACTATGCCAGTGTGGGGCACCTTTGTAAATACATTCTTATGAGAGATTGTATCACTGTTGAGAAAGAAATCAGTCTCAGAGGCCCAGTGGGTTGTTGCAGCAATGTTGAGACCTATTTATAGCCTTATAGACCTGTTTGAGCCTTATATAAGGCTTTATAATTTTCCTGATAGTTTTTTGCTTTAAAGATGCATTTTGTCAGGCTTCGTTACGTTGTCTTTCCTGCACATCGAGCAAGTGGACTGAGGAGAAGATGAGAAGACATCAATGAAAATTTGTTATGATAGTTCAAATAGTTTTATTTAAAATGTATGAATTACCAAGAAGGCACATCTTGCTTGGAATCATGTTTGTTTATTAAGACAGGGACAGAATGTCCATTTTCAATCAGTTATGATCTTAGTTCAGTCATCAAATATGAATATGAACTCCACAGTCTATTGTACTAACCTGAAGTCACAATCCAGGAGCAGAGATAAAGTTAAATGAAGGATTTGTTATTGTAATGACCTTGGGTGTTGAAACATTACTGCCTGGGAGAGTTACAAGTCATATTAGGTAAGAAAGACTGGCTTATTACTCATTACAGGTTACATGTCAATGGCAAGTCTGACCTTTTCTGTTAGTTCAGAAAGTGACAATACTTCTAAATTTTTCTGTGTTCCTTTTGCTTACAGTGCGGACAAGTACTACATTATAGCAATCCACTTCTCTTCTTTCTATTCCTACTGACATTCACCACAGCCACCATAATGCAGTGTTTCTTGTTCAGCACCTTCTTCTCCAAAGCAAATCTGGCAGCTGCCTGCAGTGGTGTCATCTTCTTCACCTTGTACCTGCCCCACATCGTCTGCTTTGTCTGGCAAGACCGCATGAGCGTTAATCTGAAGATCCTAGCAGTAAGCCTTTCACTGATTATATGGTATCTTTGGGGTCAAATTTTAGCTGTCCTTCTCACTGTGCATATGTAAGTAACAAAGCATTGCACACCGCTTCCTCAGAGAGGGAGACCTCTGAATCTCTCTCAAATAATTAGGGATTGCAAGTGAATAAGTCTAAGCAAGCGAAGTGACCAAGAGATATTTTCATGGCTTTTAGAAAATGCAATAAAATTTATTTTACTTTTTGAATGCTAAGATATTAGCATAATGTTCAAAAAGTTTTGAACACTTCCTTATAAGTCAAAGCAAATTTAACTTCTGGCATGTTTAATAAATACAAAGGCAATTCACAAAATGGGGACAATTATCTTTCTTATGTGCTATAACCTAGTTAACAGGATAATATCTAAGGATGAGAAGACCTCAGGTTCACATTCCTTCTTTAGCTGAACATAGAGTTAGGATTTGAGCCCAAGTGCCAAAGCTCTGAGAAATATCTTCCATCTAAAAAGGTGTAGACGTTCTCCATGCAGTGCTTCCTTGTTGGTTCTCTTCCATAATAGGCAAAATCCTTAACAATTCAGTGGAGCTGGAAACTTCTTGCTGTTTTTTTAATTAGAACTGTGAACTTACAAAATTATTCACACTGATTTTCTGTTGCCCAATGAATCAGGAAGGAAAGTGGGTGTTTTAATCCAGTCTCCTCATCTTTGCTGAGCATTCTAACAACCTAAGTAAAAGAGAAGTACTGTTTTCTCCTCTTGCACTAGGAAATCTAATGAAAAGGGAAGAAGAAAACAAAACTCTTAAAAAAAGGCTATAACTAAGTATAAATATGGCTATGAATCAGCTTTCTTAACTGATGTACTATACGCATGTAGTGTATACTAGTTTTAGTTCTACCAATTAAGGTAATAAAATGCAAAACTTGGTCCTGTCATTAAGTTAGGAAATGAGCAGGGTTGGCCTCTGGCAGGTTCTGATTTGGGAAGAAATCTTGACACTAGCACACAGTCTAAGCATAAAAATTTTTAAGGAGAAGTAAAGTAATTGAACAATGAATGCATTGCTGAAAACCAAACATTTTTTACTGAGCACACTGTGATAATGCCTCACTGAGAGCTGCTGTTGGGATCCCTCTTGTCCCTTCATTTTCCTAAGGTCTGGCATTCCTGGTTGAGCTACATATCCTGTGAAACAGTGCTCTATCTCTTCTTGCTCTGTTTTTGCAACGCAACACTGAAGAGGATGTTCAGATACTATACTGGTTTGTTAGTTTGTTGTGTGAAAACTAGGTAGCAGACACACCACGGGAGGGGATGGTTGTGGTTTTCCTTATCCTGAGCATCTGGTGTACTTTCTGTCTTGTTACTCATAGTGGCCCTGCCCCATACACTCAGGAAATACTTTGTTTCTCCAAGATAGGCAAAGGTGTACACTGCAGGCTTCTAGGTGCATCTATAGTATTTTTTGAACAGAGACATTAATGGAAAAAAACAAGCTGTGCAGGTTGCCTAGTAGCTAAAGAAAGTACAGCCAAGGTTGAATTCAGTCTATTATGGCTAAATACTGTTTAGAATTGCTGCCATTCAGCGGATTAAACATCCCAATCCAATATAAAAGTGAAACCACTTTTCCCTGATCATTTGTTAGGCATTATCAAGTTTTGAAGTCCAGTCCCTAAAAGTTGTCTTTTTTTGTGATTGCTTTACAAAATGTCCCTCTGTCTGAGTTGAATGCCATTTTTCCTTTATTCCAGAGTTTGCTTTCTCAAGTAGCTTTTGGTTTCGGTACGGAATACTTGTCACGCTATGAAGAGCAAGGTCTTGGCCTACAGTGGGGTAACATCAGAACCAGTCCCTTGGAAGGAGATGAATATAGTTTTCTTTTTTCCATTAAAATGATGCTTTTTGATGCTTTTCTCTATGGAATACTTTCTTGGTATCTTGATAATATTTTTCCAGGTATGTCAATTTCTTATTCATACAAAGTAGTGGCAGTTGTTGTAAACTGTGTTAGTCTAACCAGTCTCTGAGTATTTCTCTGTCAGAAAAAGTGTATTTGACATTGTAGACCACGAGTCTTATCCAATATAGCACTACTGATTTATTAAGGATTTCCACTTTTCTCTCTTTCTTTTTCCTTTCTCCTATTTTAGTCCTGAAAAGAATGGAAAAGGAGGAAAGAGTAAGAAGGAGGGTGCAATTTCTGGTCCTGTTTTAAAATTTAAATAGAAAATAAATCTACAGAATTATCATCTGTTAAAAGCCAATTTGTGTACATATTTTTCTTTGGAGAAGTTGCAACCATTTCTAGTGAGAATTTTTAAAATTTTTGAAAATATAGAAATAACAGCTCTAGTTCACATGTATACTATGGCTACATTAGGCCAACTGTTCCTTAAAGGATGGTACTATTTCCTGGGATGTATGCTGTGTCCTAGGCAGCTGTGAAAGTTCCTGTGTGGATTTATTTTATTTCTAAATGGGAATGCTAGTTCTAGTGCGCATTCACGAAAGAATTTTCTTTGTTATCAATTACAAAGTTTGGGAACTTTCTTTGTGAGAAAATGGTTCGTCCTTGTAGCTTAAATGTTTATCTTCTTATTGAATACTGTTACAATATTATAAATGCAGACTCTTACGCCGTACAAGCAAGTGAGCTTTCTTTTCATTAATTTATTACTCCCACATGTGAACTGCAGTTCCAGAATGTGTTCCTTGGCAGATGGCTATCTTTTTTCCTTCTGTTTTTTGTCTGTTTGTTTTTTGTTTTGTTTTGTTTTGTTTTTTCTTGAGTGGTTACTTAGGATTTGAGATCTTGTAGATTTTCTAGCTATGAAGGAAAATCAATGATGGATAAGGTAAGATGGTGCTTGTCTGCACACATCACTTATGAGAGTTAATCTAAATCAAGAAAAGATAAGGATTTGTTAAATGATTTTAGAAATGTGTGAGGATATTTTGCTTCAAAATTAAAATATGACCTTAAGTCTGCTTTGTTTGTGTTCCTACAAAAGTGAGCTTTGCTACATCAAATTAATGCCTTTTCTGTTTTTAAGAAATGTGTCCTCACAAAGAAGTTTAATGCAATTTTGACATACTTATTTTCAAAGCTGATTTGCAGGAACTTTCCTAAAAGTTCCTCTTTGGAGAAGCCTGTGTTGCAACTCCGTTTATTTAAAAAAGAACGGACGATGTACTATTTCCATGAACACAGCAGGAATTAAACAACAGGAGTTTCTTTGCTCATAGATCCAAGCTGGTTTTTTTCAGCCAGCACTTTACACAAAAGTAACGCCTCTCAGGACTTCTATTCGTTAGCTTCAGTTCCTCCCAATATTTGCCCTGAGTGTCTCCTTGGCTTTGTGCTCCACTGTTTCTGTGGAATTTCTCATAGCATTTCTCTGTCACACACATGCCAGACCTACCAAGTCAATGCTGTAGTCTTTGAGCTTACTATATGAGTTCCCTGGATAATCCTTTGAACCATATGGTTCAGCTCCTGCTCAAGTTTTCTCTGCAGCCAACCACCCATTGGCACACTGCTTCTTTGGCTATTTGAACATTCTGCTCCATAATGGAGTTCACTTGTGTTTTGCATTCATCCTGAATGAGAAGCAGTTGTTTTAGCCACCAGCTTCAAAGGGGTATAATCCAGTTCATAACCAGTGCAAGGCAAACTGCTTATGGATGCAGACAGAACATTTGTGTGCATTAATGGGAATACAAGTGGTTGCCTGACATACAGGGTATTTTTGGTAAGTCAGAAATAAGCAGACACTTTCATAAACAGTGATTTTCAATATAGAAAAGCTGACTGTCTTTCAGTGAGCATCACAAATTCCCCTTGCTTATTTTGAATAAGTAGCACAAGGCCAATAGCACCTGGGTTCACAAGGATGCCAGTTTTAAACATAGCAGCTCAAATCCCTGCATTCTATAAATCAATATGATCCAGGAAAGCAGTGTTGACTTGCACTAGCTCTGGCCTGGCCTGACAAGAACTGATAATGTTATTGTACTTTCTCTTTTCAAAACAGAATTAGCCTGTGACCAAAAAAGCCTATTTCTGCTTAAGAAAAGGATTACTCTGTTGTCACTTTTCCTGCAAGGCTGTGTGCTGAAATAAGCCCCAGAGTCTCTTTTCTCATTGCCAGTTGTGAATTCAGGCCCAGGGTAATAAGTGTAAATATAATAAGCTTTTCACTCATGTCAACTCTCAAGTGTTAAGTGGGCCTTAAAAGAAAATCTCTGAGTGAGGCTATGATCCCATCTTAGACAATCAGGATATTCCTTGGCAGCTGCTGCCTGGCTGGTGAGGATTCAGATTGTCCCCATGTAGGGAGTAGCTTCATTCTATAATTAAACCATGTTCTACTTAAGAAAAGGTAAGGCTAATCAGATCATGTATTTTCTGAATATTTTACTCCTGTTAAAAAAAAAAAAAATTCCGCAAACAAAATCTGTTCTGTCTGTTGGTGGATGGTTTGACCTTTTGATATGCAACACTAGGATTGCAAGTGTTTATAAGTATAGCTCAGGCTTTGCCTAGCTGAATTTGTGCCCACTGAGGAATGTGTTTATGAAGTGCACTTTACCTACTTATTTTTGTTTTAGGGGACTATGGGCTACCACAGCCTTGGTATTTCCCTGTGCAGGAATCTTATTGGCTTGGCTCTAGAAACCCAAAAGCTGAGAAAACAGCAACTGCTGATGGTAAGTTCTTTTAAAACTTTGGTGTTTAGAAATAACTTCAAAACCACTGATCTGCTTAGAGGTGACTGCGTAACATTTCCATTACCTGAGCTGCTGCAAAGATTACAGACAGCCATACACTGAGAATCTCAGCAGGTGCCTTTGAACTTGGAGTGGCCTGCTATTATTAGAGTTATTAGAGGTGAGTCACTGTTCCATCTGAGAGCCTCTAAAGCATGGGTTAACAAGCAACATCAAACCCCCGCTCTCTAACCCACACCTTTTGAGACATTCAAGGAGTTCTTATTGCCCAACAGAGCATTTGTGAAATGAGTCAAAATGAAATACGATGTTGATCTTATTTACACTGAGGCTTTCCCATCTTTCTAAAACTGATGCTTTTCTATCTAGTTTGACACTAATTTAAGTCTGTTTGCTTTGGGTTTGTAAGCAAGATCAAAATGGATACCACCCTTGGACCAACTTGAATGAGTGCCAAAGTCCTGCTTTTGCAGATTTTTTTTCTGCACATTGATACTGGAGTACTTAAGAACAACACGTAGGTGATTGTATTTAAATAGGAATTAATGCAGAATGATGATTAATGTCTGGAATAGAGTCTTGCTGAAGGTGGTGTTTTGAAATCTGTCTTAAATTTACAAGGTAACAGTGAAACCAATCAAAATGACAGGTGAAGAAATAATTTCTTCAGTCTTCTCATTACCACCCTTACCCTTCATCAACTCAGACAGACTGCTGACAAGGCAGTCTTATCTCAGGGTGATACCTATAAACCAGAAGGGAGTTAATCCTTTCTGTGAACATGCTGGTAATACGTCCACTGCTCACATGTTTTGATCAGAAAAGAGGAGGTTATAATATTGGGTTTTTTGAAGAGGCTTTGCCTTCTGGTGCGTTCTGAGGGGATGAACAGGCTTTCCTTTAGTGCTTCAGCTTTGCAAATGCTGCCCACCAGATTAGGATTTGACTGTATAGGAAGGCGGAGGAAAGAGCCAAAGGAGGACTTGGAGCATGTTTATAGATGAATGGAAAATTTCTAAAGGCCCAGATAAGATGTTCAGCCACTACATCTCATTGACTTTCTGTGGAACTTGAGCATATTCTGCACCAGAGCTCCTCTGAAAACTCAAATTTGGAGCACAGTTACAGGATTTTAACATTTTCTATTTATTTAGTTTAAGCCTAAATTTAGTAGAAATGAAATCCATTTTCTGGTTATCTTAATGCCTCATAAGTTCTCTATGTTCTTTAATATATTTTCAATATAAGGCGGACTCTTGATTTCTTAGCACCCAAACTAAAGATTGTGAGAAGGCTGGAAAGCCCCAAAATATTCAGTTGTTCAGGTAGGTCAGCAACAGAAAAGTTTATGGCTACTAGTTAATTGTCAGGTTTTTTATTTTATGAAGTTTTAATAGCATTTTTTAGATTACTTAGATAAAACTTTTTGCTTAAGTGAAGCCTAGAGTTTATTTTGTAGGTGATGTTACATCAGATAGATGAGCTGATCTAACAGTTCACTGTTGAGAAAAAATAGGGCAATCTTGCAGTCCTTTCCACAGCTCTCATCCTAGTTCTGCTGATGCTTATCAGTCCCTGGTAAGATTAAGAGGTAGATCCTTCTGGAAGCCATTCCCAAGAACATGAAGGACAAGGTGACAGGAAATAATGAACATGGATTTACGAAGAGCAAATCTTGCCTAACCAGTCTGAGTTTCTTCTGTGATGTCTGGATCAATTGACAAAGGGAGAGCGGTGGATGCCATTTAACTTGACTTTAGCAAGGGCTTTAGCATGGATTCACATAGTATTCTGGTAGCCAAATTGATGAGATACAGACTGCTTGAGTGGACACTAAAGTAGGTAGAAAATTGACTGAACTGTTGAGGCCAAAGCATTGTGATCAGCAGTACAAAGCATAACTGGGGACCAGCTATTACTGGCAGGGGTCTGACAGGGACTGACACTGGACTTAAGACTGGTTAATGACTTTATTAACAGCCGGAGTGATGGGATAGAGGGCACCATGAGCAAGTTTGTGGAAGATACCAAATTGGAGGGAACAGTGGAGTGCAGGACAGCGCTTCAGAGGGACCTCAACAGGCTGGAGAAATGGCTTTATAGGAACCTCATGGAGATCAACAAAAGTAAATGCATAATACTGTGTCTGGAATGGAATAACTCCACAGGACAATACAGACTGGCCACCACCTGGCTGGCAGGCAGCTTTGTAGAAAAGGTCTGGTTGACAACATGTTAAACATGAGCCGCCAAGTGTGCCTGTGTAGCCAAGAAGACGGGATGCATCCTGAACTTTATTAGCAAGAGTATATCCTAGGGATCCTCATTGAAAGGAAGACATAGAGTTACTGGAGGGAGCTCAGTAAAGAGCCACCAAGTTGATTAGGAGCTGAAGCATATAACATACGAGAAGACACTGAGCGAGCTGGATCTGCTCAGCCTTAAGAGAGAAAGCTAAGATAGAGCTAGACTTCTCAGATGAGCCTAGTGGAAGCATGAGAGCCAATGGATGTAAGCTGGAAAACAGGAATTCTGATTCAATATAAGAAAAAAAATATTTATTGTAAAGGTAGTTAGAACATTGGCACGGGTTGCTCAGAAAGGCTGTGAAATCTCCATTTTTGGACATAGTCACTGTGATCTGAATTGGCCCTGTTTTTTGAGGATTGAAGTGGAGATCCTTGGAAGTCCCTTCTGATCTAAATTATTCCATGATTATCTCAACTAGCCTGAGTGTGCTAATACTTATTTCATCCTCTCTTCTACAAAACATTGCCTTGGGTTTTCTCAAGCAGGGACAGTTGGAAAGGTCACCTCTGATTGATTAATTTCTTTGTCGGAGGCACATGATTCTTACCTATTTGAAGAACTAAGACTCTTCAGTGCCTCAGCTTACATGAACAACTGTAGAACTTTTCTCAACTCATAACTTTCCTTCAAGGGTAATACTAAGCATTTTCTTACTTTATCATAACTGGTTAATGTGTTGGGAAGAAAACTGGACAAGAAAATGTCAGATAATATAAATGCACAGCTGAAAATGAAGCTAACCTGGTACATTATCTTGGTACTTTTAAAATTTACTTCTATCCATGCACTTTTGCATCCCCCACTTTGCCATTTTAGGTGACATGATGAACTTGTTTATGTTGCTATTTGTGCACCAGGTAATTTTATACAGTTTTATGGGCTAAAATTTCTTATAGCAAAAAATTATGGTGAAATTTCACAAGAAAATTAAGTCCTAGGCCATGAGATAAATCACAATTGTGCTAGTTGCACTCTAGGCTGCCAGCTTGAATTTGTGTTATGTGAACAGTTCCTTCAGGGGCTCCCTCTTCTCACATCACTCTTCTTCCTGCTTCAAGCCTGTCCCCATTAGTGATTTTATGTGACTGTTTTCCTTTGTGGCAGCATGGTCTAAGACCAGATTGGAAAGCCAGAAATTCTTGTACAAAAGTTAACACCAACTCATTCACTCCGGCCTGGAGCTAGTTTCTTAATCTAAGTAGCAGTTTAGCAGTTCACTTTTCATTTAACCTTTTCATTTTGTTTTTCTTCCTCTCATTCCCTGTAAGTCTGGGAAATGTTTGTATGGCCTTTCTCTTCCTGTGGTGAGGAATTTGGTCTAGAGTTGCACTTACAAAATATAAAGTATGTACCTAATATTAGTCAGGATCTTCTACTCTGAGTCTATAATTGCAAAATTGTCAGTCGTCTTCCTTAAATATCCGTTCCTGACACTGTGAAGCAGATTTTAAGCTAGATGGCTTTGTGTGCTGTGTTCCTAACGTGAATAAAGCACTGATGATTAATGCTCTTTGAGAACTCAAGGCTTAGGACTACCTCCTTTTCCTCAAAGCACCTCTAGAGATAAGAGGAAATTAAATTTTGGTTGATTAAATGTTGGTTACTTTTGGTTTATATAGAAAAAAGTCCCAAGTCAGAAGGCTGTGTGGATCAGAAGGCCATGGAAGGGGAAAACAATGAAAGCAGAACAAAGAAATCTGAAGAACCTGAAAAGCCAGAAGAAAAGAGTGACAACCAGGGGGAGAAGGATGGTAAAAACAAACAGTGTAAACACAAACGAGAAAAAGAACCCGGCGAGCAGGGGAAGCCTAAGACAGATGTCCAGGACAAAGATGAAATTAATAGTAAGGAGAGAGAGCAACCTGAGTACTTCTGAGATACTATACTCATTGTACTTCATAATAAACTAGCTGTAGGAATGATTGGAGTCAAACTACAAGAGCCCAGTAGGCTACAGAGGACAACATGCAACTGCCAGAGCTAAGCTCAGGAGAGGCGCTGACTTTCCCAGCTACCCTCTTACTGATTCCTCTACATTCACAATGCCTTAGAATATTTTAGCCACCACGCATAAGAGAGCTGCCTTCTAGAAGAGCTCTGTAACTTCTTTTTTCTTGAGCGAATGCAGGCTGTTTCTATAGCAACTTAGTGTTCATGCTGAGGGAAGCCTCAGAGACATGTACGTTGACTTCGTAGAATTAAACAGAGCCATGACTTCAATAAAAATACTTATGCTGAGAGGAATGCTTTCCTCCTAGCCCCCTCCTTTTTTTGCCTATCTTTAGCGTGTCTTACATTTGCAGGGAAAGGCTGGTTTCAAAGAGATTTATCTGAAGTGCTCTGTGTGTCTGTCTGCAGCCTTTTCTGATGCTGACATTAGGCACCACCTAAGAATTCCTGAGTGACCTGCCTTGTTTTCAAGTCCCAATGTCTTCTTTTGTGGGGAGCCAGAAGTGTCTTCTGTATGTGATGCTCAGAGGAATGCATGTGGATTCTGTGGCAAAAGTAACTGCTACAGAGAGCTCTGGGCCCACTCTGACTCTCTTGAAAAGCTAGAGATAAAAGTGGGGTCATCAGAGCTCCTCACGTAGGCACTGAAAACATGCATTCAGGGTGAATGGAAACAGGACAGGACTTCAAAAGAAAAGAAGACAGGCAGAGGGCAAAGGTTATTTCAGCCAATCTTCTCCTAGTACTGCCTTATCTTTGTGGTGCTGTACTCATCAGCTCCCAGGTTCCAGCTGCTCCATGGCCACAGAGGAAGGGCTTTGCCTGTCACTGCGCAAAAAAGCCTGCCTTCCCTTTCAGCCAGCCGCACAGGAACTGGGAGACATGTGGAGAAGCCAAGAGCAGACCTGGTATGGTTCAAGGACAGTTTCCAAAATGGCTTCATGTAAGAGTCATGGGGTGGGAAATGGAGAGTAGTTCTAATGGCTTAACTCTAGTGCAGTCCAATACTAGCACGGGTTAGCAGAGCAGGGCAGACACTATAAATCTGTCCTAATTGCTTGATATGTATTAAGCAGAACTTCCACCAAAGTCTCATCCACATGCCCGACAAATGCTGCCACCTCTGAAGAAAGACCTAAATGGCCCAGAATTGCACTGAAGGAATAGGATCAGAATGGAGAAATAAGAATCACAAAAAAAGGGAGCTCAACCCTCCACCAGTGTCCTTCAGGTGATGCAAAGCAGATACTGGGGGAGGTCATCAGAGAATTTGCCTCACAACTTGTCAGTGAGTCTTGCAGGCAAATAAGACTTGAGCTCATGATACATACAAAACCGAGGGTGGTATGTCAATTGCCAATATATGCAGAACTATCTAGCTGGGCTCCATGTGAACTTCTGTAAATACAGGGATGTTTGTATCTGGCCCAGTAAGGTAAAAGGAACCTAGATTCCTTCACAAAAGAAAAGTTTGTCATAAACATAATTTTATTTAAAATTTAAAATAAAGCTACCCATTCTAGATTAATTATTTCAGCTGCTCTGTAGTATGCGTAGCTCTCTCATGTAGAACATATTTGGGACTTTTTCCTGAGTATTGTTTATAATGACAGTCATACAAGCCACTGGTGGAGGTGGGGCTGGTTTCACCCAGATGGCATTGGCTGCTCTCCACACAGGCCTGCTGGGTACTGAACAATTTAAGTAAACTGCAATTGCAAAACAAGCCTCCCTACAAAGCCTTAAGCATTCTGTGTAAACAAAAGTGGACAGGGTCTTTAGTTTGAATTTCTCAACTCCTATAATTCACATTGCCCAAGGGCTTAATTTACTTCAAAGGAAGTTTGTTTTGTCTAGAAGCTGATGCAATAAAACATCCTGATGGTGCTATTTACAATAATGCATTTTTAATCCTGAGAGAAAGCCATCCCATGTAGTGCTCATGTTAGGTACTGCCTATGTCTTGAGGTGGCCTCAGCAAGGGGCTAAATTTCACCTACCAGGATTAAAGGCAAATGTTGGGGTTTTTTTAAAGCATCATGGTAAAAGAATGCGCAGCTGGGCAGATGATTTGAATGGCAGATTTCAGCCTGGCTAGAAAGGCAACCTGCTGCTCGTTTAATGTAATCTCTCAGCCTATCTAAGTATCTACAGACAGCAATCCCAAATAATCTTTTTGCTACACAATGAAAACAGAAAGCGTGTTGAGCTTCACCTGATCCAATGAGTTACCTCTCCACAGACCATTAATATTCTGGGCTCCACTTCTCCTGTCATTGATACGTGGGTGAATCTAAATAAATTGCACTGCAGTTAGAAATCTTGCCTCAGTTTGATACTGGTGTGACTGGAGAATCTGGCCCTGGCACATGATGCTGTATTTTACTGGGTATGTGCTGTTGCTTCTGCACTTACTGATGTGTCATCATCAGAACTGGGATTAAAACATGTTCTTTTATTCTTTTTTCATTCTTGATTTCTTGCCTTTGAAGTAAATACCTTCTTTGAGCCTGAGCCAATAGGATTGACTCCAGGAGTATGCATTCGGAACCTGGTGAAGATTTTTCCCAACAGGCCCAAGCCAGCAGTAGATGGGATGAATATTACTTTTTATGAGGGCCAGATCACAGCTTTCCTTGGTCACAATGGAGCAGGAAAGACAACCACCATGTAAGTCTGTATTTCAGAAGCAGCAAATCCAGGGCAGTGCTCTCCTGTTCTGTCCTGAGGAGCAGTCTTCTCTTTTCACTCTTCCCTTGTCTCTCTACCACCCCCGCAGCTAGCTTGGCGCACAACATCAAGCTTTTTCCAGACAAGGAAATGCTGCCCCTAGGCAAAGACAAAATATCCTGGATTAGCTAAAACCCTGGGAGGGAGGCAATGCATGACACAAAGAAGTGAAAGTCTAAAGAGAAGGACGCAATTCTGTCCCCCAGAATTCATTTCACATGCCAAACTCCCGAGAGGTGAAGAGGGAGAAGGATCTTCTGGCTGAAAGAGCCGAAGATTTGAAAGCCACTATACTCCACGTGTTTCTGGTTTCTCTGTCAAACTGGCTTTAAGTCAGTTGTGGTTTTTGGTCTGTGTACAAAAGAGTATAAAATGCAGGCCTTCTTTAGACAAAATGGCTACATATATGCAAGATCCATGTCCAGATTAAAATGTTCGTCTAGTCCTAGAACCCTAGCATCTCAGGAGGCTGGACTTTAGGAACATTTAATTTTCTTTATACAGAACTTCATTTGGCAAAATGGGATTAATTGGTGAAGAAAACATTTCATGAGTCTGTGACAAGTTTACCAAATGTTGAAAGAACTGAAGTGTTTCATTATGATGTTTCCCAGCAGAACGCTTTAGTTTTTTTTTAATTAAAAGAGACTTTTACTTCAAATGCACTTTAAATTGCCTTTTAATTTTTTAATTGTTCCACCAGAAATATGTTTGACCCAAAATAAAAGCATTCTAATCTGCTGAAACGTTTTGTAAATTTGTTTTTCTATTCTCCTGATAAAAATTTCTATTGCTTTGAAATTTTCAGAACTGAAAAATCCTTTATTCATCCAAATCTAGTAACAGGTTCCACCCATTTGCAACATAACATTTGGCCCCCTTGCATTTTACAGAAAATAAAGGTGTAGGGCATGAGTCAGCATGGCTGGAGACCTCAAACCATTATTCTCTATCTTGGTCCTAGTGAGCTTTATTTTAGACCCATTTGTACATAGGGGTGATATAACATGCTGAACAAACTACTCTGAATCAGAGTAGCTGACTAAAACAGTTTTTTTAGTGCAGGCCAGAACCATACAGACAGGTGTATCAAAAATTACATTAGGAGATCCACAAGATTCTCACTATAGCAGGGCAACAGTATTTATATGTAGGCTTTTTACTGGAGTTGTTTCATCAAGGCCCATCGTAAGAAGTCATCATGCTCCATCTAGTGGAATCATGCAATGCGCCTTCCTAACCTGGCACGGAAAGATAGGAGAGTGGGAGTTTCCTCATTTTATTTTCTCAGGTCGATACTGACAGGCCTCTTCCCACCCACCTCTGGAACGGTGCTGATTGGCGGCCTGGATATTCAGACCCACATGGACTCCATTCGGCACAGATTAGGCATGTGCCCTCAGTACAACATCTTATTCAATCAGTAAGTATCATTCCATACTAGCTTGAAGAATCAGGGTCCCAGTCTGCATGCTTGACACATCCCCAAAGCCTGTGTTGTTTCTCTTACTGTGCTGGCGGTAGATATCTCAGAGGCACTTCTCCCAGAGAAGATTTGTGATCCAGATTTAGGGTAAAGCAGCCCCTCTTCCTTTAGCAAGATAAAGCTAGAGTGAATTTATTGCTGCTTGGGAAAAAATCCGCTTATTCATTTAAATTGCCTTGGTGCCTTTCTGTCTGATTTCACAGCCTTACTGTAGCAGAGCACATCTTGTTTTATTCTCAACTGAAAGGGAGATCCAGGGATGAAGCTGAGCAAGAGTTGGAAACAATGCTAGAAGACATGGGCCTCACCCATAAAAGGAATGAAGAGGCTCAGAATTTGTCAGGTGCCCACAGGATTCTTCTAAGATGTTTTTTCTGCTGCCTTTTCTTTGTCTTTGGGCAATTATTGTTTGAATTACATGTTTGAGGCCATATTCTGACACATCACTGTGCACTGGGGAAGTCTTTACGCTCAATGAGTAAATGGGACTGTACAAATAGTAAAGCTGGCACAACAACCTGTCCCTAAAGCTTCTGTTCCTTATAAATATACGACAAATTCAAAAATACTTAAAGCTGTTATTTTTAAATTAGTATATATATAAAAAAAACTACCAATGTAAGGAAAAACCCAAAATATTCTATTATTTTAAGGCAAATGAAATATTACACTCTCATGCTGCTCCACTGTTTGGATCAGTGCTCTATAATACTTTATTATTTGGCAGGAGTTATTTCTTTCATTCTAAAGGTACAAATGCATGTAGTGTATTTGAACACATTTCACTTTCAGATTCAAAAACTGGTTTGAATAAACAGCCAGGTGTTCTTATACTACTTTGTCCTTATTGCAACTATAAAAGTTGTCTAGTTTCACATGAGAACACGAAAATCTCGTATCTTCCTGCTTTTGCTTCTGGCAAGAAGCAGAACATGCAATGCATAGATGAAAAATATATTTTAAAAAATAATAAAATTTTTAACAAGCTGTTCTGAACTTCAGAAGAAAAATGTGACTACTCATTTAACTTTGCAGAAATATTTGTCTGAGGATGGGTTTTGTTTTACTTGTATCGGTTTGTGTTAATTACATCCATGCCACTTATGTAACTCATCGCAGACTCCTGGATATGTCTGTCCTGTGGTAGGTGGAATGCAAAGGAAACTGTCTGTTGCCATTGCTTTTGTGGGTGAAGCAAAAGTGGTAGTGTTGGATGAGCCCACTTCTGGAGTTGATCCGTATTCCAGGCGATCTATCTGGGATCTTCTGCTGAAGTATCGCTCAGGTAACAGATTTGAGAGTGGAAATTGTTTGTTTGTTTGTTTGTTTGTTTGTTTGTTTGTTTGTTTGTTTGTTTGTTTGTTTTAAAACCTGTCATAGATGCAGCATGTGCCTGCTGCGTAAACTGTCATGAGTAGTGGGATATGAATTCAAGCAAACACGATTCTTTGAACGGATATCTATGGATGTGGCAAATCTGCAACATGGCTCTGGTGCAGAGAGAACCCTGCATTAACTGGCAAAAAACTAAGCACAGTTTTGAGTTCCAGAGAGGGTCCATGCCTTGAACATTCCTCCTTGTTCCTTCTAGGCAGAACCATCATTCTCTCAACCCATCACATGGATGAGGCAGACATCCTTGGAGACAGAGTAGCCATCATATCCCAAGGGAAACTCTTCTGCTCAGGCTCTCCTGTATTCCTAAAGAACTGCTTTGGGTCTGGCTTCTATCTCACTCTTGTTCGCAAGATGAAAAACACCAGAATTGGAAGGGCTACAGTAAGTATGTAGCTCCCTCCCTGCACATGTAATCTGAAAAATACTTAAATGTATTCATGCACTGCACCAAGGTAGAAAGCAGTTAAGTGCTGCTTGAGGCTGTGTACGAAACTGACTTCAAAATGAAGACAGCAATGAGAAAATTCAATGACACCTCATGAAATTATATGGATACATGAGTGTCTCTGTAGAAAACCTCTCTGGTTTTATAAATATATATTCAGCTAGACAGGTGAAAATAATAGGTGGATATGAAGCCTTCAGTACACTGGTTGTAAACATGGTGTAGTCTACTAACTAGCTCAGACACCAGAAGAGTCTACAGTTATCCATAGGTAAACCAGCCTCGCACAGCTTGAGAAGTAGGGATCTGGATTCTTTCTGCTGTTAGTAGTGCTCCCAGTCTTAGTAGCAACGTGATCTGTATACTCATGGCCGCTGCTGATTGCATTTCCCCAGATATTTTGCATGCAATTTAGAAGTGACAGATATGCTTTGTGCAGGTGGATTTATGTTTTCTGCATTGCTTAATCCAGTCCTCAGGTGACTTTCAGTATAATATGTTCAAGATGCTCCAGATAGGACATATTTTTCACTGACTCAAGCTGTTCAAAGGCTGACAACCCCTACATCCTGTTTTGCATGTATCTGAAGCACTTTCATCTTTGTTGCTTGTCCATGCTAGTCGCTTTGTAGCTGTGGATCTCGGTGCTCCTGCTCCTGCTCCAGCTGTGCACGCAGGGACAAAGAAGGAGCTCCAGAGCAGGAACTGGATGGTAAGAATGGTTCGGCATTCCAGCACATAGCTATGCCTCCTATTATGCTGCAATCTCATCTTACAGATCAATGCTGCTGAGGCCCACTTCTTCAGTACTTGCGTCTAACATCTGTATTGTATTGTAACATGAATTTGATAGGGTTTCTTTGTGGTTTTTCTTACCATTGCTCCTTTTTGATGTATATGTGGTCTCAGGTCCAGATGATGAACTGGAAGTTTGTGTGCTTTAGAAGTATAGACTGAGTTTTGAACTGTCTGCACCAAAATGTGTAATTTGTTAATGAAAACTGAAGCATACCTAGAGCAAAGGAAACTGGCTTTCTCAGAAAAAGTCATTTTGGCTTTTCTACATAAGAGAAGAACTTAAGTAGATATTCCTGAAGATTTTGTTGTTCTTTATTAACAGACCTGAAATAGTTTTCTTCTACATAGTTCTAGGCCATAATTAGAAACGTAGCCTAGTCTAGTACAGATTTAACTGAGATATCTGAGAGTTATGTAATAGAGCAGTCCCCTTTTGTATAGTGCAAACAACAGCTTTTGAAATCACACTTAGCATGGTTAAATATTCATTCTTTGAACACTGTTTTGGCTTTTCACAGGAGATCTGAATGAGCTAGCAGAAGTAATTCATCATCATATCCCAGAAGCAAAATTAATTGAAAGCATTGGTCAGGAACTCATTTACCTTTTGCCCAATAAACACTTTAAACAGCGATCTTATGCCAGTCTCTTCCGAGAACTGGAGGAAACATTGGATGATCTGGGACTCAGCAGTTTTGGAGTTTCAGACACACCACTTGAAGAGGTAACAGACAGATTAAAATACCTGCTGATCTTACCATCAGTCTGCAAAATGTTTTCTGAGGCAGTTCCTGTTCTTAAACATGTAATCTTACTAATTCCTAATATCCCCTTCAAAACCTAGTCACATATGCTGTGGCATGCTCAGAAAGTCTTTGGGATGGGCATAGAGAAAGGATCCAAGCCTTACTTCACATTAGCCTTATGAAGCATGACTCATTATCCTGAAATCTGTCTGTCTTTGTATCTTAGTTTGTTCCTTTATTTTCTGAGATATTTCATAAGAGACCTCTGCTTGTGTAATAAGCAGGAGTGCTGAAAAGGTGTCTAAATTTTCTTCTGTTACATTAAAGGATGATGTGTAGTGTTCCACAGGTCGGGTTATTGTACCTGTTCTATTCCTAACCGGGACATGTATTTGTCTATGGCAGGTTTTCCTAAAGGTCACGGCAGAAGCTGGCCCTGGAATGCAAAAAACAGGTATAGATCCATGAATCAGTATTTGATAAACTTTTCTTGGGACTCTTCTGTATTCTCAAAGCCAAGTAAAGAAAAGCCTCAGAACTTTCAGTCTGTGTACAGTGTTCTTGCCAAAATAAATTTGGTCAGCAAATATCTGGTTTTAGGGCCTGACATGATATCTGAGAAACAAGATGAAGTCAGCAGAAAGACTTTTATTTAGATTGGATGAGGTTCTTAGGTTCTTAACTATGTCAATAAAAGTGGAGTGTCAAGCCCCCAGATGTCAATGGTTTTAGTAGTTCTACAAAAAGTAGTTTGCTGACCATTAGTCCATAAACTACATACACGACTAACTTGTTCATCCTGCTGAGTAAGAGGAGTGTTAACCTATGTGATGCCACTAGATACAGCCACAGTGCAACAGTTGTAATTAAAGCAATCTGGTGATATGATATATACAGCTGGTAAAATCTGGAGCTCATTAAAATGTTTGTGCTACATTCATGTATGGAGGATAAAGTGTCTTCTCTGCCCCTTTTCATCTTAACCTAGGAGACACTCAAGAAAATGGTTCTACTCTTGGCAAAACTTCTACTGAGAACAAAGAAGCTGAACAAACCACACTGAAAACTAATGACACTTCTCGAATGCCAGTAGGCACAGCAGGAGATCAAAATGAAGGCAAAGGGTCCCAACAGTATAAAGGCTTTCAGCTCGTCCATCAGCAGATCAAAGCACTGCTCATCAAACGGTTCCACCATGCCTCCCGCAGCCACAAGGACTTCCTAGCCCAGGTATTGACTTTTGCTGTTCTTGACTCTTTCCCACAACATTCTCAATGCTGTCTTTCCCAGCAATGTCTCTCTGCAAGGCAACAGAGGTGCTGCAAATGGGTAACAGTGTCCCTAATTCTTCTAATTATGATTCCAACTCCTCTGCCACACATTCTATTTCTTTCTGCTTAGAGTCTATCACCCGCACCAAGTTCATGATTCAATCACTACTAGCCCAGCATTTTATTTTTAACATCATACAGTTCTGTGACAACCAGAATCTTAACTGAAAGCATTGGAAATTAAATTGTTGGTGTTCAGGAGCTAAACCAGATCTGATCTGTGTGCTTCTGCTGTCCCTCCTTTGTTTATATATATTATGAGGTGTGTACAGTGTCACTCTACAACATATATGTAATAACCTAGTGTGATGTTTTCATGTTCCCTGCAGATTGTTCTCCCTGCTAGTTTTGTGTTGCTGTCTTTAATACTTACAGTCATTATTCCTCCATTTGGAGAATATCCTGCCTTAACCTTACATCCTTGGATCTATGGACAGCAGTTTACTTTCTTCAGGTAAGAGGAGTCACTGAGTAAAAGCACATCTGTCATATATGCACCCTTTTGTCCCTAGCGTTTAGGATCATGGGCTCTTGTCTTACTGGGCTTTTCTCCCTCTATGTGGTATAAAAAAGGATTAACTCCACTGGAATCAGCAGAATTAAAATAGCGTGAAATAGGTGGAAGTGGAGAATACAGCTGTCAGTATGTCTAACCAATAGTCCTTCAAATATCTTGCTATCTTTGGCACTCTTCTCTTCCTACCTGAATTCATGGCCTCAACACTTACAAAGTTACATATCCTGCCTAGCAGGAGATCCAGGACAGTAAGAAATCGGACTGTTTCTGGTATGCCATTGAACTACTCCTATATTCATAATCTTAGAGAACAATGAGATTCAAACCTACCTGCTGACCTGTGGTAGATTTGTTTATAGTTAGTACAGTATTTGGGCAAAGATATGTAAACAAGATGAAAGCAGAGAGTCTTAGGTTTTATTAATGCTGCTGCTTAGCAGTTTCTCCCCACACTGTATCCTTTGGCTGGGTCTGAATTTTTTTTTGTCTACTAGCACTTTGTCTGCTTTCATAATTCATAGACGCTTCAGTTCTGTTCTCTCCAGGTCACTGAACAATTCCTCTGTGCTCTCCTGAACACTTGTTTCACCTTCACTTCCACCTATTCCAAAGCTGAACTTGCACCAAGTCAAAACATGTGCAATGCAGAGGAAACTTAGAAACAATGTTTAAGTCGTAGACTAGATCGCAACTAGCAGAAAGCAGTAAAACTGAAGGCAATAATTTTGAAACATTTTCCTTGAGTTTCATACTGAAAATTCTCATGAAACTTTAATTAAATTTACACATGGTAGTGTATGGAGCAGAGTTTGATATTCATACTTGTATAACACTTGGCACTAGCAATATTCTGTAGTCTAATGTTATTAGGTTTTTAGTTGGAGACACTTCACTATGAGCAGCATTGTCTTTTTAGCCTCAGCAAATGAAAATGCAGAATATGTTTTTCATCTTCTGATTACTGAGTGTGATAGGGCTGAGAGGGTAGAAATGTGGATTCAAGCCTTTTCGGAGAATATTGCTATAGGACTATGTCAGAAGTCATGCTTTAATATTAGGAGAAAAGGACCATTGCTTTAGCCTGTTAAACATCTTGGAAGGTTCTGGGGTTTTGCATAAATAAATAAAATAATTGAATTATCAGCATTTGGAGAGGTGCAGTTGGTTCTGCCATATGGCTGTCCTTTACCAGTTGCCATGTGTATTCCGGTATAATAGTTTAAAAAAAAAATTTATGGAGAAAGTCCCATCTTATTCCCTTAGCAATGAGCGTCCTGGCAATGAGCAGATGGTCTCCCTCACTGATGCTTTCTTGAATAAACCAGGATTTGGAAATCGCTGCATGAAGAATCAGCCTCTTCTGTAAGTTGCTGGCTAATCTCTCTTGAACAAGATTCTAGCAGGGTATTACTAGTGGAACTTGAGTAGTGAAACAAGAATGATTTGGCTTGACTTTTCACTAGAGCCAATGCTTCAGATAATGTTGGCAATAATATCTAACATTGGGTCAAAAGTAAAAAACAAACAGCAAGACTACAATGCGACTGGATTAAGAACGATTCACAGTGCTCAATGTGACTAGCTGGAAGCCAGCTCATGTAGCCTTGTACTGAGAGTTAAGCAACCTTGCAATGTGTGTCAGTAGGCCAGTGGGCTCAGACCCAAATCTTCACAGCTCCCTTGGCACTTTCCACATGTGAGTCCCCTCAGGTTCCTCCTGTTCCCGCTGGTGTGTTTGGAAGCAATAACTTCAGCAATCGCTCAGATTGTGAAGTAGCAATAGGACGGTCTTTGTGATTTGAAGCTATTCTCACTCTGAAGGACAATGTTAGTAGAGCTCTTACTTTAGTATTTGTTGTCCTACCCACTTACCCTGCCTGTGAGTCCTGCTTTGGAGGCATTTGTCACTGGCATGCTATGCTTTGCCATTTGTTCCTTTTCTCTTTCCTCTCTCCCAGTCGTGATATCCAGCAACTTGATTCTTCTGGCTGTCCTCTCCTCCCTCTTCCCCTTCCTCTCCTCTGTCTGGTACAGCAGGAACAAAGAGGAAACTTTAAAAAATAAAGAGAGAAAATACACTGCATGAGCAAGGAAAACGGTAGTTTCTTCGCAAAGATATGTGTCTGCTGCGGATTTCCTGTGTACTAATGGGTCAAACACAGTCCCTGTGTTCCTTCAGTGTCCTGACTGCAAGCTGAAGACAGTAAACTTGGGGGAGATGTGCAGGGAGATTATATTTATTCATGTTTACAAAGTAAAGTACTCTAAAATGTTCTTATTCATAACTCATGGGGTAAGGGCTGAGAGGAGAACGTCTGCTGACAGCATTGTGATTTTGTGTATTTGTGAGTTCTCATGAACTGTATCTCTGCACAGCTTAGAGTCTGTTCCTCTACACAGGAACTACCCATGCAATAACATACCAACTGCCTGGAACACACCTGCTGTTCATCCAAACCTAAGCAGCCTCCTGCTGAGCCAACAGTGGAGCCCTGAGAATCCTTCACCTTCCTGCAAGTGCAGCACTCACAAGAAACTCACTATGCTGCCAGAATGTCCTGCAGGTGCAGGAGGCCTCCCGCCACCACAGGTAGTGTCCCTGTGCCATAAATCTTTGTAGAGAAATTTCACGGGAAGAGCTGGAAAAGGGATCAGTGTGTAAGTACCTTGCCATGCTAATATACACGGAAGGAATTAACTACATTTTTTTTTAAGGGAGCAAGAATTGCTGGAATTTGTAATTAAGTTTCAGAGGTATTGGAAAAGTTTGCACATTTAAATGAAATTTGATTACTATTTTCATCCAGTTTGCAAACTTTTCATATAGAAGAAAATCACAAAAATTTTAACAATTTATCAAATAATTTAAAAAATATATTGATTTTTTTTGCCTCAAAGAACAATTCTATTTAGAAGATTGCCTTTCTTTAATTAAGAGAAATCTTTAATTGCCTCTTCTTTCCCTTAAAGAAGGGAAGGGAAGGAAGGAGAAAGAAGAAAGGAAGGAAAGAAAAAATTCCATGATTTCAAAAATCATGAAGTGGGGTCATCTCATTAAAAATAGAAAAATTAATATTGAATCAATCCCAAATAATAATTTTTTTACTTGTCTTTTGGTTCCATTTCTAGAAAGAAAGTTCTAAGCTAGCAAAATGAATGTTTGTATGCATGTGCATGAAGATGAGTAATTTAATAACCATTGATGCTATATGGAGAAGAGATGAGAGCTACATTCCCACCTGTTCCTATCAATGAATAATCTTAGTAATGTCCTTTATAAAATGTGCTTGCTCTTTTGAAGAGCAAAGGAAAATTATAGCCTGTTAGTGCTTACATTTTCTAAATGCTTCTCTAACAAGTTGGAAAAAATAGAACTGCAGCCACTCTCAGAGTAATAGCTCACTAATTTAATGTCTCACCATGCACGGCATTCAACTTTAATATTCCTGTTTGCCAGGCTGCACACAATAGCCAAATATCTAAAATAATTCTGGTTTTAACATTAATGTCACAAGCTTAATCAATTTCTGAATCCAAATCCATGACACTGTCTCTTAAAAATACTGATTCAGCTTGCTTTGCTTTCTCTATCACTATTCACAAAACGACAAAGCAAAGTTGTTTTAAATATCTGTAGAATTCCTGTCTATGAAGCAAAAAAACAGTTAATAAAGAGGTTATATTCTGACCTTATTCACAGCATCCCAAGTTATTTCTGATTTCCAAGCAATCCCAACGGACAGCAAAAGTTGAATTTTGCTAATTGCATGCTAGTGTATTTGAGATGGAAATTTAGTCTAAAACTTCAAATCCAAGTAGGATGCAAAATTAATTTATTTGTTTGTGCGGATTCTAGTCCTCTAAGGGAAATGTATTTATTGTAATATTATCCTGATAATTTTGCAAGATATGATAATTTTTTATAACTTGTCGGGAAGAAACAGTTCACTTCTGAGCATCCAAGAAAGCAACTGTATGTAAATAATTATGAAGGATGTCTGAGCATAGACAACTCATTTAATGAAGCCGCAATGAGGATGCTGTGTATTGTCTAGAATCAGCTAGACATCTGTAATGTATCTTCTGTGTCATCTGGTACTGCCTCTCTGTGGACAAATGTAGGAACTTCTGGAAAGTTCATTAGACTTACTTTCTAGGTCGTTACTAGGTCGTTTCAGGTTGCAAGCTTTGCCCTCTGAAACTGCCCAGGAACCTTTTTAAGTATATTCTGCCTTGGATAAACTCGGCAACTTTGAGGTCTTGCATTTCCCAGTGATGCTGTATTTGCAAAAGACTCACAAAGGTGTCATGTAGCATCATTTTCATTACAAATCTGATCTGAATTTGGGGTTTTTTGTTTGTTTGGGCTTATTTGGTAGAAAGGCAGACAGAAGCTCTTCTCCTTGCCTGTCCCGAACAGGCTTCTAAGAGAAGAATCATTCCATGTTTTATAAGGGCTTGGCTGAGAATTCTTCAAAAACTCAGAAGGAAGCAATGTATTTAAAAGGGACCTTAGCAGTTTAGACTCTATCATTCATGGCAAACCAGGTCAGTCAGTGGGACTCTGTGATCAGTTGTACTATTGCTCTGTACTTATTTTGGCTTATTTTGGAAAGGGGCAGGAGGGATTCTCTGCAGAATCTGAAATGTGCTTTGCTTAAGAAATGGTAGGAGTTCTATCTGACGGCTAATTTATAGAAGCACTGGATGTGCTGAAGCATGAGATCTAGAAAAATGCTACATGTCTAAATGACAAACCACGTTAATCTGTCCTAGAGCTGTAATGTCACAGAAAAATATTAGCTTTGACATGGGCTAAAATCACTGCACTTATATAGTAATCTTTTACTTGTGCTTACCATTATGCTTTTGTAAAACAACGATTTTCAAGATCCATTCTTTCTCGGTACAGGTCTGCTATAACAGAATAACAGTAATATATAAAGATTTCAGTCACAAACAACTAGGATTTTTTTCCCCTCTTTTTATCATAACCATGTGAAACAAAGGAAAAGATGTTGTTTTGTTACTTGAATGTTTTATTTTCAGCTATCTACAAAATCCTTTCACAGTTCTCCCCACCAAGAGACAATATTCTGACCTGTTAGTATCTGAATCTGAATTCTCTCGGTGGCAGGAGGCACACAAGGCGCGAACATCGTTCTTCCACTTCGATCGGTCCGCGGCTGCGTGCTCTGGAGTCAAGGGCCACAGCGCAGTCTTCCGTCGGTTTCCCCCTCAGGACACGACCGATCCAGCTCCATCTCCTCCTCCTCACTTCGTTACCGATTTTCTCCATCTCCGCCATTTCTGATGCTCGTCGTTTCTGCAACTTTTTTTTTTTTTTTTTTTTTTTTCTTCCGGGAGGAGGTAGTTGGCCTCCTGCCCAACGCCCATGACTTGGAGGGCCAGTGGTTTTTCTGTGAGGGTGGCCTTCCCTTAGGCTGCGTTGGTTCGCGGCACCTTCTTCAATTTTATCCGGTGCACCCTCCAGAGAGGGATCCCCTATCCACCACCCAGGGGACGCGCCTTCTAGCCGTGCAGCCCCAACACTTACTTAGTAGCTTTAGAGACTGTAAAGTTTACTGTGATTGATTAGGTTTTCTTTTCTTTCCAGAGAGTGCAGCACAGCACAGAAATTCTTCAAGATCTGACCCACAGAAATATTTCAGATTTTCTGGTGAAAACATATCCCACTTTGATAAAAGGGAGGTAGGGATGAATCTCTCCTTGTTTTTCACAAGCAGCATTTTGTACCTGGCCGTGAAATTCTCATTTAATAATAACATAGCACCTGATGTGTCACAGTATTGTGTAGACTTGAGCATCATGTCCATATTCCTGATGTAAGAATAGGAGATGCTCATTTTAGGGGAGTTAAATTGTTTTAATTATACCTATTTGTATAATTGAGTACTACTTTATAGGCAGAGCTAAGTTTCAATGTTGATGGAATGCCATGTTAATGGTAACTGTGTCAATAGTGAGAAAACTGGTGCTTCTGCACAGCACGGAGAACTGCCTTGCAGAGATACTAGTTTGTGTCCCTGAAGAACTGTAGCCACACCAGCATGACCATCTGCCTGAGTTAATTATCACTTGCTTCCCAGAAGCGCTAAAGAGCCAAAGGACAATGTTACATAGATATATCTATCCTACTGATAGCTCTGCAGCTTGCCTGAGTGTCATGCATGGTAATTAGCTGTGCAGTGTCCATGGCCTATTATTTCTGATTCAGGCCTTCCTACCTTTTCAATTCCCAGCAGAGTTCTTGAAATTCCCGTTGTATTAGCTATGTGCTGGCTGCATTTGACTGATTCCTCTTAGCACATGTCATAATTGCTTTAGATAATTTTTTTTTTTAAATCAATTCATTATGGATTTAGGATAGAGCCAGTATGTGTCACTTTAGCAATCTTACCTATCTCTGTATGAGCTGGAGATGAATCATGTCAGAAAACAAAACAAACAAACAAAAACCCCCTCAAAAACCCACTGCAGGGAATACCAAAAGTCCTGACAACACCACAACTCAAAGTAATATCAGCAGCAATTAAAAAAGAAAGCAAATAAAACAAAACAAAACAAAAAAGCTGTCTAGGGGAAACTGGAGATCTGCAAAGCATAGGAATTCACCTTTAATATACATTTAAGCCTGACAATACCATTGACTTTGGTTCAGTGCATTAAAAGACAGGATTCTCTTTGTCTGTTTCAGCTTGAAGAGCAAATACTGGGTCAATGAGCAAAGGTAAGAAACCAATTCACAGATTATGGTGGTAAATAAAGGAACAATGAATTTCTGTTTAACCGTGGAGCCTCCCAATGTTTCTCTGAATAGACAAGGGGAATTGTGGCAGATGATAGTATAGGACAAAGAAATGGCTTCAGTGGGAAATAGGTTGGGGGTCAGCACGGGTTTTATAAAGACAAGGGGTTATATTTGTTTGGACTGCCCCCACAAGGATGAAGGCCAGAGGCACACAATGGAACTATCACAGTTTTATTATCTGCAAGAGTCAGACTAATGGGATGTGAGTGATGGAAAGTTACAATACAATACTGCGCTACATTGCGATAGTGATTTGACACAGCTCTTTCAAAGTGTAGCAGAAGAATATGAACCCTCCAAAAAAAGGACCTGGGTAAGATGAAACCTAGGCACCAGCTGTCAAATACATAAGTAACAGCCACAGCTCCTCATCCCCACTCTGAACATGTGCAGTAGTTATAAAACAGATTCCACTAGTGCTCCACACTTAGGTAGAGGCATCAGCTAACCCCAGTGTGATGTCTACGCTGCAGATAGATACTAAGCTTAGAAAGATAACTGATTAGCCTGGAGAACATACTTATTTAGTTTTTAATCAGTAGTAGGAATTCACTTCAAAGGTAGCAGCTGGATGACTGGCTTCCTTCACGGAATATCTGCTTGTTCATGTGCAAACATTACTTTCTATGGGATTAGACTTTGGTTCATCTCGTGCAATAGTATTTATCATTATGGAGTATTGGCTAGCACCAGCATTGGTGAATACCTGCTCCTCTCAGGGCAACTGAAATTTTAACTGAGGTCCATGCTGTCCTCAGTCCTCCATGCTGTCCAAGCAGTTATATGTCAATTATCTTGATTTAAAGATTTTGCACTGTAGAAATAACTGGTTTCTCCAAATCATCTACCTAAATAATAATTTTCTGAGGATCCTGGCATGAACCCCTCAGAAACTGATAGAACTTCTAATATTTGTAAGCCCTATAAAGACCTAATATAACTTGTTAGAAAAAGAGTGGAGATTGTTATACAGGAATTATATGATGTCTAGAAATCAAACTTACATTAAGTGGATTTTTACTATTTCCATCAATGTACAGAGTTTTGGGTCTGTGGTACAAGTGACTGATGATACTCTTCTCTTTGTTAGATATGGAGGAATTTCTATTGGAGGAAGGCTCTCAGTTCTTCATGTTTCTGGAGATCAAGTTGTCAATTTTTTAAGTGACCTTGGACGAATGATGAATGTGACAGGAGTAAGCCAGCTTTTTATGGGTTTTTTGTCCCTTTACTAAAGAATTGTTACAAAGCTGAAAACCTGCAGCACTGGATTTCACCCACACAGCTGATCTTTAGCCTTTTCTTTTTTATTTTAGGGACAAACTTCACTGGCTGCTGCTAAAGAAATTTCTAATTTCCTTAAATACATGGAAACCGAAGATAATATTAAGGTATTTGCTGGAAGTAGCCTGCTAACTCTGTCTTTCTTGACATAGAGTTCAAATTGTAAGAATATTGGTAGTGGCATTCTCAGATACAAGACGAGCTATACTATATATTACTATACTTATTATAAGTAATATGGGATACAGTGTTAATGCAAAGTTATTTCTAATGTGAGATTTTTTTAACCATGTTCTTAGTACTTCTCACTGTCCTAAATACTTCCGAGTAGGAGACATTCGGCTAAATTTTAAAATGTACTTCTATAAAATCTCTTGACAGTGGTTGTCCAACCCTTTTAAAAGCATAGTATGTGAGCTCCTCCTGCTGGACTGTGCCTAGGAGCTATGAATTCCTGGTGGTGGATTCTTCCCTGGTGACAATGCCCCCAAAGTAGATAAAAGGCAACCAAGTTTTCTCCTGCAGTGCAGGGTTATTAGTGAAGCCTTCTTAAATGAATCTGTGCTTTCTGACTCTTTTAGGTGTGGTTTAACAATAAAGGCTGGCATGCTATGGTTAGTTTCCTTAATATAGCCAATAATGCAATCCTTAGAGCTAACCTGCGGACTGGCCAAGCCCCTGAGGAATATGGGATCACTGCTGTAAACCATCCTCTGAACCTCACTAAGGAGCAACTCTCTGAAGTCACTGTGTAAGTCTGCCTGTGCTCTGCTGCTGGTTTTTACTTCTCCCTCTCCTGGCAGCTACCACCTCCACTGTACTCACACTCTGAGGAGAAATAGTTCAGTTGACAGAAGGTGGAGGCCTTTCCCTGAAGTTTTATTCTAATCAGGAATTAGATATACAATCTATTCTTTTCTGTCACATTATATTCCTATAAGAGTTCATTCCCATCCCATGTAGGAGCTATGACCGTTGGTTATACATGATTACATGTTTCTGTTGATTCCCAAGCACAAAGATTCTGAAGTCTTCTGCTCCAAAGCCGATAGATCTACTTGTGAAATAACACAGAGATCATAATCAAAAAAGGAATCAGAAATTGTCATTAATTGACTACAGGTAGGCAGTAGTCAACAACCTTCGTCTTAGTGCCAAGGACAGCACACAAGGTAGATTTTCAATGGCATGTAGTAGCGTTGGTGTATTCCAGAATCTAAAAGCCATAATTTCTTGAAAAAAACACTCCTAGGAAGACATGACTTCACACTCATGTCTCCTATTAAGTTCAGAAGTCAGTGAAACTGAAAACTTCTGCCTTAGCACAGAGGCAAG
Source organism: Platalea leucorodia (assembly GCF_965183815.1). Taxonomy (NCBI): domain Eukaryota; kingdom Metazoa; phylum Chordata; class Aves; order Pelecaniformes; family Threskiornithidae; genus Platalea; species Platalea leucorodia. Next base: position 40,181,354 of record NC_138827.1, on the reverse strand, counting down.
ATCTGCGCTTCATCTCACCGTCTACAACTTGCGTCTTTGAGTCCCAGCTCCCAGAGCACTTCAACTATTGTGCCTTAATGTCTAGTTTGAGACACGCCATGCAGGAAAGGCTGTCAAACTGAGATATATCTATATATATATAGATATATATATCTCTCTCTATATAGGAGTTGAACTGTTCCAGAGAATGAAGGCAAGTGAAAAATCAGGGAATGGTGCCACCAACATCCATATTTGTTAGCTACAGTCCCCAACACAACTTGGGAAAATACACTAGGACAGTTCGAAATTGGAAAAGTCTTCCACTTACTTACAAAATAATGTTGCTACTTCTAGATCTTAAAATTCCCTCCAGATTCCCCAAATGCTACTATAGTGTTGTGTTGCATCCATTCCCTTGCTCACAGTCCCTTCTTGTGCTCTGTTTTAGACTGACCACTTCAGTGGATGCTGTTGTTGCCATCTGTGTGATTTTTGCCATGTCCTTTATACCAGCTAGTTTTGTTTTATACCTGATTCAAGAACGTGTAACAAAAGCCAGGCATCTACAGTTTGTCAGTGGTGTGAGCCCTGTGATCTACTGGCTAACTAACTTCATGTGGGACATAGTGAGTAACACTGATCTGATTTCATAGCCTGCAGTTATTCCTGGGTTTGCATGAACAGGGGACTAATCTGTGAATTGAGTGACAGCGATTCTGAACATTGCAAAGCATTCGTTTCTTTAAGTGTTTCTCAGAGAGCATGCTAAGGATCTGACCTCCTAACTCATTACAGTTGTAGAAATTGTCAGGTACACAGCTCATTATTCATCTAATGACCCTGAAATTCTTAGAGTTTCCAGTCCTTACAACTGAATGTATAATAAAGTACAACTTACCATAGCAGGGGAAAGCCCAGTTGCCTGATGCTAGTCACTTCTGCCCTCTAGAAGAACCATAATGTGTTTCAAGATATTCAAGAAATCTAAGTGGAAGATTCACAGGCTGCTGGAACAGTAGCTGGAGGCCAGACAAAATACTCTAGGGTGTCAAAAATGACATAGGTGTTTTTGTTTAGGTCACTGAATCATGTTCACTGTGTTGTTCCAAAAGGATTTAGACCACAGGCCCAGGCTTGCTTAGACAGGGCTCAGCTACTCTCCCATTACTCCTCAGGCCACTTTGTCACAAAGGAGCAAATTCTTTGCCTGGTTGAGGCACAGCAAGGGGCTTGTTTTCTAGCCATGCCTTCTCAACAAAGAGAGTGGCCAAGGGCTTATGCAATAAGAAAAGCATGAACATGGAATTGAAAAAATTAAAAACAACAAAAAAATAAAATGAAATAATTGAAAAGCCCAAAACTCTTTGGGCTTTGGAAGGTGCCCTTTCAGAAGAAGGTAAAGCAAAGCATTAATTTAGTAAATGAGGGAAAAGAAGCAGGTCTCTGTTCCTGTCCCCTGCTGGGCACAGCCGCCTCCCAGCAGCTTCCTTGACAGGAATTCTGCTTGGCCGTGGCCCTTGACAGCATGATGCAAAGGTATTAATTGGTATTAGCAGTTCTGTGAAATGCCACCTTCCACTCTGCATGGGGAGCTCTGTGCATTGCAGTAGACTAGCGCTACTAATACTGAACAGAGAAACTGAGAAGAGCAGTGGCCAAGCATACTCACTTTAGCCTCCTCCCAGGAATGTGGCTCAAGTAACTAGCTTTTTCCCTCCTACGCAGCCTTTGCATCACCAGAAACTGCACTTCCCTTGCATACCCACAGCCTCTTTCTGTGGGCAGCCTGCCAGCAGGACCATGAAATAATTGGCTCCCAAACCATAATCCTTAGATTATACGCTGTATTTTTGATGAACAGTCTGATAAAAGATGCCTCAGAAAAATGTGGAGTGCTGCCAGAGACCCATTGATCCAAAAGCTTGAGTGTGACTAGTCTAGCTCATACATTCCAGTGTTCCTCAATAAAAAATCCTTTTGGAATAATGTGTAGGATCTGGATATGTTTGCAGATCTTCTCAGGTCTTACACACTGATTTTTACTCTGTGATGTGGCAGGTGAATTATGCACTGAGTGCTGGAATGGTTGTGGTTATATTTGCTGGATTCAACAAGAAAGCATACACTTCTCCAACTAATCTCCCTGTGCTTGTTGCCTTGCTGCTTCTGTACGGGTGAGTGTTCAAGGTTGTTCCTGCATGTGGGGCCCTGTATTTCACATGGAAATGACTTCATGTTATTGAGCTCAGTACTTTGTGAAATCCAGCTTTAAAGAATAAAACTGAGTGGGTACAATACAGGTTAGAACTAGATTCTGTCCCTGCTCCAGGATATTGACACACTCTGTCTGGCCACGTGCTGTAAAGGAGATTTTTTTCATCACTGCCTTACATTTTTAAGCATTAAATGTGATCCTTACAAGAAAAAATATTTGTTCAGTTTGCTGCTTTCTGATATGTATGTTGTGTAGGAATTTAGTGGTTGTTCATTTGCCTCATTGACAGCTAATACTAAAATAACTTTCACCGTTTAACTCAAGAGCAAAGAGTACTGAGTCTTCAACACTTTTTTTTAACTTCAAATGAGTATTTGTATTGGCAAAATAGCATTTTATAAGGCTGACTGAAATTCACGTTCTCTCATTTAATTAGTGATCATATATTTTTAGCTATAGAATCATATTCCTGATAGCCTTGCAGCTGACATAGTCTAGACAAAATGATCGATCAGATTTGTTTCTAGAGTTAAAGAAAGAAATTAAGCTTTTCACATCCTACTATGTGTGTCACAAATTACACCTAAGAGGGAACAGTTCTTTTCTGGGCAGACTACCCTTAATTTTCTGAAGTTTTTGTGTTCTTTTGAATGAAAATCCTGAGAAAATTAAAGCATCATCATCATTTAATCTCTATAAAATACCCAATGTTAAAAAATGTTATCAGAATGTTAATTTTTTTAATTTTTCATTATGTCTTTTTAAAGTGCAATAGTGTTATCTTTAATAAAGTTAGCTGTGGCTCTATATATTTTTTTAAAATACAGTAATTCATGGCTGTGTGGATGGACATTTAAGGCATCTTTGCCTATTTTAAAGCATCTTTGCATATTTTAAAGCATCTACCAACATGAAATATAAAAAAAAATATATCATCACATGGTAGTCACTTCAATAATAATTTGCTACTCAAAATAAAAAACCGAAAGGAAGGTAAATTCATAGCATCATGTATTAGCCCTTGTGCCCAGCTGCAGTCACAATGAGAAACTTAGGATGATTCTTTCTGACCACGTGTATTGTCCTGTTAAGCAATTCAGGTGGTTGTTACTGACTTTTTCCTAGTCAGACTGATTGTTGCTAAGCATTGTAAGTTTATTCCAGAGGAATACTCCTCTTGTGCTGCTGCATGTACATTTGCTATGTTCCAGAAATCATGGCACAGGAAGCTCCAAATCAGGAGTAAAAAAACAATGGTAGAGGAATTAGGAAAGAATATCAAAATTTACAAGGTTTCTAATTTCTTTGGACAGTTCCAAAGGCTGAGGAGTATCTAGCAAAGCAGTACATTGTATTTGCTTTATCTAACATTTCTTTGTTTCTCCCTCCTGGTGTACAATCCAGTGAGATGTGCAAGGATACCTGGCGTGATAATAACCTTGCTAGTATTAAGTTTTCTCAATTTTAGTGGTTTCTATTGACCTGCATTTTAACAGCACAAAAGGCTAAGCAGAAAAAAACTTTTTACCTAGTAACCAGGGAAAGAATACTGTAGTGGCATCTCTGATTGATTACACCGTTTTATTACACTTGGGATGAGAAGAAAGCTCAACTTTGTGTTTTCATTAGGCCAACTGACATGAGAATACTGAGAAGCTGTTGTCATAGTTTTTCTATCTTTTGCATGCAGATGGGCAGTAATTCCCATGATGTACCCTGCTTCTTCTTTCTTCAGTGTCCCTAGCACTGCTTATGTTGCATTGTCTTGTATTAATCTCTTTGTGGGCATCAACAGCAGTGCCATTACATTCATCCTGGAGTTATTTGAAAATAACCCGGTAAGTAATGTTTTTGTTGACACCCGGTTTTAAAGAGCTGTGCAAAGAGTATCCGAGTATAACCATCTCTAACAGTAATTGTCTTTCTCTACCTTGCCATTTTTTCTGGCAGTAAATGAGTGGGGAACTTGCTGAGTAACGGCAGGGACAGGTGAGCAGAATAACCCAGAGAAGTAACTCAGGGCAATTGATATGTTGGGCTACACATACAAGGAATGACATGGAGTGTTTTTCATCCCTATGAGCAAACTTCTGTATGCTTTCACAGTTGGGGAGGAGGGGACATGGCGCTTTGTGCTTGCTTCTGCAGCTTGAGTTGTACAGGAAGAGGCAGATGGTAGAAAGTCACAGAGTCACCATTAAGTAAGGAAAGATACTTACTCCTGCCAGTCATTGTGTTAGAAGAGATGTTCTGCTTATAGCAGCATTTTGAGAATTTCCAAAAAACGGTTTAACACCACCAGGAAGGTGACAGAAAGTACAAGAATAGACAGAATACCCTAAGTGCCAAAATTAGCTCTTAGAAAGGCTAAGAGATCAGTTTATAAAACACTGTTGGCTTGTATGCACTACTACTGCCACCTCTACAGCTGCTGATACTCTGGCCACTGGGACTGACACCCTTTCTACATCTGATGGCAATCCAATTAGCTATCATTACTGACAGTGTATTTTCAAACACCATGTGCTGATCAAGCATTGTTGTTTGCCAGGAAGGAGAAACAGATCTTGGTTCAGTTCATGGTTTCAAGGGCCAACGTTAAAATACTTTCTGTCCCTGGTGTTCCTGCATTCTCAGCCGTGCTTCTTGATATCGCAGGGTTCAATCTAGTGCCATTCAGTCTGTGGGAGGGACAGCAGGCAGTATTGTTATCTTCGAGAATATGTCTCTCTTGTAGACACTGTGTTTCCAGAGGGAAAACTGCCCTTCTCTGGATTCACTGTTGGTGCAGCTGTAGCCAGACTGCTACTCGCACTTACACTCTTTTGGGTATTTCCTCATTGCACCAAAGTCTACTGTGTAGTTATGCCCAGACACTGGTACTTTTCAATATTGTGGCAGTCCCGATTATGGAAATATTCCAGCTATAAATAAAGATGCTATGACAGAAAAATACCACTCTTTGTTGTTGCTTACAGTTGCTGTTTATAATAGCTGACACCAGAATTACATGTTACCTCTGCTACATAGAGAAATACTTCATTACAAAGTTTAATTTCTCTCCCCATTGACAGTTTTTCACAAGCACCTTGTCTGGTGCGGTGTATGCCAGCATTCTGTTATGCTGCATTCTAGGTTGCAGATGCTTCAGGTGTAACTTGGTAAATACTCTGTTTTCTCTGTTGTAGGAACACAGAACATCCAGTTTCTCTGATGTGACAAAGAACTTTTCACTCATGTTGCTATATTTTCTTAAAGAAGTCTGGTTTCAACTGCTTATTATGTTGTTTCTGTTTCTTATAGTCTTTGCTGAAGTTTAATAAAACATTGAAAAATGTGCTGATTGTCTTCCCACATTTTTGCCTGGGCCGTGGACTCATTGACCTGGCCATGAACCAAGCTGTGACTGAAGTATATGCCAGGTTTGGTAAGTAAGAGCCAATAAACAACAAGTTATATCAGTGTCACATGTCCTGACCGTGGATGAGATGGTTGGAAGTGTTATCTTGGAAAATCAGTGACTGTTTCTGAAATTCTCCCCTTTCACATCATCAGATGGATGAGAAGGATGAAAGTGCAACCTCTCTGAAGGTATCACAGCTTCTGATACATCTGCCAGAACTCGACAGCCCAACCAGTAGTCTGTATTGGAAATGAACCCATTTGTTCAGTGCCAGACTCTGGTGTCTTTTTATCATTTGTCCTGAAGTCCTTAGATCATTACAGTAGGATGTATTATTTCATTTCATTTGAATACTTTGGCAGCCCTTGTGTTAATGCTAAAGTGGCTGCTGTTCCTGAAACGCATCCTCTTGGGATGTGTCTGTCTTTGATATCAGACAACTTCTTATTAAAAGAATAGTCACATAGCAGAACTCATCTGTTGTTATTCAGAAAATGTATGTCTTTCACATAATCCATGCAAATTTCATGTTATGATATCCAAATTAGTGCATATTCAGAGAGCTTATATTCATTTTTGCTCTCATGCAGCAGCTGAGCTTGGAGTGTGTTTTCTTAAGAATCTTTATGACACGGAAAATGGAGACATTGCCTGATCATGACCACATAAAGTACAGATTTTCATCCTAAACCATTATGATTATGCCTTTTGTTCTGAGGAGCAATGTTTTGTTTCAGCAGTATTTCACCTTGCTTTCTGGTGCTCTTTCTCCAAAGGTGAGGAGCATGTTTCCAATCCTTTTCAGTGGGACTTTGTTGGAAAGAACCTGGTTGCCATGGCTGTTCAAGGGATTGTATTCTTCATTCTGAATCTCCTTATGCAGCACCGTTTGTTCTCCACAAGATGGTATGTCTGAAAGCTTGTATTAATGTTCCTTTATTAACAGGGTGTCTTTGTTATTCTTGATGGCCCTCTTTTTTCTTTTTCTCTGAATTTTTCAGCTTTTTTTTTTTCTATTTACTTACCTGATTTCATCTTAGTTTGTTGATATCCTGCTTCAAGAAAGCATTTACAAATGTGCATTATCTTAACAGGATTTAAGAATATATTATTAAAGAAATGAGTTTTCTTGCATTAAGACTTTAATGTAAATTATTTTTAGATAATAGTGAGATTATAAAATGACTTGGGAAGTTTGTAGTGTCATAAGTACTGGCATGAGGTACTAGCCTGACATCCCAAGGCAGGAATTCTAGTTCGTTGCACAGGACAGTTGCAGCCTGGACACTATGCAAGCTTCCCCTCTCTGCTTTGCAAATGTGCCTCTGTCTCAATGAAAGCAGCTACCTTCCAGGTGTGACTGGGTCATTCACTCCTGTTTGAGATTGCCAACAAGAGTACTAATTGGTACAATTATGAAAATATTATCTTACAGGGAGGTCTACTCAAAAGATCTATCATTAGCTACTGAAGAGCAGCCAAACAACGAAAGCTGTGGCTGAGGGGCAGGTTGTGTCATACCAGTAACTGACAAGGCAAGCTCTTTTAAGCAAGCCCTTTTTAGTATTTAGAGATTAACTTCCAAATGTCAGGGATTCTCCCAACAGCATGAATGCTCCACCCAGTGTCACATTGTGAAGTTTCAACCCCCCTGTTTCCACCAGTCACGTTTTTGACAATTGATTAGCCGTTGTTTCACACTGTTATTCTAACTGCATCCAGGGCCACTCATTGTTTGTGCAATCAATCTTTTGGGTTTTTCCAGGTTTGCTGAGACTGTCATGTCACCTATTATCGGTGAAGATGAGGATGTTGCAGAAGAAAGAAAAAGAATTATGAGTGGAGGGAACAAAACAGATATCTTAGAATTACAAGAACTGACCAAGGTAGTATTTTGAGAAGAATGAAACAAATGAGTCTGGTGTAAATTTATTCTTTCAGAATGTATTTCAGCTGTGGATTCAGATGGTATTGTTTTCAAAATCAACCTTGTGCCTTAGAAAATAACAAACATTTCAGAAGTCAAGGCTTGACATGTTATTTGGCTGTTTCCTTTGATTAGAAAACAAACCTCAGGGAAGTCCAGCAAGGACAGCGCAACCCTCCCTGCTTAAGGGGTGTTTTTTACCTCACATCATCTGACAGGACTGTTATCTATTGAGTGTCCATTTCTACTACTAGTCTTTTCTTCTACAATGCTGTTTTTTCCATAGGAGTTTCAATCTCAAGTTAACTATTTGGTTGCTTTCACATTGAGGGCTATAGTTACTGCTAATTTATCTTCTTTCCAGATATTGAAGGCATCTGAGTTATGCTATCAGAATGCATGCAAGCTTCAGCTACAGAAATACAAAGATTACACACACTGCTATCTCATGACTAGAGAACTGGAGTATCATTCTTCAGACTATCTTGCTGTATTGTTCCACTTTGGTTTGATGTGTCAAAGATACTTTGTCTCAGCAAAGCATCAGGTCTGTCTCCTAGTGCTAAAGATATGAAGTAAAAGGCTGTGTCATGGTTTAACCCCAGTCAGCAACTAAGCACCACACAGCTGCTTGCTCACCCTCCCCCTCCCAGTGGGATGGGGGAGTGAATAAAAAAAAAAAGTAAAACCTGTGGGTTGAGATAAAGACAGTTTAATAGGACAGCAGAGGAAGAAAATAATAATAATAATGATAAAAGAATGTATAAAACAAGTGATGCACAATGCAATTGCTCACCACCTGCTGACTGATGCCCAGCCTGTCCTCAAGCAGCAATTGCTGCCCCCCCGCCAACTCCCCTCAGTTTATATACTGGGCATGACGCCATATGGTATGGAAGAGCTCTTTGGCCAGTTTGGGTCAGCTGTCCTGGCTGTGCTCCCTCCCAGCTTCTTGTGCACCTGGCAGAGCATGGGAAGCTGAAAAGTCCTTGACTTAGTGTAAGCACTACTTAGCAACAACTAAAACATCAGTGTGTTATCAACATTATTCTCTTCCTAAATCCAAAACACAGCACTATATACTATACTATAAATTAACTCTATCCCAGCTGAAACCAGGACAGGCTGCAGGCAGAAAAACTGGTATTTTTAGGGGTCATTATGAATTTATTTAATGTAACTAAATATCTGACTTTGTAGAATGCTTACTCGTTCTTTCTAATTTTTTATTTACTCCTGTCTTGGTTCTAAAGTTGCCTCATCCCAATAACATTAAACTAAACAATTCTGAAGATTTTTTTCCTGTAGATACCTTGAAATGGGATTTTTCTTTTTTTTTTTTTTTTTTTCCCCTGTCAACTTAGATTTATGCAGGTAGGCACAAGCCTGCAGTGGACAGACTCTGTGTTGGCATCCGTCCTGGAGAGGTAGGTTGTTCAATAACACTAGATTACATTGAATGGATCAGTTCAGATTTCATGCCTCTGCTGATTTGCAAGTTGGAAATACTAAAGAATGTGATAAATTTTGTAATTTAGTGCTTTGGTCTTTTGGGAGTGAATGGTGCTGGCAAAACAACAACATTCAAAATGCTGACTGGAGATACTGATGTGACATCTGGAGATGCTGTAGTGGCTGGCAATAGGTAAGAACTTTAAAAAAACCTGTGACAGCCCGTTTACTGGGGTAGAACTGCCCAGATCATAGTCTCAATGACCCAGCAGCTCTTTTCCAGTTTTATGGCACTGAGACAGACCACACCTGACACACAATGGCACTTTACACTTCTAACACTCTGTAGTAAAATCTGTGGGTATGTTATAGTAATGCTAACAGTGGGGCAAGGCAATTGGATCTAATGGCAAGAGCTCGCAAACACAAGATAACCAGTCCAGCAGGGTACTTTGATCTGAGCCTTGGGACTTCTCTCTGGCTGTTTCTAGCATCTTTGTTTACACAGTGCTGGCACAATGTCATAAGTTAATACAGTGTGATCTGGTATTCACTTACGTTAGTTTAGTTCCAGGTTGTGTGTGTTCGTTTGTTAGGTGTAGTTGGGATTTGATTCTTTGTCCATTGATGTCATTTGAACAATAGCTATTTTGTTGCCAGGACGTGGTCCTGGGCAACCTGCTCTAGGTGACCCTGCTTGAGCAGGGTGGGTGGACAAGGCGACCTCCAGAGCCGCCCTTCCAACCTCAACCATTCTGTGAATCTGTACTTCTACTACTATTACTACCAACGAAGTGTTGGCCTCCTGTCTTGCCTGTCTGTTCCCAGTGACCACACTCTGAGATGAAATTGACTGATGTTTTTTCTTCTAGAAATAAACACCATTTGCAAAAAATATGACCTGAGTAGCTGTTCAAAGAATGTCTCATTAAGTTAGCCTATACTTAAACAGGAAAATGGGTGAGGGGAAATGGGCTTACGCTCTTAAGCAGGACTGAGCTGACTTAGATGAGAATATATCCCTTGCTATTCTGTACAGACAGGTATTTTAGTAGGATGTTGTATCAAGAACAATTCATTCTCCTCTTAGAAGAGCTGTTGCCCCAGAAAAGGAAGATTTTATTCAAAGTGTCCATCTCCATCTTAGAGCTAGTATTATGGATATAAGATTCTTTTCTTTGTTTCTCCAGTATATTGACCCACATTTCTAATGTCCGTCAAAACATGGGATACTGCCCTCAGTTTGACGCCATTGATGACTTGCTCACAGGACGAGAACATCTCTACTTATATGCACGCCTGCGGGGGGTTCCAGCAGAGGAAATCGAGAGGGTAAAGCATTCTTGCTTTTGAGTTATACATAGTTACAGTGAATATTTGTAAAGATTAACTGAGTTCATGACATGCCAAGGGCCAGAATTTCCAAAGTGGGCTTGCCATTCTGTGTGTTGAAGTCCCGGGAGTGGTTCCTGTCATTTGGACAGTTAAGTAGAAGACTACACTGTCAAATGGCATTAATGGTACTTGCAAAACTGTGGCGCCAACCGTGGAAGGCTAAAGATGCAATTGCTATGTCTCAGAACTGCACTGGTTGCTGTTTTGTTCTTGTCTTTAAAGTTGTTTATGTATAAGAAAGAAAACATAAAGAACGTTCCAGAAGAAAATAATTTAAATTCTTGCACAGATAGGAAGTCTACAGCTGAGGCTGGTTTATGGCTTTCCCTCAAGTGTTAGAATTCCCCTCATCATCATAAACTTTTTGGACTCCCCTGCTCCAGTTCTAAAATGAATGTGCTAAAACCTAGGGTATTGCCGTGTCTCTGCCAGAAGAGGGATGTATCAGCAATCCCGTCTGTTTTGCATTAGCTGCTATGTAAAAAAGGTAGTCTTTCTCATAGGTTGCTGAATGGGGCATCCAGAAGCTGGGACTTCCTATGTATGCAGACCACCTGGCTGGTACCTACAGTGGTGGCAACAAGCGCAAGCTCTCCACTGCCATTGCACTAATAGGCTGCCCACCGCTCGTCTTGCTAGTAAGTGTCATGGTAACATAGCTCTGTGATAGTTCAATATAACATCTCATAAAACCACATGCTAAAGAGTTATAGGAACGTCTGTGACAGTCCTTGCAAGCTCCTTTCTGCCCTCAACTTACATCTACTTCCATGTAATTTTGAGTTCTTTAATTTCAGGGATAGACTGGGACGCATAAATATGTTTTCAATGGACCCCAAGTGATTATGAATGAAAGTGATTATGAAAGAAAGGTCTTCAACAAAGAATGGTCTAAGATCAAGTATAATCCAGAGAAATGTAAATTTAAATCCATGTTTGGTTTCAATCTGCCTTTTCTTGTCAGACTATAACCGCTCATGTAAAAGATGATCTTACGACATATACCTTGCTGCTTTATCCAGCAGAACAGAGGAAGATAGCTACCCTTTTGCAGCCTTTTAATATCTTTGGAATAAATTATACAAATTTAGACTAAACTACACAAATGCTGAAATGTGGTTCTCATCAAATAACATAAGTTATCAGATAATTGCATATCTCAAGGGAAATTCTAATGCAGTTACTACAAAAATACTTTATTTAGATTATACTGTACCACCTTAATTTGTAGGCTACAAAGAAACATTTTAGTAACATTTTAATAGCATGGTTCCTTGTGCCATTTAATACGGCTTTACATGTATTCTGCCTGTATGTAGTAAACAGCCAGATAAAATGTTTTCTCATAGTTTCTTAAGACAAAATGTTGAATGAAATCTTTTTTCTCCAAGATTTTTAAAAATTTTTTTGTTACTAACTGGGTTAACTGATTTATGCAGGACCAGATCCTTAGCTGGTGTAAATCAGGGTGACTTCACTAGCTTCTTGGGTTGAGAAATGTCCTATAGATTTATGTAAGAAAGAAGGTTACCTGGGGAGAACTCACTTTCCTCTTACAAGAGTTGTTGCCCCAGAAAAGGTAGATTTTATTCAAAGTGTCCATCTCTGTCTTAGAGCTAGTATATAGATATAAGATTCTTTTGTTTCTCCAGTATATTGACCTACATCTCTAATGTCCATCAAAATACGTGAGCCAAACTTGACAAAATTTGATGTAACTGCTACTGCATGAGCCTCTTTCCATTTATTTCTGTTTTGGGTCCTAAATGTTGTTATAATGGGATATCACAAATGCTTACATTTTTGATATCTAAGATACTAGACTGGGGACTGCCTTTGTCGTAATGGTCACTGCATTCCCTTCCCTGTAGCTGTGCCCTACACAGACAGCGTTATATTCTTACCTGCAGTTGCTTGTACTTGTTTCATTACTGTTTTGTGCCAAGAAGTACATTAGTACCCATTCACTCATATGCTTCTCAAGGTGCATGTGCTTTCTCAAGGCACAGATTTCAGAAGCAAAGCAGCTATATGCTAAAGCCCAAACACACAATGACTTGATTCTAAATAGATTTTCTTATCTGCTTCTCTGACCCTGATTGTCTTAACGTTTCCCTTACAGGATGAACCGACTACCGGAATGGACCCTCAGTCCCGGCGCCTCCTGTGGGACTCCATTGTCAGCGTGCTCAGAGATGGGCGAGCTGTGGTTCTAACCTCACACAGGTAAAAAGAGTTAGAATTCAGAATCCCAGAGTAGCAGAAGTTCATCTGCTGGCTTTTATCTCAAATATCTGTTCTCTGTTTTGAAAGTATGGAAGAATGTGAAGCCCTCTGTACTCGTTTAGCCATCATGGTAAAAGGTACCTTCAAATGCCTGGGCACAATTCAGCAGCTAAAATACAAGTAAGTAGAATACTTTTATGGTGTTTTTTAATGTGAAAACTTAGTGTATGTGACGTACTGTACTTAATACAGCAATCTAATCTTAAGAGCTGTTGTTTAAACAGACCCATTTCTGGGTGCCACTCTGGTATCCTAGACAATTTGAGCAGACCTCATTTCAACTCTGTTATGCTACACACCACTTCTGCAGGGCAAATACAGAGCTTCCTGCAAAGCTAGATCTTATGCATTATCTTTCAGATATTGTTACTGTTTTCATAGCTGCTGAAAATGAATTTCCTTCCTGAATAATGAAACCATCTCTTCATCCAATTCCCAAATCCACATGTGCTTCCCAGGTTTGGAGATGGTTACATTGTCACTCTGAAAATCAAAGCTCCAAAGTCTGGGCTGCCTCCAGATCCTACTCCTGCTGAGCAATTCATACGTATGAACTTCCCAGGGAGTTTACAGAGGGAGAAACACTACAACATGCTGCAGTATCAGATTTGCTCCTCCTCTCTGGCTAAGATTTTTCGGTTAATACTCTCCAATAAGGAAAACTTGCATATTGAAGAATATTCTGTGTCTCAAACAACTTTAGATCAGGTAAGTAAAAAATAAAGCATCCATGAGAAAGCCATAGCGAGAATTAGGTAATGCAATGGGGATGTATCCAAACAACTGAAGGACCAAACTGTTCAGGGTAGAGAATTATCTCACACCTCTTTCTCAGGCAAAATTCCCAGACCCCTCATCAAGCAGGGTGGATCTGATATGAAATCAGTTGTAACTAATTCCCTGTGTAAATAGGTGCCATTTGAAAGCTGGTAAGATGTCTTTCCCAGATGACAGAATTCAAACAACTCATTCCTTCAAGAGCAGCAGTGTGAGCAAGGTCAGCTATTCAGAATGAGGCTTGCTGAGCTGAGAATAATGTTTTATTTTAAATAAGAGATTTGGACTGTGTTGTGTCAGCGATACTGTGATACACAGGAGCAATTAGACACACAAAACCTGGAAAGTCCACTAGGACTGTTGGCAACACCCACTTGCTAGAGGGTATGAGCCCCATCTGCCTGCTTTCCAAAGTAGCGAGGGTCCACATATGCAAAGCTGTCTTTGATGGGAATGCTAGAGAGACATTCCTGGCTGCCTTACAGCTTCCTGCTAAAATATTCTGCCTCCTCTTTCCCATCACAACCAAAGTCACTTACATTGTGCAAGCCATGCAAACCTTGCTGAACCCATCGCCTGCTTAAGAAAAAATAGGATTTTAGTTGCAAGTAAGTGCATCCAAAGGAAGGAAGTTGCAAGGAAGTTTTTCAAAATAAAGAAGGAATTAATGATCCCTGCTGATATGCAGTGTCTCAGTTCAGTTCATGTCTATGGATTCCCCTTTCTGTCTCTTCCCTGCAGAGAGGCCAAGAGGATGCAAATTTACAGAGACATTCCACTAACTCATCTCAGTTGATGAGATGGTGACATTTTCTGCTTTCCTCACACAGGTTTTTGTGAACTTTGCTAAACAGCAGATGGAGGATGAGGAAATTCCTTTGCATCCCCGTGCAGCTGGAGCCAGCCGAGAAGCAAAAGTGTCCCCTGCTTTGCATCAGCAGGCAGTTGCATAGACTATTCCTACAGTCACTAGCACTTAGAGTGTTCACAGTGCAAAGATGTGCCATACCAGAGCAGTACAAGGGTAAAACGAAGGTTCCCACACTCAGTGTTATACTGATTTTTTTGCACCTTTCTGAGCACTGTGCTCACAACAGCAACAGCCCTAGCAACAGCCAACTTCTACTGCTCTACCAGGAACAATACATGCTGAAAGTGTCAAAGGAAAGGCAGGTCCTTGCTATAGAACAAAATCTTCCTCTAACACAAAGTTCATTATAAGATACAAGAAGAGAAGTCTCATTCCTCCTTGTTGACATGTAAAAAGCATGAAAGACAGTTTCTCTGTCTGATCCTTTCAGGCTGGTAGGTCTTTCTTGTTTAACTCTTAAGTCAACTGCTACCAGTCAGCAGACAGGTCCCAAGGCAGAGAGCATTGCTGAGCTTAGAAGCGGATTCCTGCCATCCCAAGTGCACAGGACTACCAAGGTCAGAACATCAGTGCTGGCTCATGGCGCTAGTGCTGGGAGACTGCTTCACTGTCTCACCAGGCTGCCAGTGAAAACAGACGGTTGTCTCAGCAAGAATGGGAAGAATTAATTCAGATCTCAGGCCTAGGCAAGAAGTCTGCTTTAAAAAAAAAAAAAATCTTAATGAAAATGATCTCATACTCATCCTCAAGTTTCTCAAATAGAAACAGAATGTCAAAATGGAGATTAAAAGGAAAGAGAGTATGTCCAAATCTGCCAAAAGTTTTGTTTTCTCATGGAGGCCTGGAAAGATATGTTTGTTACTAAACAAGATCAAATTTTTCTTCTTTCCGGTGACTGGACCGTAAGTGGGTGTAAAGTGTGAATAGGGTATGTACTTTCTCTGTGCTCAGAAGGAAAATTTCAACCTGCTTGTACTCTACACTGCACTCAGTGGGAAATCATTTGACGTTCA
The DNA here is from genome assembly GCF_965183815.1 of Platalea leucorodia. Lineage (NCBI taxonomy): Eukaryota > Metazoa > Chordata > Aves > Pelecaniformes > Threskiornithidae > Platalea > Platalea leucorodia. Next base: position 40,166,033 of record NC_138827.1, on the reverse strand, counting down.
GCTCTTTTCTCTGGTTCACAGTTAAACTAGTGGAAAATAACAATACTGGAAACAAATTCATGATGATGTATTAGCAATACAGTTATCTACCAGATCTAACCATTTCTAAGAAATCTTCTCTAAGATATGTTATACAGAAATAAAATTTGGGTCATGTATTTTTGCTTTGTTAGGTGTTTTCTTCAATTGATGTAGATTTTTTTTTAATATATAAGGACATTCTTGCTTTTTACTGTACAAAATATTACGAAACTTCAGCAACCAGATGTACTCATCTTCTTTTGCCATAATTATTTCAACTGATTTAAAAATATAGTCTAGAATTTATTGCATATTTCACCCTTACAAATAGTTGCAAAAATCTTTCTATACATCCATTATAGATAAATAAATTAATCATGAAACAAAACAGTATCTACGCATTCTCTTCATATTCTAAAGCAGCTTCTTTAAAACGTCATTCAGATAGATTGCAACAGTCTTTTTTTTACTAGATTTGCACAAAACCCAACTAAGTCCCACTGAACATCTTGTGAAAAAGAAAACACAGGAAGTCCAAAACATAGCTGATTTTTCTCCCTGGCTCTGAAAATAGGAAGGGAGCTAGCATTCTGAGGACTAACAGTCACTTCATGTATTTACAAAGTGTATTAAAAATTATTCAGAGAATGCTGACATAAAATGCTAGGTAAAAGGTCCTTTAGAATCATAAGGACTTACTTGTTATATGAAAACAGGCCAAATATCACAGATGTAGCATAGATCAGATCTTCTGAACCTTATTTACTAGTATGCAGTTTACTAACGAAGACGACTGAAAACGAACAAACAAACAAAAAAACCCAACAACACAGGATGTTACATCCACAAATACTTCTTCAGATTCTTTCGGCAAATTAGGGGTTAGACCCAAATCAGATATTTGAGATATTGCCTATTTCTTTATTCCAGGAACCGTTCATATTCTTTGGTAATGTTATTTGTTACAAAGCACCTGCCTCCAGGCAGCACACTCTCTTCTTCAAGTCAAAGAAGGCAGATCATGCAACTGTCTTCAGGCCAGCTGGCCGTGCTGGCTGAGCTGAGCTCTCTAGTAGTTAGCTGGTATGTCCTCGTTCCAATCTACTTATGTCTTGCAGAATGCCACTGCTAAATTTGGAGCTGCTTTTCAGCACAGACTTCTCAGTATCTCTGATCCATCAATCTAAATAGACTAGTACAGGAAAATCTAAGTCAATCAGGTTACAGTGAACTGTAGGGGCTTTTGACTACCAGCTGTGCAATGAAGCCTTATGTTTTGAAGGTGCTTCTGAGTTGAGAATTCTTGAATGTAAGGAAGTGTAGCTTTCAAGTGCCTACAATTTCCCTCAGCAGTGGAGATTCAGCATGCACCAAAATCCTTTAAATTAATTCACTTATTTGGTAGCAGGTTTATAAGCTTTTTCTTCTTGAAGTTCCGTGCAATATTCAAATTGAACCTTTTTTTCTTACAACAAAAAGGGAATAATTGGCATTCGAAGACTTGGATAATCCTTGAATTCTCGTAGGTAGGTGCAGTGTTTATCCTTTGCCCAGATTGTCATCTGAATGAAGCAAAGCAAGGTGAACAGCCCCACTGGAAGGAAGGGAGAAAAAGATAAATTTCATTATCAGACTAAAAACACACTCTTGTTGCTGACATCACTTCTGGGTGAAGTACCAAAACATTACTCACCTGGAACACACTGAGTCATGATAGTGAAACTGATCCAGGTCCCCACCTGTTTTGGCCAAGGAAATTTAAAATATTTCTGGTGACAGCATTTGCATTTATGTCTCTATTGATCAAAAACAACCTTGTCCTAGTATAGGTAAATAAAAAAGCCAAGGTCAGCCAGATCAATTTCTAGTGTTAATAACCTTTAGCCAAAAAGGTGAACAATGCCTTATTATCCCAAACAAAACCTTTGTGTTTGCTTCTGTAGCTATTATCAGGACAAAATTTTAAGCATTACAATATAGCGTCCTTTCTGTTTCTCTGTCTAATTTGTATTTGTCACACCTCCGTCAATGCTGGGAATGGTAACTTTCTACAGTCTGAGGCCAAATGCTGTTCTCATTAACATCTGTTAATCTCCACTGAAGTTAAAACTTGATGCTGTCCTTCTGTGCAAGAGTGAATTTTACACTGAGTTGCATTGGTTTTAACTGCTTTTGAACTGAGTCAGGAGTTTGGCTCTTGATTAAGGAATATGAAGCGATAAACTAATTCAAGCTTCTAAAGCAGTCACCACCAACACAGGCGACTGTATAACGTAAGAAAATGGGGAAGATGACCTGGGCCTATTTCCTCTTTTCTCTCACACTATCTTCTATTCGTCTGCCCACTATCCTCCTGCGTACTGTGATATTCCTGGGCTCCTTTATATTATAAATCCACCAGATGCCACCATCCCCTTCTTGCAACATACATTCAGTGGCACTCTATCTCCCTGTTCCTGCCTGCAAAATTTGCACTGCTTTCAAGTGTATCTTCGTCTTGTCTAGCAGCCACACTGAAGCACAGGCCCAGGGTCTGGTCTGTTTAAGGTTGGCCCTGTAAGTACTGCCTCCAGGGAGGAGAGGAAGAACAGACAAATTCCTGTCTGCAATCTGATTTCATGGGGTTTAGGGGAGGAGGGGAAATGTATTGAGCTGAACTGTTTCAGAGGTTTCTTCCATGTTTAACATTCCAAAAGAAATGAAAATATATTCAGCAAAACTAAAATCTTAAAATCTTGTTTGAAAATACATACCTCATATGTATAGTTAGGGCAAGATACAAAGAAAAACAGCCATGTGAAAGGATTCTTTGTTGGATATGGGATCTTACGGATTTTGGATCCTATAGATTAGAAAACAAACCACAAAATATTCACACTCCTAAATATATTGTTTCCTATAAAGACAACCCAAATCTGCCTACTCCTGCGTCTCATCACTGTCAGAGGGACAAGCAGGATGTGGGAAAACAGAATGTCCTCTGGACCCACAAGAAGGAATAGGATAACCGCGAGGAAATGTTCTGGCTCATTAGAAAGTCATCTACGTATGCCTTTGATCACAGTCACTCCTGTAAAAAGAGGTACCTCAAGTTTTAGATTTAGAAGTTAAAGGTTTTGTCCGATTGTCACAGAACGGGATTTTAGCAGTCATAGTTGATAACTGTAAGATGTTTGGCTCGTGCTCAAGGAACCCTGGCCTGCACAGAGATCTTGTGCTCCCTGTAGAAGCCAGTGAAGTTACTTTCCCTTGCTCACCAAAGCATAGCTTATAGGAGCGCTGTTTCCTTTTGCACTACCAGTGTAACTAATATAACGGCTCCCCCCAACACAACCTGACCCTAACCAATAAAAATTACAGTAAAATGAAAAGTGCTGTTTAACAGTCTGGTGTTGGATTCCTTGCGCTGTCTGATCTCCCCTAGAATACAATCTTCACAGTGCTGAGCAACCTGTGCTCCCACAGCAGCCAGCTGGTGGGTATCAGTGCCCTCCAGGACCAGGTCTTTCATGAGGCAGAGTAACTGTAGAAGTACTGAATGGCTGCGCAAAAGTGAAAAATGATAGTGCAATTTTTACCATTTCTCCGGAGGTCACTGAGTGCGACATGAATGGAAAAATTTCCAGCTTCACACAGCTGCAAGAAAAAGTATGACAGAATTAAAAACGTGCTTCTCTTCTATTTACTCTTCTTCCTTTTATTACTTCCTGGGGTACTTAAAAAAAAAAAAAAAAAAAAAGGAAAAGTATCTATTATAAACAATAAATATCCTTAACCAAGATTGCTGTCTGACAGGAGGATAGAATGTCTTTGTTGAAACCTGAGTCCATATTATACTGTTATATATTTATGATATTCACCAGCAAATGTGGATTCAGTGTCCAAAAGATCAAATTTATTACTTCTATAATTCCCATGAGCTCTAAAGGCAATAAACCAAAGGGGATAAAAGTAAATCCAGGGATACTTGCTTTATCTTTTGGTTATTCTTATGTCTTTAAAAACACCCAAAAATTGATTTGAATAGTTTTGGTTTCTCAAAAGTTATTAAAATCCCAAGGAAGATACGGTTGGACTCTAAGTAAGTTTTCTTCTCTAGAGTATAATTGATATGAATCATGAAATATAATTGACCCAGCTTCCTCCACTGGTTTTAAATAATGCTTCCCCAATGAATTACGCAGAAAGTGTACTGAAATGACCCATTTATATGATTATGGACAATCATCTCCAGTGTCTGCAAAGCATAACTGTTAAAGCAAATGACTGGTGGTCAGAGCTCCTGAGTTTTATGCCCAGCTCTGTGCTTTCAGTTATGTAGTCTCTCTATAAAATGGGAATAGATTATGAACTCAGTGAATTTTCATACTGGGAAGCTGCTTTGAGATCCTGCAGTCACTGATGATTAGTTTCTCAAAGCAAGTGAACAGCTGATGTTCTGAACAAGTTACGCATACATAGGAGAACTGGGTACATCTTTGTTGGCTACACTAACATTGCTTCTACATGTATGAAATGTTCCTAGGAACTGTGAGAATGAACAGACAGGGACTTAAGCATTTTGCTTCATAAGGAAAGCTGTAAAAAATTTCTGAAGCCCAGCAAAACGAACCTCTATCTCTGGAAATTATCAGCAGCATACTTTCTTAGTTAGCCGGTTTTCTGAGTTTTATGATCTGTTGTGATTCTTAACACTCAATAAACAGTTCACAAAACAAACTCACTGGCTTTTAAACACAGTGTCACAAAACGGTAGTTCCAGGATTCTTTTAAAGATTATGAGAGATCATCCCAGCAGATAAATATCCCAGTCTTGGAATGGATACAGAATCAAAATCTTCCCTTGTGTACAAGATCCCATTAAAAACTGGCAGATTGATCTGTTCTACATGCAAGTGGTCAGCTTTAGTAGTATGTCCCAAGCATTCAAGTTTTAAAAGTATCTACCTATCCTACTCACTCCTCCACTTATACAACATAAGAAATAAAGCAATATGTTTTAGCATTTTATAAAAAGAACAACAAACCTACCAGAAACATGATCACAGCAAAATTTATCTGTTTTTTCCCATAAGCTATTAAAAAAGAAGTTTACATGTGATTAGTACTAATATACAAACACTTAAGTACTTAAATCATATTGGAGGTTGTTTTGCTACTTACAAGGAGGAGTGTAAAGAGGATGATTGATGTAATAAGCAAGCCAAGCTGCAAATCCCCAGTAATACAAGCAGTTCTGAAAAACAGGGAATTTTTCTTTGTTTTAGTACAATCCTCTAGGCTGGTATTCACTGCAAGGACCACTGATAATAACGAATTGGGCTGATCCTTCAAGTTGCTGATTGATAATACAACAAAAAATGACTATACTAAGTGTGGTAAGGTGGGAGCAGACAACAGGAAATAACAGGAAGGACGTAGTGCTCGGAGAGTAAGATTTCCTCTCAACTGTCTTGGAGCTTTTAAGTTTATAAACAGTTTTAGAAAGTATGATCATACTATTGAAAACATATTTATCTTGTCTGGCAAGCCATTTGGCCAAAGATGAGGTGCCACACAGACTGAATGTTAGAGGCTTGTTTTGCTAACCCCTGAGACTTTGTAAAACCAGATTTAGGCACTGTGCTCTCTTCCCTGCTTATTACTTTGCATTGCCCATCTCTTGCCCTTCCTCTTCTCCTTCACCCCATGGTTTTTCTTTCTTTCCCATGCTGTAACTTTTCCTACCTAAAGTCACCGTGTCTGATGCTTTCCTCTGCCCTTGTGCTGTGATATCTTTAGTTTGTCCCTTCTGCTGCTGTCCTTGGCTTTCTGTGATCCAGCTTCCATTCTCTAAACTCTGATAACACGGCCGTCACTAATGTCTGTACTGACTCAGTCCTGACCAATCTCAAAGCTTGTTTACAGGCTTCATCCATGAAAAAACCACTTAGAATGACAATCTCTGCCTCTTGTTTGGTTTTCCTGGCCCTGCCTCCTGTGGTTTTTCTTCTGACACTCATTGCTGCTTCAGTATCTTGGTGACAGGTTATCTTCTCCCTCCTTATATATCTGTAGGTAGGAGAGGGGCCCTTTCTTGGTCCATTCCTCCTCTTCCTCTATGCTCTCACACCTAAGTGCCATTCTCTTGCAAAACAGACTTTAACCCTTGTCGACAACTCATAAACTTGCCTCTTATCAGTTGAGATTTCTTCCTTTATCAAACCTAGTGCCTCAGTTTTTAATGTTTTAGGGCATTATCACCTGGACTTCAGCAAGACCAAAACTGAGTTCTTTATCTTCCTTTCACCACTTCTTCTGTTCTTTTCCTTCCCCTTATCTTTTCTTCCCTCTTATTTTCACTCTTGAGTAAAACACTGATCCTCTTACTCTTTCTGGTGATGCTTTTTTCTTGGCCTTCCACTAGGTTCGTGTACCTTGGACATTTCTAGGTCTTTCTGCTTTCTCCTTCACAGCTTTCCTTTCCTGCTCACACAGCTAAAATTCTTATCCAAGGCTGCGTTCTTTCCTGCTCTGACTGGTTAAACTCTTTTTTTTTTTGCTTTGAATTTTGCAGCCTTTTTCCCCTATATATACCAGAACTGCATTTCTAGCAATAATACCCCCAAAAGTGATTACCTCAGCATCTGCAACCCACACTAGCTGACTGCAGTGTCTGATGGTGCATTTTTCTGAAAATGCTGGTGAGGGGTAAGCCCCCCATCTGCTGCAAGCAGTTGCATCAAACATTCTGTCATATTTCCGCTTTCTTTTCAGAGTTAATTGAACCACTGAAGTGCCCAGAGACCTCAGACAAAATGGACACCCTATTGAGTATGCTGTATACAAGCACATAGTATGTCCTTGCTCTGAGATTATATATTAATAGATAACTGAGGAGAAAGAGCAAATTATTAACCAATAATTACAGATCAGGTGGGACAAAAGGGCAGAGAGATTAAGTAACTTCCCCGTGACAACTGTCCTTTTCCCCAAGAAAAGCAGCAAAGCCAGAAGAATGACTCCTGTGAGGAACAATCATCTAGTTAGTGTCCTATCCATAAATTACTGCTTCCTCCCTAACACTAGCTTCTTCCACCATCACCTATAATGTACTAACTGCTGTACAAACTTAGGTGGAAACAGTTTCTTGTAATCTTGGAATGGCATCTTATGAAAAACCTTTCCCTAACTTTGGGGCTTGGCACAGGATGGATCATGTGCCAGTGGATTTCAGTAAAGTAAAATTAAATAAATAAATTATCATGGCTCAGCTCCCAACAATACATGCTGTAATTAAACTGAACAAGTACTATTCATCCAAAGAACATGATTTACTGTGAGAGTATTCCTCAGTTATAAGAAAAGGAGCTTTAAGATGAGTAGAGTCTGCCGCTGCTAAGGTCCTGAGCAGTAACACTACAAACGTCCAGCTGCCACTAGAAGCCTTATTGCTCATACAAAAGCCTCCAGGGAGATTCAGACAGGAACAGCAGAGTACATGCAGACTTCATAAACTCACTTGAAAGAAAGAAATTGTTTCTGTGAATCTTTCATATTCCAGGTGAATGATAAAGCTTTACAACAATCTCTTATAAAAAGATTTTGTGGATCAAGTTCAGATATTGCAGGGATCCCATAAATAAATTATTCCTAAGTTTACAAAGTTATGGTTAGGATTTTTGTCTTCTCTACTTCAATTGATGATCCCTATGATGATTAAAAGTATTTCTTAATACCCTGCCTATGTTTATTCATGACCAGCATGTACCCTTCTGTTTGTCTCATTACATTGTCTTCTGGATTAAATGGTATTTCTTTAGGTCTAGTGTTTTTATAGATGTTTTCATAGAAAGCAACAATATCCCTTCCTTCTACCCATGAAAAAGTTCGGTAAGACCAGTCATAAGAGTAATCTTTGAGGAATTCCACTGGTACCTCCCTGTTATTAAAGGTCTGACAGATCCTTTTCTGGTACAACCATAATCATCTTTCCTGTAGTTAGTTTATCACCACACAATTTTTGTATTAATCCCTATCTTATTCACCCTGAGTCAGTTGTTTACTAAGTCCAGATAAATCAGGTATTCTACCTTTCCATTGCTTCGAAAAATCACGTATCTTAGAAAGAATTATATTATGTTAGTATATAGCATGAACTGCTTTTGGTGAACCCCTGCAGCATTTTACTGCATCATTTGTTCCTATTTCCATTTGGTAAACAAAGGATGAAAATCACAAATCTCATCAATTCCTGTCTCAGATCTCTGCTTATTGCGATTGAAGTATGTCTTGTTAAAGGTAGCTTTCCATTGCACTTAGGAAATAAGCTATCTATATCTGCTATGTGTGATCAAACACTTAAAGTAAGAAGCTTTGTCTACCATCTGGTTGTGAGAGAAAAAAGGGAAGAGGATGTGATATTTTTCTCACTGGCACAATTTTGGAGTAACACCACCAAAGTCAACGAAATTACAAAAGCAAATCAAACCCAAGCACTGCTAAGCAAGTAGAAGAACCGTGAGCAACTTTACAGATGAAAGCAAGTACCACCAACCTGAGAAGGTGGAAAAGTAGAAGTGATCAGAATGACTGGTACAAATGTCAATTTTAGCAACAACAGTTTGTATGGTCTGAAAGGAACAAGTAGTTGTCAGAGATGGCAGTGAGAAAATGAAGATTTATCACACTGTACAGATTCTTTTTCAAGGTAAAGTTGCCCATTTATCTGCTGTTTAGCCTGCATTAACTACTATTGTGTCAAGAACAAGTCTTTAAGTAAGTCATCTGCTAGCCTTTTAACACACACCACCCCCACCCCCGCACTATTCCGCTGGGGGAAACACAGTAAATTGCTAGGGAGGATTCTTTCTGAGGGCCACTGCTCAACTACAGACCCTCCTTCCATTTAGAAAGCATGAAACTATCCCCAGAACTACCAGAGCCGCTGCGCAGCTGTAAGGAGGTAGCCACAAGGTAGAGCTTCAGCTGCTGGGAGTATCGCTGCCATCATACAAATTCCAAGGGCCTGTCTAAATACCAAATGTTAAATATCCAAATGCTGATACTATACTATACTATACTATACCATACTATACTATACTATATGCTTTTCCAGTTGTAGATGATAATTTCCTGTCTTCCTGAGTATAAAGCATATTTTTGAATACCAGTGCGTACTCTGTTGCAAACATTTGTACCATAACTACTGCCCATGCATAACCATGCAGTCCACTCTACTACTTTGCAGACGTCTCGGAAACAGGGGGTCTGCGTCTCAACAGCTGCCCTATGCCACAGCAGCACTGCTAACATTAGGGAGTGCTCCTGCAAGAGAAGAAAACGCAGAACAACCAAGCTGCTTTGCGCTGGATCAAAGGTAAATTAACAGTTGCTTAACAGTGAAGAGGGTGTTAGGGGCAAAAAAGATGTAAAATGACTCTTACAAAAAGTAGATTTAAAAAAAAAACAAAACAGCCCTCCCAATATTGTGCCTGCCTGTGCTACCTTAAAAGTTACCCTTGTTACTAAAACCTTCAAGCCCAAGGAGCTAGCTGAGTGAAAAGGAAGCATATGCTGAAGGTTTAAAATTCTAAAAGAGCGATGAGCATACTATAACATGAATAACAGTATGACAACATGTGGGTTATACAATAGCAATCAATGTTAAAAAGTCTTTTGAAAAAACTACAGATTTATGGGTGAGATTTGCTGTGCATTACTGCAAAAGCCACACCAAAAAAGTCTGTGCTGCAGAGGCAGAGCATAGGTTGGCTAGGTTGCATTTGTAAGGGGGGCTATGGATAGATTCTGACACAATTTACCTTCACAATATTCCTCAGTGGCATAGTCCCATGGGAGAACCGATGAACAAATACTGTTTCAATCAACCTTTTGATGTAGTGGAAAGAATGGCAGATACATGCCAAGCTAGAAACAGCAAGACAAAAGCATTTAAGAGTGCTTAAAAAAACAAGTGTGGCAAGACATTTGGAATAAGACTACAATGCTAACAAGAAATACTGCTCAAGCCTGCAAACGGACTTACTTAACTACTGGATGCGGGCTTGATGTAAACCTCTCATCCAGTCCATAGACAAAAGGCATGCGGAAATAAAACAGAAAATAGATGAACAATGGACCTGTATATTCTATCAAAAATACCTGCAAAAAGAGAGAAAATAATTAGACAGCTGAATTAGATGGTGGTTTTGCTTTGGTTTCTTAGTGATAACTAATGCAGTGGGATAAACACCTCCACTGACCCAGGATGGCATTTAGAGAGGCAGGGAGGGAATAGCAAGTTTGGGCTTGGGCTATGAAAGTGGTAGACATGCACGTAAATGTTTTGCCATGCATTTGCCTCCGTTGCATACAAACAGCCATTGCCAGTGCAGCTGACACAGGATGGGTATGAAAAGATAACCATGGCAGCCCAGAGATCATGGTAAATATGCATGCACGTTACATTTACGCAGTGCTCACCCTCCTCTTGCCCTCAAAAACTGTTGCTTTATTTTAGGTTAAAATGAAATTTGGTGAAGAATTTATCCTGAAAAAGAGGAGCTTTGTTTCTAATGAATGAATTTTGTTTAAACTGGAAACACAGCTTGTAAGTGTTCACAGGTGATGCCATCTGTATGAACAGCACAGCAGATGCCCCAGGAAAAAATCAATTCATTCTATGTTCAAAAAATCTTTAATTTGAAGACAAAGAAGAAAAACAGAAAAAAAAAAAAAAAAAAGAGGGGGAACGAAAGAAGCTATTATCTAACTTGATTTCATTTCAGATAGGTGTGTATTTCTTAGGAACATCAATTTAAATTTAAGTTAACTTTGGACCAAACATTATCAGTTGAATTTTCCACACTTCTGTAAGTGAGGAAGGTAGGCCCATACCCCATTTATGGAGGAAGAAGGGAAATGGGTTGTACTTCTGTGAAAAAAATAAAAATCCAACCACTGTTTTCTAATGTATTTAGAGTTATTTTGGCACTCAGAAAAGTTGTGTTATCGACTTCTGTAGCACTCAGCATTTTCTCTTGCGAAGATCGGATTTGATTGTAGATGAGAAGTTTGTCTTTTTTATTTCACAAGACTGAAGTATTTCTTGGCTTACATTTGAATGAAGTAGCTTGAAGGGCAGGGAGAGCAGAATGTAAAGGAAAGATTATGGAATGGCAGAAGTCTGGTGTTACTCTGCACTGTGATATTTTGATATATATTAATGCATGTGTGTCTTGGAGTCTACATTGCCATTAGAAGTTTTGCCTGTCTTTTACTGGTTTTTTGATCGCGTAATAGCTGCCTGAGTCATCAGCAGCCAAAGTAATGATGTGAAGATTCAGTCTTGCAGTACATTTGACTTTTTTTTTTTTTTTTACCTCCTAGGAATGTTGTCTTCGCTATTTGTCATTAACACAAGACTTTATTAATGTCTCATAGCTAAGAAATGGTAAATGTGCCTTTAAATTATGGGGTACTTTTCCCCTGGTGCTGTGCTGTTTCATTAGAAGTAGTATAATATGTGCATCATGGACCTTCTGAAGAGCTGGAAGGTCACTGATCATCTCACTGCATAAACAGCAGTGCTGTGTTGCCTGCCAAGTGAGTTCTGATGATAGGATTTGCATTTGAGCGAAGACAGTAAGTATGTGAGGTCGTTGTGGATGGCTACTAATATTGCAGAAATTATCAGCTGTCATTTGCCTGCCAGTAGCATCCTGGGATGCAGCCACATGCAGACAGCTAACTGATTTTACCTTCATGCATTTTCCTGCTGAAGGCACTTCAGTTACTGACATGTGAAGTTGCTCACATGCCTGTTTGCAGGACAAACTTGTAGGAGCATAATCTTGATCTTTGTCAGGAGAGTTACGCAGGCCCTGTGAACCAGATCCTCATAGGCATTTAGGCACCTAGTTCCTAGTGATTTTGCAGTAGACATCTAAATCCATTTGAGAACCTGCACCTTAGTCCAGTAGAGCCAACCTACCCTGCAACAAGTTTTCCACTGCTGCTCTCCCAGGGAACTAGGCATTCAGAATATTCTATTACTGCTTTCCCTGATTAAATGAACTGAAGCAATGAGGATTCATTGCCTGCATCCACTGTCACAGCAGGCATCATGCAGAAATATTGGAGAGAGACAAAAAGTGATGTGAGGATTAATTATGGAAAAATAGCCATTAAAATGGCTTAGACTTGAAGCATAGCTCACCGTAGTCCATCCTATCTGTGGCCCTAAATCTTTAAAGTATAAGGTAGCAGTTGTGCCAACAGGGAGGTGCTGCAGGATTTCCTCATCCCTCAGGGACTTTCCTTCTGAGAAGGAAAGAAGTAATTACATCTCAGTGAAATTCAAGTCAACTTTGGTATCATACTAGCTTTATATTGTGCCTCAACCAATCTGTGAGATTCTTTGACGTGACGTGGGTTTATTGGAATCTCAATAAACAAACTAAGAATGTTTATAGTTAATTTTGAATTATCCCTGTAATCACATATAAACCTAGATCCTCTATTCACACCAAGACAGTTAGGAGAATTCTGAATTCTATGTGCCTGCCTAGTTTAGTAGACTTGCTTCATCACTGCTACAGCAGAATTTGCTGATGGGTCACTGCCTTTTAACATAGTTCACTGACCTCCTGGTCAGCTGCATCTCCATCTCTCTGCTCTCTCTTCCCCTCTTCTCATTGCTCATCATCAGACAAACAGAAGCTGGGATAAGCTGAGACTGGAAGGCTCTCTTACAGAGGTTTTCATTGTCTCCTTTTTTTCCCAACCAACCAGCTAGGAGGTGATTCCACAGGACCTGAGCTAGTACTCAAGCTTTTAATGCTTAGATTTGGGGGAATCTCCAGAAGGCCAGCATTTTCTCATGGCAAGTTGCACAACATAAGTCCATGGAGGAATCTGACAAGGTAGGTCTTTGAAGAAGGAAATAAGGTACTCATACGCCTGTTTTCCATGGATAGATTCTACACAATGAACTAATCATCTTCACCAGCATGCTTTTAAGGGACTGTTTAAATAAAATTACGCTTAATGGAAGCAAAAGAAGACAGTGCTACATTTTATACTGAATGCTAAGATGAATTAACAGTTTGGCAATTAGACTTTCTTTTGTGCACCCAGGCCATGTACTAAAAGGCTTCTAGTAGCAATACCTACAACTGCATTAGTGAAGTCAGCCAGCTGGCATCAGCTTTGTCAGCAAATCCTACATCCATGGCAATGTGTTTTGCATTAGCTTACCTCAAAAGAACTGTAATTCCTGCCTGAGAGCAGAGGATTATGTGAATTGATAGCTCTAACTCATAGCCTTTTTTAGTACTCCCAGCTGAGCATCACTGTGGAGATCATTTCACTGCAGCTAAGGGAAATTAGTATCTAGGTTCTGTGCTGCCTGTCTTGAAAGCAAAAGTGCTCAGTAGTTAGAAAGTGCATCGGAACAATGTGCAGACTCCTGAGTTAATTACCACGCACCAGGCACATGGGTGGAACTCCGTTCAGTACTTTCAGAAAACTGAATTTGTTCTGGATTCTCTTCAGCCTTCATAGTGCTAATGAACGTAGCTGGAAATTCATTCTTAAGAGCCAATACCCATGCAAAGTACACCTTTTATGCCAGGCCCCTGCTCAGAGCCTTGTTACTCTAGTCCTTACAAGTACTTACTTGGATCAAGTTTTATCGACTGCCTTGCTGGATACCACCGAGGATCTGTAAGACCATACAGGATTGCATGATATATAATGTTTGTTTTACACAACAAGATAAGATTTAGTTAAAGATTTTTATGAATATTTATTCAACATGAATATCTGTGAGAAATTATGCAGCAGAAAAAAATACAAAGGCATATCAAGATAGTATAAAAAAATGATACTGAAATCTCACTGTGATCGCATTCATGTGCAGGTTACTTAGCATTATGTGTGCGTGCATCACATGTTTCAAATTATGTAATTTTCTCCTATTTATATACTGGATATTCTGCTGTGATGTGAACTGCTGCAAAAGTTATACTTACATAATTTATGGAACATCAATCTGATCTCCCTAATTGTGGCATTTGGTTCCACCTAGGCAACAAAAAATATTATTGTATATGTAAGAAAGATGCATATTTTGAAAGGCAACTGCTAGGTGTAAGACTATACAAGTAGAGATGTGACTCAAACAATGTAACAGTGTAACTTTCTTACAGATGGCTAGGATTGGTATGGATGATTCAAAGTACTTCTTACAGGAAAAAGGGAAGACAATTTGTGGCATCTGTTTCAGAGGCAGCTTCTCTAGCAGTGATCAAGAGTTACTACAACAGCAGCGACAGTTTGATGGCTTATGAGTGAGTGAGGCACAACTGGCACCATCTTAGTGAAGAAGCTGAAGTTGTGCTCTTTGCCCAAAAGCTCCTTCTGGAAAAGGGCTGAAGTACTCTGTAGGCAGTATGAAGTGTGCATAATTGTTGCCTCTTCAGTGGCCAAAGAAAGGCTATCAGGAGATGAAATACCTTTCATAAACACTAAGTTTACTTAAGAGAAGCTAGTGATTTTTAAATAGTCACCTAGCATTTTAAACAGATTTTTGTTTTACCTTATCTAGGAAGCAGAGCTGTTCCTTTGTCTTCCAATCAAGGATTTCCACCTGATAGGACACAAAATGGTAATTACTAATTATTGGTTAAATAATGTCTAAACTCTTAGTTGATTCCCAAATTCACAGTCATTGTTCAGAGCGAGACACCATTGTTCTCTGATCTGTGGACTGTGTTAAAAACACTTCTGATGTGCTCGAGAGACAGCTTTAATCATAGCCACGTTCTCAAAGCACTCAACTTGCAAAAAAATAATATTCTTGCCAAATAAATTGTCTTTCTGGATATATTCAGAAGCAAAAGTAGCTAACTTATTGATCAAAACACATTGATCTGGGGTATTTTTCTTATGCTAGAGCAAAAGGAAGAAATAAGGGATAGACAAGTTGCACAGGAATCACTAAGGAACAGAATTTTTATGATTTGGAAAACTAGAAAGACAGTTTGAGGAAAAAAAATTAAATGTGCATATATATGCATGTAAGCAAATACTCTGAGTACATACAGCTTGAAGATTAATGATGTGCCTTGTTCCCAGAATATTTAAATTGTAAAGAGAGCGGAAAATATTGGCAGACATAATGAACAGATGCAGCTAAAGATCTGGACTTCACAAATCCTTAAAAGGTTGTTATAAGAATCGTCAATGTTACTCTTGACTCTCAGATCACCCGTATTAGTAACTACATATTAGCATTTTATATTCCAAGCAGTGGTTTAGCTATAGCTCTGAAAAGGAAAGAGCAGTTTATTTCCATGATCAAATGGCACTTTGGCAAAAGGTTTTGATTTTAATGAGCAGCCAAGCAGAAAAGTCCCCAGACATTACAAAGTTCAGTTGCAGCAGGCTAGCAAAACCTAAAATACAGTGATGGTGTTTCAATTTAATTTGTTCTCATCAAACACTTTGTAATGGAACTTTGTGGTATAGCTAAGAGTGAAAGTTCAAAGGTTATCTGTCACGCTAAATGACTGGGACTATCATCACTTGGTACCAAAAGAGTTTGTTGTTGTTTTGTTTTTTGTTTTTTGTTTTTTTTTAAATAAACATCTAGCATTAATTATGCTTGGTATTAACTGGGCAAGAGGATAGATTAACATTAGACTTTAAATATGATTCCTTACTAAAAATAGGAGTCACAGTCCAGTATCTTTCTAATAGGGTTGCTTTGAAGAGATCACCTGGTTAAAGTATCTTATTTCCTTCTTTTACTTGTCCCAGATTGTTCTTTCTCTATTGGTGCAGCAATGGAGCACTTCAGCTCCAGCCAGAAGCATCAAATCTGATCTCCACAAGGAATACTAATGCACTGTGCTATTTTCTACTTGTGCATTGTAAGCTCTAAGTGGGACATCCAGGGAGGTAAGCACTTTTCCTCCTTTGTGATACGTAACGAATGTGTGACAGATTACTGGGATATTGTATGTATGTTTCCCCTTCATTTTTTATATTTGAAATAACACAAATTTCAAGTTTTAATGTCTCTGTTGTGAGACATCTCCACCGGAAAGCAACTGAAGTGGATTCCCTTCCCAGAGGGCTGTTCTTGAAATACAGCATTCTGACTCTTGCAGTCCACAGAACAAGTGCTGTGGGGGCTGTAAACCATTTTTTGTCCCTTCTGATGCCAAGTTGCTACAAGGGTTATTGAAACCTTTGGTGTATCTCAAAGCTCTTGTGTCAATGAATACCACTGGGCTGCCCTACAGACTGCAACATGGCCCACAGATTTAGCAGTCTCCTTCCCATTCCATACCCACTCCCAGCATATACATATTGGATCAGAATCCCCCAGGGGCAGTTTTAGTCTATGGCCTTCAGTGGCTGTATTAGAGAAATCTTCTCCAGAGCAATTACAGAGTCATTTGGATATCTTTCTGCCACCTACGCTCTTTTAATTGGGTTATTCTTGCTATGCACAAGGCCAGACTGAAAATTATAGACCATTTTGTTTTGCTCTGTGGTTTTCATGGGAGTGGCTGTACAGAAATTTAGGTACTTCTGTGAACCTTTGGAATCAGTGTGGAAAACAAACAAACAAATCATCCAAGATTTTCTATAGTGTTATTCGGTTCCATTCCAGCATGTCTCTTTGAAGTGCCAAACCGACATACCTGCCTGTACTGGCCCATTTCTTCAAATACCTAAAGGGAGCCTATAGAAATGATGGATCCAGACTCTTCTTGAAGGTGCACAGTGATAATGGTGAGAGGCAACGGACACCGGTTGCAATATGGGAAAATCGAATCAGATCAGATACAAGGAAATTTTTTCACCATGAGCTTGGCCAAACATTGGATCGAGTTACCTAGAGAGGATGTGGAATCTCCATCCTTGGAGGTATTTAAAACTGGACTGGACAAGACCCAATGCCATTTGATTTACTTGTATCTGCTTTGAGCAGGAGCTGGACTACATGACTTCCAGAAGTTCCTTGCAACCTAAATTATTCTATATTTTTTTGGACACCCATTCCTGAAATACAAACATTTCAGTTACTTTCAGTTACTTTCAAGATCTAAGCAAACACCAAACATTCCCTCCCTTTTCAGAAAGACAGACATAGGAACACAGCTTTAAATTCCACTCCAGCCCATAGGAAGTTGCGCGACGACAGAGTGAAAACAAGGTGACTGTTTCCTCTAGTTATCACGCCTCTTAGCTGGATCAGAACATCCCCCCGTGTTTAGATGTTCCCTGCATAAGGGACAGAAAAGCCTGATCCAAGGCAAGAAATGTTATCTTTTCTGAACATAATGGCCAATCACATGAACCCACGTAGCACTGAACACAGTGTTTCCAGTCTTCAGGCGCAGCACCAAGTCAGTTAATGTATTGGTTGGCAACAGTTTTGAGATACCCAGCAATCTGTTCTTGGAACACTCACTGATGGGTATCATCCCTTTCAAACATAAATAGTTTGGCTCAGAGAACTTTAATTTCTGTGTTTTCAAAGCATTTAGCACAATAGGACACTGACTGTTGGCTTGCACTAGTGCAGTATGACTTACAGTCCACTTATTTGGTGAATTTTAGAAGGCATTTTAAATTGCAGCTTCTCAAAAACTACTTTGAGTAGAACTTAATCAATAGGCAGAGTTGCGCAAGATAGCTATGTTAAAACTCTTGTATGACTACAAATATACATCGTCAATGTTTAGAAGACAAATTTGTTCTAGTGCATAAGGATTAAAGATTGATAGTGTCTTTAAAAACAGAACATTTCTTGGTTGTTATTGTTTAGAACAGGTCAAGGGCAAAGAATAATCAATATATGATATAAGCAGAAAAAAGTACATTCAACTGTTAAACTTTAATTCAGAAAATAAAAGAGGAAAATAAAAGGGGCAAAAGTTTATTCATAGGGGAAGAACAGTTGAACAAACAGTGTTTAAAAAATAATTTTTAAGGTGCAGTGTCCCTTCAATAGGATTACAAAAATATAGTAGATCAAATTCCCGCAGTTTAAAGCCATGTCAAATGCTTAAGGATCAACAGATCTTCAAAAATGATGGGATAACTGTTATGGAAATACTGACACACTTATCATGTCTGTGCATCTCGGATGTTTTATTTGCAGCCATTTGTACTCAGCAGATTCAGTAAACTGTAGCTGAGTGAGATTTTGTGAGAACTGACATAAGCATATATTGTATTGATTTCTTTTGAAATTACTCAATAAAAAAAAAAAAAAGCTTATTTTACAGTCTAGGAACCAACCAGCCCGAGAAAGAATAATGCAGAATGAATTAATTCTCCCTGAACTATTAGAGTACTTACGTAAGGTTCCTTGAATTTAACACTAAAAAAAAAATCAGTCATTGCCACAGTCCTAATTAAATCTTTCTAAACATTTTATTTTTCCTATGGAATTAGTAATTTTCTCTATCTCCTTAGGCTTTTCTGGTATACTGTGTTGTTCCTGAAGGAAGTAAGCATGCCTTAGTGTGATCTCACACTAGGGCATATCAAGAATAACTTTCTTGAAGTCAATAAAGTTAAGCCAAAGGGAAATTGCTGTAAGAGTACTTACACTGAAAACTATGTTTGTGCTGCTGCTGCTACAGTCTGAAATTTCCCTTCCACAGGAATGTACAAACTATTGCAGAGGATGAATCTAAGGATCCATCTAGAACAGTATCTTTCTTTCTGATACAGCCAGCAGCAGGTGACTCAGAAAAAGGAATAAAACAGGGCAAGAATGTAGCGACGGGGGGGAAGGGAGGAGGCAGACACAGAGACTGTGATTTTCCTGCACCAGAAGTGCTGCCTTTGTACTTAATAGCTTTTCATGGATTTTTCCTCAATCAGTTTATCCACTTGCCTTTTAAACCCGTGTAAACCTTTTGCATGCATGGTGTCCTGAGGCGGGGAGTTCCGTAGCTTAGCCACATGCTGCGTGAGGAATTTCCAAAGCAGAACCAAGGCAAATGTTTAACCATGAAGTGAAATTTCATTGTCTTACCTGTGGAGTGCTGTACCTTATTCTGTAGGTAGTCCAACTAAGTAAAGCCTTACCTCTCTGAAGCCATTGGCTCATATTTCATGAAACTAGAATCTTATTACATTATTTCACTGTGTATAAAAAGAGGAGATACAGTGACACCCATACTCAAAAGGTTTTATACAATTAAATTTCACTTTTGTAGAATTTAGACGTCTAACATTTAAAGGTTCACAAGACACACACTAGGTACTTACTCCTCAGCTTCCTAAGTTCTGCTCCTACGCAAGCCAATGAGAACCACCGCCTGAACTGTGCTGAAACTCAGTACATTTTTATTTCTTCCACCTGTTTCAGATTTGTTAGTTAGGCATGCTTGCATCTAAATCCTCGAGGACCTTGATCCAGTAAGCATCTCTATCCCAAGGTCAGCGCGATGCACAGCATTTAGATTATTTCTGAATGAAACTAAACTCTCAGCAAAGGAGAGGATCTAGTTCTTCATGCTTTATATGGAATGGTTAGACACACTGCCAGGAAGTGGGAAAATTACTTTAGACTGTCTTCTGCCATTCCCCACTCCTCCCATAGAAGGCTTGGGTGGCTTGGGCCACCAAGCAAGGAATACAAATTCAAGAGAGACCAAAAAGTACAGGCAGGAGAGGACAGGAGTGTATTCCAGTGAAAAAGGCAGTCTCCTACCAAAGAGAGATCCTGAATTCCTGTCCCTCTGGGCTGCTTAAAGCACTGCTCCCTTTCATTGCCATTCTGTTCAGCATTTCCCTATGGTGGATGCCTTCTGGGATACCACACAGTGAAGTAAACTTGGATACCTTAACCAAATCGTCATATCCACTCTTAGAGCTGGGTGCCTCACCTGAAGGCATGGCAAAGCCCAAAGCACTTTATGGACCTGGACCTGAGGATGGTAACAGGTGTAGAGCTACAAACGGTCATCCTTCAGAAAGACAAATCCACTTACTTATATAATTGACAAAGGATAAAATAAGTCTGTGTAAGAATGGTCAGGAAGGAAAAGGAAGGTGTATTCCCTTGGAGCGGGAGGCTGGTTTATTTTTCACAAAATGGAAGAGCTGTTAGAGATTTGTGCTTTCACAGTGAATTCTGGCTCTTCAAAGCCTGTGAAAGCTTTCCAGCTTTTACTAGCATGACATCTTCCAGGAGGATACACAAGATGGGAAAGGAACCTGCACCAGTTAATACTGACTCAGTGGGTATTTACTTACACTGGCTAACACAGAGCAGCACATTGCCAATTTCCCCGGCATACTGCAGTGACCCATCATTCGCTGAGTATCACTGTCACTGTGAAGCAGACTGGAGTGCCTCCATCTGAGAACCTAAGCCAGCTTTGACTCAACACTAAGTAGACATCCAGGTCTTTCAACACCACTGCGTAGCCTTTTCCATGTGCAAGAGAATATCCATTGCCTCAGGGCTTTAGTTTATGGTGATTATTTTCTACAATGACAATATTCAGATAGGAGAGGTTTATAAATTCTTTGTGAAATCACAGTCATTTCTTTGCATCAGCACTGTGATTTGCAGTGTTGAACTTCAGTATCTATAGTTCCATTACTACTCTTTCTGGATCACATTTGGTGTATGGATGTCAAAATGTACATCCAATGTATGCTTTTGACATGGAATTGAAGAGACTGAAGAGAGAGAGGTTTTTTCCTTTTTTTTTACCTAGAGGTATCAAGGATGGGTCTGCTGTCTTTTGACCAGGCAGGAAGACTGGAAGCCCTGGGAAGTCTGGAGCCCTTATACTGACAGGTAAACTCACAAGATTTGTATTAATTTTTTCAAATATACTTCAAATACCATTATTTTTTCTAAAGCAAGACTTTTGATTTCAAACGTAGCTTTCAGATTCTGAGTAGCTCCAGGTACTTCCTGCCAAGTAATGTTTTACTATCATATTTTCCTATACAAAATTAAAAAGTTTCTCTCTCAAGCTCCGTAGAGAAAAAGGACAAATTACTGTCTTTTAAGTGAAGCAGCACAACTGAGTGTAGAAAGTGTCGGTAAGTGTGCGGAGAAGTGGTGAGGAAAGAGAAAGGGAGAATGTTTTTCCCTATCATTTCATTTCTTTCTGTGATAATCATCTTGTGTGTTGCTGGTGAAAACACAGCAGATGTCTTCAAATAGCAGGGCAATTTTCAGCAGTGTCCCTTTAAATGACTGTTCAAGTATCTTATATGCGGCCTTGTCTCGTTCAGGCAACTCTTGGAGGATACAGAATCTTAAAATCCTCTGCAGTCCTGCTTTTAGCACTTGCTCTCAGTGCTCTTACTTGATGAGGCTTTAGACAGCATAGCTCTGAGTGGGAGAAACCTTTGTAACAGGAGCTGTGACATCTCAGCAATGCTGGCTAGGCAGCAGTCATCCCCCCCCTTGCATTCAGAGGGTTTTCATCACAGTCAGAAGGGGGAGAAACTTTAAATGCCAGCAAGGGGGGCCAGTACATTATTGCTTTTAGACTGTACTGCATATGTCAGTTCAATCTATCCTCAGGGAGTGAAGACTCCAAAACATTTTTGGTTATCACTGCTCACAAAAGGCACTTCCCATCCAAACCAGTTAAGGAAGCAAAAGTACAACCGTGGCTCTTATGACACTAATTTTCTGCAGTATGAGTGTATTTGTTCAGGTATCTTTCCTCTAGGAAGTCAGAGCGCCATACTGTTTTCTTTATATGAAATGCTTTTGAAGACCTAAACCTGTCAAGTAGAAAGAAAGAGTAGAATTCATTAGCCTAACTTCAGAGCTCTCTACTACAGACATTTACATCTGAGCATGTCACATAGACGTTCTTTCTATGGAAAGCAGAAAAGCAGGCACTTCTAGGATAAACTGTATCATAAGCTCTGAAACACATCTAAAATAGGTCAGAAGAGTTGTTCTCTAATCAGTTTGGAGAAATGAGCACTCCCAGAGAATATTAATTATCTAGATACAAGTCTCTATCATAAGTCTCTAAATTTTCAGAGGTGAATCTCCTCAAATTATCAGGTGCAGTACTTTCAGGTATGCACGTATTTCTTTAAACTGTAGTTGTTCTTGCTAAGCTTCTCCTGAGCTATTAGTGATAAAAAAGCTGAGGTGAAATTAGAAACACACCAATACCTGAAGTAAACAAGACCTATTCTAGCATTATTACAGAACAGAAATGTAGAGGCAGCCATCAAGACATAGGTCTAGGAGTAGGGCAACCTGACGTTGCCTATCAGTTCTGATACAGACATCTCACAAGTAGAGGGAAATTGCCCAGCCCCTCTGGGTTTTTTGCTGTCCATCCATTAGGTCCAGCATACTTTGGCCTACTTAGGTGGTTGCTGATAATTCTTTGTACTAAGTTTGAACACAGACAAATCAAAATAAGGAGTTAAATGTACTTCCAAAGCTGAATCTGCCTTTCACTGGCTTTTTAATAGTCACTTTAATACAATGTTGCCTATTTTTTAAGGGTTTCTGTCTTTAGCTGCGCTGAGAAAGACTCTCATGGACAAAGGAAGGGAACTAACAGCCAGTGTCTCAGCACTCACAGTCATAGAATCATAGAATCGTTTAGGTTGGAAAAGACCTTTAAGATCATCAAGCCCAACCCTTAACCTAGCACTGCCAAGTCCACCACTAAACCATGTCCCTAAGGACCACAGCTACCCATCTTTTAAATACCTCCAGGGATGGGGACTCAACCACCTCCCTGGGCAGCCTGTTCCAGTGCCTGACTACCCTTTCAGTCAGTCTAATGTTCTTGCCCATCCATTCACCAAAAGAGTAAGGATCACCAAAGAGTAATTTTATTCATGGATAAGGGAGAGGACCTTCCTACATACTCAGGAACCTATGAAATTGTGGGCTAAGCACGATCAAATGCACAAACTCAGCAAAACAGGAAGAAATATTCCACCAATAAACCTCTGCTAAACTTGTAACAGTCATACTGAAAAAAATTCAGACAGCGACAGTTTGGTGATTGTAAAGTGCTTCGTGATTCTTATCAGGAAGCACCACAGAAGAACAGTAAAGGGTAAATGGTTGAGAGGTGTACAGGGAAAAGTGCAGAACCATACAGTACCTCAAACAGGGAACGCTAACGTTTGTAACACCAGTAGAGATTTCCGTCCCCCCCAAGGAAGCACTGGGAGAGGCGGGACACTTACCTTCTCTCTTTTGATAGCTCAGTTTTGAATGCCTGGTGGGGAAATGCAATTCAGAATTCAAATTCATTGAACTTGTAACAGAAAGCAAATCGGTGGGGAGAACAGCACAGAAAGTGATATGCAACAGCAGTGCTCAGTGCTACCTCGGCTGTCTTTGTCCACATCCTACACCCTGCGTCAGCTCAGACACAGACTGGGTGAGCTAGGCAAATCTGTTTCCACCCATTATCTGCTGTACAGAGAAAAGGACTAAGACATACAAGGCTGACATGTAAATTCATGAGGCATTCTGAGTTTGGATTAGTGTTGCTTAGACACAGGATCTTGATTTAGGACTCAAAGACTCTGCTGCTATTGTTCTGCCTAGCAAGATGGAGCAGGTCATTCCACTTTCTTGTGTTTCTCCATCTGCAAAGTCGGGGACAAGAATGATGTCTGTGCTTTTGAGATCTTCTAGTAACAAGTGCTATTCAGAAGTTCAGTATGGCCAAGGCAGAAGAGCAAACCTGCAGACCAGACGACAACTGAAAACATTCAGGAGGTAATACACATGTGCCTGCTCCTGCGTTTGGATCTCACAAGAGTTTGGGACACTGGGAGAAAAGCAGGAGGCAGAGAAAAGCTTGGTTGGTTTTCCAAAAAAAAACCCAGGGAAGTCAACACTGCAGAGGAAAAGGCACGGTGCAGGTGCCTACCTCACGCCCACAAGAGCTGGAGACAGCTTATTTTGCTGAATTGTTAGTGACGTCCAAAACACTTTTATAGCTTTGAAAAGCAAAATCTGAACGTTTAGGTCAAGGTAAGTAACTAGAGGAGCAGCTGCTTTTCAGATTGTTGTAGACTCTGTTAATATTATAACAACAATTATTTTATATCTTGCAGGGGAGGGGGAGGAATTGCGTTCACTTTTAGGTGAGTCGTGCTGGAGAAACTGGAGTGTAAGCCTGCAGAAATGCATTCAGGGTTGCTGCCATTTAGCTCGTACCAACGTGTTTTTGTAATACAAGCCACTCTTAAAAATTTTTGTATTAGCCAGCCTAACTAATTCTAGCAAAGAGTTGGCGTGGCTGTTCATCTAAGTTGATGAGATACGTTACCCTTCACGCTCCCCAGGTGCACGGTGCTCTGCACTTTCTGTACACGCAAGGAGCTGGCCGTCCTAAATTCCGTCTGGCTATTTTCTGTTTCCCACGCACGACTCGAATGCACCGCGCTGGCAGAGGCGCCTGCTGCGCCGCCGAGGGCAGCCGGGCTGGGAGCCGTCCCCTCGGCCCGGGCACCACGTCCCTCGCCGGCTCCCTGCCGCCGATGCGAGCCGGGCCGGGCCGGGCCGAGCCGCTCCGGGTGTCGGCGGGACGGCTGTCGGCGAGGCGCACAGCGACTGGCGACAGGCTCTTCCGAGAAGTTGGGGACAGAAGGTGCCGAGAACATTCCTCGCTCTGGCTCTTTCCTTACGGCCGGGATGCGCGGCCGGGGCCGCCCCGGCAGGCTGCCCACCGCACCGCCCCCGGGAGGACCCGCCGGGAGCCGGAGCCGTTGATCCGGCGCCTCCGCGGACCGCCGAGAGCCCGGGGACCCCCCCCTCCCCCGCCGGGGCCACGTCCCAGGACCTCCGGGGGCGCGGGGAAGAGGAGCGCCGAGGGGAACGCGGCCGGGGAAGGAAAGGACGGGGCGGGCGGGGGCCGCTTCTGCCCCCTCGCCCCGAGGAAACCCCGGCGAGCGGCGTGCCCCCCCCCGGCTCCAGCGGCGGTCACTCGCCTCGGCAGAGCCGGGAGCGGACGGCTCCGGCTCCCCGGTGCTTCAATGCGGATGGAGGGGGAAGAGAGAGGAGCCCGCCGGGACCCCGGGCAGCCCCGTCCGCCGGCGGCAGGATGCTGCGGGGCCCGGCCCGGGCTCGCCCCGTCCACCGTCCACCCCCCGCCGCCGCCCGCACCCACCTCGAAGAAGCCGGCTCTGCCGCCCATCCTGCGGGCTGCTCCCGCCGCCGCCGCGGCACCTTCCCCGGGCCCCCGCGCTGCGGGCAAGCGGGCGGCGCCGGCCCCCGCGGGGGGGGCTCCCGGCGGCAGCGCCGGGCCGGGGGAGGCGGCGCCCGGACCCCCCCCCGCCCCGCCCCGGGCCGCCGCCGCTGCCCGGCTGCTCGCACAACCCCTGCCTCGGCGCGGCGGCAGCGGCACCCGGGCAGCCTGCGGCAGTGCGGGAGCGCCCGTGCCTCCTCGCACGAAGCCAAGTTCTGCAGCTCCCGGTGCTCAAAAACTGGGAGAGGAGAGTAATATTCACCGACCGCCCGGAGCGGCGGTTCGGTGGCATTTCATTCGCAAGGGTAATTTATTTTTCTTTGAGCATTACAGGATTACTGCAGGAAGTCAACCGCATTTCATAGTTTTCGCAGATGTGGAGTAGCTTAATGAGATAACCTCCAAAAATACAACTGACCATGAGCTAGAAAACATCCTCCGTTCTTTCTCTGATAGTTTACCTTCTGTTTCAGGGGGACTGGACTGAGAACAGAACTCTGCTGAGATCCCTTCTCCTGTGATGTGTTCCTGCCGCTGCCAAGAATTAAACGCATGGCATAAAGCAGTACAGAGACTGATACTATTCTTCCTGCAACCAGTCTTCATTACATTTTTCTAGAGCTAAGGTAATTAACTATCAGCGCATTCTACAATACTGTAGATTTTGAACATTGCTTTTTCACTGCCATAAATTCCCATTAGACAGATTTATGCTATGCACTGTTTGAAAACCTTCTGCAATCCCCAAATTTAACCTGCTTCTGTAGAATTATAACCATCAGAGCTGCTTAAATGAAATATCAAAGAATAAATTTCACCAAAAGAAAAGGCCTCTACTAGAAAGCCAGAAGGCCCATCAGAAAGACCCAGCAGGACAGACTTCACTACTCGTGTAAATATGGGCAAACCTGTGAAGGCATAGGGAGGTGTGCGCTCCTTCTCGAGCCGATGACGAGTCTGGATGGTTAACCTTTGGGCCAGGTCAGACCTCCTGGATTTTTACGTCAAAGAAAAAGAAAACAAAATTACTGCTTTTCCAAAGGATCTGACATTTCTTTCAGTATATTTCACTTCCAGATGCTCTGTATTCAGGAAAACATTTCAAATACATGAAAGGAATCCAATGCGGGAAAGTAATCAGAACACAAATATAAAGAACATTTAAACTAACCTTCTGTACCAGAACGCGATCAGGCAGTGCTTCAGACTGACAGAAGTTATGCAAATTGGTTCTCTGTATTAGCGCAACATGCAGCTTGGGGAAAGAAAATCTGTTAGAAACACAATTCAAATTCCCATGCTGACAGCAAAATTACAATTTGTGGCTTACTGTTCCCTTTAACTGTAGTTATGGGGGGGGGGGGGGGGAAGGGAAAAAAAAAGCGCCCCCCCTTGCATCTCCAATACAGAAGAACTTTAAGGTACAGAGCGTGGCTTTCCAGAAGCCACCTGGTCTTAAAAAAAAAAATCCCCAAACGGTG
Organism: Platalea leucorodia; assembly: GCF_965183815.1. NCBI lineage: Eukaryota > Metazoa > Chordata > Aves > Pelecaniformes > Threskiornithidae > Platalea > Platalea leucorodia. Next base: position 40,139,296 of record NC_138827.1, on the reverse strand, counting down.
ATCCTTCAAGTTTCACCCGGTGTGTCTTCACTGAAATCAGCTGGTGTCAAACTGGAGTTATACCCCGGCATTAAGTTCAGTTTCATCAAAACGTAAACGTAACCACACCAAGTAAGCATTTGGTTTCCTTTTTTGGGCCTTTTATCTCAGTGTCTATCAACGACTACGTTACTTGAAAGCGGCACGACTAAAATTCGGGGGGTTGCACTAATTCCACCGAGCCTGCGGAGCAGCTATGCAAGCGACGCCTGTGCGGCGACTACAGCGGGCCCAGCAGCGCGGCCCGGCGCAGGCAGGGAGCCCCGCCAGGCGGCCCGGGCCGGGCTCCCCCGCCGCCGGCGGGGGCTGTCACCGCACGGCGGGCCGCTCCCGCCCGGCAGAGCCACGCGTGCCTCGGGCCCGGCTCCCGCGGCCGCTGCACCCCCCCCAGGCCCCAGCTCTGCCGCCGCCGCCGCCCTCCCGGGGCGCGACTCCCCCGCGAACCCGCCCGCAGCGCGGCGGCCGCCGGGCCAGCGCCTCGGGGGGGAGCGGCGCGCAGGCGCAGAGCGCGAGCGCGAGCACGAGGCGGCGCCGGCGCTGCGCGGCGGGCGCGCTCCTTCCCGCGCTCGGCCCGCCCCGCCGCCCATTGTCCTCGCGCCATGTGACCGGGGACGGTTACAAAGCATCGCCCCCCCGCCGCCGTTATTTGTGCTGAGTCACGGCGCGGCCCTGCCCGGTGCCGCAGGGAGCGCGGCGCCCGCCGCAGCGCTCAGCTTCCCCATGGGGACGGACGGCGCCCGCGCCCTGCTGGAGCGGGCGGCCACCCTCACCCTGCAGACCGGCAACCTCCTCAACTGGGGCTGCCTGCGCAAGAAGTGCCCGGCCACCCCCGGCGAGGAGGTGAGCGCGGGCGGCGCGGGGCGTCCCCTTAGGGCGTCGCGGCGGGGGCTCGCCCTGAGGCGGGGGGGATGGGCTGCGGCGGGCGCCTGCGCGGCGGGGGGCCGGGGTGGGCCCTGCCGCGGCCGGTGCGGCGGGGCGAGCGCCGGGCACCCCTCCCTCCCTCCCTCCCTCCCGGCCGGTGCCTCTCCTCTCCACGTTCTGCCCCGTCGGGGAGCCGGGCCGGGCCGTGGAGCGGCACGGCGGGGCCGGGCTCGCTGCCGCGGGCAGCGGCCTGGCGGCGGAGCGCGTCGGGAAGCCGGCGGGCTGGCTGCGCCGGGAGCCGGAGGGACGGCCACGGCCAGCCTCGCCAGCCGCGGCGCGGGGGGCCCCCGAGCTGTTCCATGCGTTGGAGTCTCTCGGGAATCCAGACCGTGTTCCTGCTCTGGGGGAGCGAAGAATTAAATCGCTGGCAAGTTTAAGTGCTGTCTGTAATGGCAGAGGAGACCCCTGGTACTTCTTTAGCAAGAGAAAGATAGGAATAGGTACGAGCTTGCATTACAAATGATGAAAACTCTTTTCTAACCTGAAATTAATTTCTTGCTGGTGACCAGGAAAATTACTCATTGCTGTCCTCTTTAAAGAGTATAGCTGCCATTCTTTGTTAACAAGTCGAAAGAACGTTTTAATCACGACTTTATTACCTTTAGCAGTACGTGTCAACACTTAGAATAATCCTGATAAAATGTCTGGAGATCCTGTGGCCATAAACTTCAGAATCTCTGTATTTGCTGTCTTGTCATGACACCGTACTCTGAAAACGGTCATTTAATAATCAGAACTATGGTTTTGGCTGGTTATTGCTATGTAGTGGCACTGTTGATATTCTGTAAGTTGGCTGATTGCATATTAATCATGCACAAATGGTAAGAAAGGGGACTGGGAGGGTGATGTAACGAGAAGGAAGAATTCATCATCCTATTATTTAGTTGTCATGTAGTAATAGCTTTTTCATTTGGCCTGGTTGCTTTTTACAACATTCTTGAAATAGGGCTAGACTCTGTAGCAGAGAGACAGCTGTAGTGTAACGGGCACCCTTGTGCGAGTAGTTTCTGGAGGGTTGTTAAATAAAGAGTGGCCAGTGTGTGTAACTAATCGCTTAAGGTATTTAAATTCATTTGTTTACAGGGAAATCTGCATTTCAACATAAGGCTGCCTGCTTTCCAGAGTTGCTGGAATTCCAAAAGCAAATAATTGGCATTAATTATCAGAAATAAATTGGCTTTTAACTCTTCTATTTGGTGTAGTTAATGTGTGTACAGTTCTCAGTGACAGAATGTAAGCTAAAATTTTGCAAGCTATGAACCCTAATGTTAGGAGTTTGGGGATGTAACTGTATTTGGAAAAGCTGGTCGAAGCAGTCAAGTATGCTGCGCTTTCCACATGTGTTGGGGGCAGGGGAGTGGTGTGCTCTGGAGACAGAAGCTTGTGCATACTAACTGCAGTAGAAATATAAAGTGTGACAGTTGCAAAGTAGCAATATATAGGATATACATATTTAGCACTGTCTCACTTTCCTTCAGAAAGGAGACGAGAACATTATAAGTTGCATCAAAATAGGCTAAAGATTCCCAGCATTGTGGATAGCTATTTAGTGGGGGGGAGTCAGTTCTTGCTTTTTGACTCAGTTATTTTTTTCATGCCGTTTTAAATGACTGGGAAAGAATGTATAGAATTTGTGCTCACAGAGTATTGTTACTGTCTTATGTCTTAAGCTTTGTGATATCCAGTTTGGGGGCGAGAGTCAGCTTCTAGTTTGTGCACGGTATTATGAGCTCTCTGAATTAATGTTAGGTGTCACAGGAAATTGCTATTTAATGGTACAAAAAGTAGGTATCCACATAGTTATAAACCATATTGCTAAAAGTGAAGTAAAGCAGCAGCTCGTGGAAGTGCTCCTACCTGTGGCAGATAGCAGTCCTGACAGCACATTTACTCAGCCTGCAGGCTAACAACTCCCAAGATGTGTCAGAGGGAAGCTAGAGCATTGGTGCAGCTGAAGCACTCGTGCAATATGCAGCTAATTAGCTGATTTAGATTTCATAGTTATGCCCTACTATGTTCAAGAAAATACATGATCAGACTCCTAGTCAAGTTTATTTTGCATCTGTGGATGCAGAAAAAATGCAAGTGGGGGGTAGAATCTGAAGGTTCCCCCTTCAGTAATGAAGGATTTAAAAGCATTAGTGGTTGGCAGAGTGGAATAGGTAGGCAGTAAATGCAAAGGGTCAGATGCATCTTGGAAAGAGAAGTAATTAATATAATGAGTATTTAGTGGTTGATTGTAAAGTCTCATTTCTAACAATGTCACAGCACGTATACTATTATCTGACTACATTGTAACTTAAGAATCTCTATGCCAAAAAAAACCCAAACCACCCCACATCCTACTTCTTGCTTGCTTAGCATTGTTCTTTCTTTTAAAGATGGCATTGGTCTGAGAAATAAATGAAGTACAGTACTTGTATTACTGCTAAAACTCTTTATGAAAGAGGAGAGGAAAATACATAAGTAAACTAGTTTGAACAAGTTTCAGATGGAAGCTATGAAGGAAGAATCTTCTGTGGTTGAAGGTGCCATTGGTTCACCTGCTCAGTCTGTCCTACACGCCTATGAATCATTGTATTTCTGTGCAGCTACAACATGCCTACACTTCAATATGAAAAAATATTTTGTAGGTGCGGGACTGCATTCAGAAAACGCTGACTGAATGGAGCTCAAAGATTGGACAAGACCTAAATCAGGTAGGGGAGGTGTTGTGCATGTTATCCATGTTAAACGTGAAAACAGAGAAATAGTTGGTTACACCTTTAAAAAAATCTATGAAATCTCTCTATTCTATGAAATTTCTGTAAAAGTATCTGCAGCTCCAGCTATCTTAAGAGTATTTCTCCCCCCTCCCCCATTTTTTTTAATATTTAGTAAATTTGGAGAGGTTAAGACCAAATACCAAAGTAAAGAATCCTGTTGATGGCAAATAAGACAATTCTCAGCAAAATAAAAATCCTGGTCTGTAAGATTTCAAGTTAATTGTTGGAGCAATCACAAAAAAAATATAGCTCAATGGAGAATTATCTAAACTATGGAGGTGATAAACTAGATAGCTGAAGATCATCCCATTTGGAGGGGAACTCTGAATCGTAGCCTTGGTTGTCTTAGAAATGTTTCTGAAGATGCAGAAGTGGCAATTTTTCCCTTAAGAGCTAAAGACTTCCACATAATTCTTAAAACCACAATCTTGGGCATCTGACATCAAGATCTTGGTGTATTTGCCTGCTCCTCTTTCACTATTGCTTCTGAAATTCAGGAAAGCACTAATAGGTTCCCACTAAATACATTATTCACTCTGAAATATTAGCAAGTTTCATTAAAAAAAAAAAAAACACTAAAAAACTTTCCTGACCATTTCTTTGGGTTTTGTTACCAGTTCTTGTGTAACAATGGTATCAACTGCACATTGCTGCATTCCACACTGGAGTGTGGTGAGGCAGTTACTGCTGAATGATTTGTGGAAGATCTAATGATTGCTCAAGAAGAGAACACAAACATTTGTCTCTGTAAGGTGTAGTGATCCATTTAAAGTTAATTAGCGTAACCTAGGTTTTACTGTCAAAACATGTTAACTGCATAATTCCAAATTCTTTTATGAATTATATTCATTTCCACTAAGTAAAAAAAAAAGTTAACTTTTGTTTAAAATGCTGACTTTATGGAATAACTCAAAGACTTGTTTGAGGATTTTTTGGTAGGGCAGTAAAAATTACCAGAGAGTTCTTGGTTGGGGGCAGGGTGGTGGGTGTGTGTGTATAATACAAAATCTCATGTAGGTAAAAAAATCACCTTGTGCCAGCTGACATGAGATGTCGGCCTAGGCTTAAATGAAGTCAGAGGGTGAAATCTCTGAAAATTTACTAATTTTTAGTTTCAAAATTATTGTTTTAAATCTGTATATTACAGCATTTTCACTGTAGGCTTTTCATAGGCTTCAATGAAATTACAAAATACTTCTATACAAAGATGTTCCCACCCAACACCCAAACCCCCTAATTCTGATAATGTTGTTTTTTTTTTTTTCAGCTGATCATGAGGCTTTTTTAAAGCAAGGCGGTTTGAATTGGCACAACAATCTGTTAACATCAGAAAATCGGAACACTACTAACTCTTATTCAAATAATTCTTATCAGTAATTTGTATTTTTTATATTAGGGGCATAGAGGGCCTTTTGTATAGCTTAGTTTTCCTGACCTCCCCTCAGAGATCAAGAAGCATTGAGTTACTTTCTTTCTGTCATTGCATTTTTATACTATTTTTGTTTCTAACTGCTGTAAGCTTTTTTAATTACTTAAAAACATTCTTCAGGAACTTACTGTCTCCTCTTGATGAGTTATTCCTAAGTCTCATGTACTTACTACAGGAAATACGGGAGGTTCTGGAATGTACTGTAGCTCAAGCTATAGAAAAAATAAATCCTGAAGAAAGGGATGAGTTGAAAGTATCAGGTAAGAATGTAGTCAAAAATCCAGTGGCATACGAAGGTTTCATGTGCAGTCATTAACAGGATGTTCATATATGTATATTTTTTCCACCACGTTTTGTAATTGCGAAGTCAAATGACATCAGTGCACACTGTCATACTTTGGGCGTAATCTAGAAGTTGGCTAAGAAAGACTTGAATTTGTATTACAGGTTTTAAAGCAGCTCAGCATTTTTCTAGTTTAACTTGCATCCCCTCAAGACATTTTAAATGTATTTTGTGAATCTTTGACTTTTCTGAAGCAAAATGTTATGGATAATACTGCAATTAAGAAATAGCATTGGAAGCACGTTTATTTGCATAATTTTTCCAGGTTGAATATGATGAACTTGAAGGAGGCAGTCCAAACTAACACTAGTACATTTTGAGTCTCAGTAAGTTGTGAAGAAGTCTGTCTGTACTATTACGCTTGGGGTTTTTATACAGGTTGTTATGGTTATTGCTTAGTGTCTTGATGCTTAAGCCCTAGCTTTACAGCTTATTAGATCATCTAACTGGATGATTTCTTGTTCTGAGACTGCACAACAGCTTTGAAATTTAAGAGAACAGTGTCTTTATTGGGCAGTCACCTTTCAGAAGGGTGGTTTTTTCCAATTTTTTAAGTAATCGGTGTATATTCTAAGAACTCTTTACCCAAGAACTCATAAGTAGTGTATATAGCAAAAGTAAATAGCTATATATTTGGTAATAGCTGGCTTGTTTAGTTATTGATTCCAGTTTCTTTGAAAATAGCAAAACTTTTCATCGTTGGATCAAACTTTTCATCGACCAGAGATGCAGTTGACTTGGGTAAGTGTGAAACTCAAACTTCTGGTAGTGTTTCTTTTTTTATTTTGGTATTCAGAAATAAAATTAGAACCTTTTCCATCTAAGAGGTGTCTTTAGTGACTGTCACAAGTATATCCTGTTTTCCTATTGAGAGAGACTTAGGGAATCAAGTCTATTTACGTGTTAGTTCAGTCAGTAAACTTACTATATGTGGATTGCTGTAACCTTGGGTCCACAAACTCAAATCTGATTCCTTGCTCCAAGCAGGAGCAAGTTTTTATTCCTTCACACAAAACTTGTCAAAAAGTGAATAGCATGTGATGTTTTAGTAACAGTGATACAATAGTTCTTAGCAGTTGTTGTTAGTTGCCAGTTATTTTTAACATGATGAACTTTGCTACTACGGGCACAGTACTTCAGAGATTATTTAGGAAATAAAACAATGCTGCAAGCAGCTGATGAAATAGTTAAGTTGTATTGAAAATACAGTACAATGGCTGTACTGATACATAGAGTTTCGTTAGCCTAACGTAGCAGTAATTGTGAGCAGCACTGAACTTTACCACTTTGGAAGATTGTTGAGCATGAGGGGTTACCAAAGAACAAAGGGTCAGATATCATTCTTTTCTATTGATACCCCAGTTAATAGCCTCTTTATTGTAAGTTGTAGTACCATTTGTTAAAAATACAGTGATAGAATCCTCCTTCAGGAGAAAATAATTTATTTAGCTACTTAGTTTTATTCTTTTTGCTGTGCAGAACAGGCCTCATGACTTGCATCTTTCCCAAAGCTTAGTGATACTCCAAGACTTGCCACTTCTCTCTGGCAATTTAAATCTCCATATTTGGTGTGGTTTTAGTCTAACTCCTCACATATATCGAATAGTTCTCCTAGTCCATGCCCTGTACTTGAGTTGTAGTTCAGAGTGAAAGTCAAAAATTTTGGAAGAAATTGAGAGTGAAGGAATCAAGAACTGTGTGTCACCACTGTCTTTAGAGAAAAATATAGTTTTAACATTGAAAAGGAGAAAAAAAGCTTCACGCTTTGTTTGGTGGTGAGTTTTTTGTTGGGTGTTTTTTATTCCCTCCGCGCGCCCCCCGCCCCCCCCCCCCCCCCCCCGCAGTTGAAACTTGGCCTTCAGCTGTATGTTTGATTCTTTGCTAAAAACATTATATTACTATCCTTGACTGCTGATCCACTCAGAGTTTCAAACGGTAAATGGGAACAGAGCAGAGTGAAGCAGGAGGTGTGTTTTTTGCTGAATTTGAAGAGTCATGCTGCTTATGTTGATATCTCACACAAGATTTTGCGGTGTTTCTGTTCTTTTTCCTCAGCGTGTTCTGCCCTCGGAGTTGCTCAGTTAGACTCAGTCATTATTGCCCCACCTCCTGTTGAAGATGGAACTAGCCTCTCCTTGGAGTATTTGCAACCTTATTGGCAAGAACTTGAAACTCTAGTTCAAAACAAAAAGATTGTTGCCATAGGTACCTCTGACCTAGATAAAACACAGTTAGAGCAGCTCTATCTGTGGGCACAGGTGAGAACAAACTTCCTACTTGTAGTATTTCTAGGACAGAGTAACTGTTTTGTTGACTGCCACATTGTTATAAACTGCTGTAAATGGGTTTATATACTAAATATTAATTAGCCCTGTTATTTTCAGCATCTTGTGGACAGTCACAATGTTGTTCAAGGTGGGGGAGGCTCAAAGTGTGATTGTTACTTGTCCGGTGTTCTTATGTACAGGCCAGCAAAGGCTGGAAACCACGGCTCTGTTCAGTAGCAGGTTCTTTGAAGTTGTTAAGGTTTAAGTTTTGAATGCTCTTATATTTAGAAAGGAGTATAAACAGTTCTCTTAAACCTTCAGGTTTATTCCAGTGACTCTGAAAACATAGCTGTTTGCACTTTAAGCTGTTTTATGAAGGGAGGGATTTCCCCTTAGAAAAGTGCTGTTTGAGTGCTAAGCTTAAATGGAAAGGACAGGCTATGAATCATGTGGTACAATATTTTGTTGTCCAATGTGACTAATTGCCTCTTGTAACATTTAAGTGATGGAGGTCTGTACTAGTATGTGCCCATGCTCATGTAAGCCTGTGGATTTACTGTTTCCTTATTAGTTCTTTGAATAGTCCTCCTATGACACTTCTTTTGTGGTAGGTGAACATGCTGTATCTGTACAAGAGGTCCTGCTGAGAGTTCCCATCTGTGCTCTTCACTGCTTTGTGTATACCGAGAGGAGGATAATTGAGGGGATTAATGACCACCTGCATGGTGCTCATTAATGCAGTTTGTGATGAGCAGAGATTCAGTGGAAGAGTCCCTTTTAACTTAACCTGATCTAGGCACTTACCTGAAGGCATGGAACACTGCAAATTATCTATCCTTAACAAAAATTATTTTGTTTGCTTGTTTTTTTTAAGTCTTTTTCAAACTAACACCCCTAGAATGTTTTTACTACAGCCTGCTGTTGTTTAGGGAGCACAGCAGAGAGGAAGCCAGAATGGGTTAGCACGCATCTTGCTGTGGCAGCACCTGAAGTTAGATCCTATTCTTGTTTTGGGCTCTGTGCTGCAGGAAACTGCAGATGTAGGAGTTGCCTGTTCAGCATCATGCAGAATTAATTAGCCTTGTGCAGACCTCAAAACAATGGTCAAAAGCAAAATGTTCAAAGCGAAATTTCTGTTGTAATAGAGAACATGGGGAAAATAAACAACTAAAATAAGTACATTAGTATTTTTCTTCTTCTAAAAGTATTCTGTTACTTTCAGGTGAAACCAAGTAGTAATCAGGTGAACCTAGCTTCCTGTTGTGTGATGCCACCTGATCTCACAGCATTTGCAAAACAGTTTGACATACAGCTGTTAACTCACAATGACCCAAAAGGTAAGGCTTTGCCAGATAAGTTAACAGAAGACTTCTAAATGCATTTATTCAGTACAAAATCAGGAATAATCTTTCTCTGGGCTTCAAACTTCGTTACATTTGAATCCTGAACAAAGGATTCCAAAAGTTTCACCTCTAAAATATTTCTATTAAGTCCTTGCTTTTGCTTCAAGAAAGGGGGGAAAAGGCAATCTTGCAGCCTCAGATAGTTTCTTGAAATCATTTTAGTCAGAGGAAAATAAAGTAAATAGAAGAACAAACTACTTAGAAATTTGTACTACATATGTTAAAAAAAAATAGCTTATTTCCACAAAACATAAAATGAAATGACAGTTGTATTGCTGAAGGCCAGTAAATGACAAATAGAAGTCCACTTGCCCAGAATTTGTCTGTGAAATAGCTTGCATAAAATGTTCATGGTCAGTTGGTTTTTGAGTAGTTTGGTAATGTTAGACATATAAAATTATTATGCTTTAAGCAGGATTCTTTCAAAGTAGTGACTTATTAAAATAACATTATTACAAAAAGAGTTGGTGTAAATTCTTTACTTGTTTTGTGCAGAGATTTGTTTATTAAATGATTGAAGGGCTTGGAGGCTTTTCTTTGGACTCTAGAACTCTGAGCTACCAGCTCCCTAGAATATTCTGGTATATTATATTAGTTTCTCTCAAACACCATCTAATCTTCTTCACTATAATGACACCTTAAATATCTCGCTGGAATTGTAAGCAAGAAGTCTTAAACAATATTTAGTTCATTCCTTCCCTACATTCTTCCTTATGACCAACTATTCATGATGATCATACTTTTCCTTCCTTCTCCTTTCTTCCCATTCCTCCCCCCCAAAGAAAAAAAGTATTTATGAAGTACATGTTCTATAGTACCACTGTTGCAACTAATGAATTTCATCAGTGCTTGAGCACGTATCAGCACCGCTCTGGCAGCGTACAAGATGAATTGCCATTCAATCTGACAATTTCCATGTCTGTGGTTTACTAAATACTCTCTATTGAGAGTCATTAAATGAAGGAGAAGAGGATTTGGATAGAAAACAAAGCAATGAGTGATTCCCTTATGCATTGTTTGCAAAGCTTAACTTTTCTGTAATGGTCAGCTGAAGAGTATTGAGACTGTCTTTTGGGAACATGCCTCATCAAAGAGATTGTTCCCTTGACTGACTTTCCAGAGGAAACCAGGAGGATTTGTACTTGCCTTCTGCTTTGTGGCATTTAAGCAGATTTTTTTTTAATGCTTTCTGGGCTTGTGGTTATTATGAGCCTAATTATGGGAGATGCTATAAATGTTGAGCTTCCAATGACTGCAGAGGTAAATGAGAATGCTCAGTACTTTGCTGATTTCAGCCTTATGCTTTAGTCACCTCTGGTTTGTCTAGCTAGCTTCTTTAATTTTCATTTTTTCCTGCTAATGGCTCTGCTGATCAGCTCCATTTGATATTGTAGAAATCTCAGTTAATTAGTTTTGTGGAAAATACTTGATGTTGCAAAAAGAGTGTCCTGAAGATTTCTTCTATAATATTCAGCTGCTTTTACCCTACGTGCGTTCCTGAAGAGTGGATCTGTGGAGTATCTGGCACTGCCTAAGATTTTTTGACAGTAGGAAAAGGCTTCTCTTACTAAATGTTGCTTTTTGCAGCTGTTTACATGACATTATTTAAAGCATGAATATCCTTTTTTAACTTCAGAATTACTTTGTGAAGCAAGTTTCCAAGAAGTTCTTCAGGAAAGCATCCAGAACACGAACGCACATGAGTGGATTCCTTTATGGCTTCTCCGGTATTCAGTCATTGTTAAAAGCAGAGGAATTATCAAGTCCAAAGGCTATATCATGCAAGCTAAAAGAAATGCCTCTTAAAACACTTTTTTTTTTTTTTTAAGATGGCTTTCTGTTTTAATTTCTTGGGGATGGGGGGAACATTGCTTTTTTCATAGAAACACTTTACAGCATTTGTAACAAAGACCAAAAGTTGTAATTATTCAGCGTGCTGTCAGCAGGAGTGTCTGCAGTGTTCTAACACTATTTTTCTTTCTTAACCTATTGACCAGTTCATTTAAAATATGAAATATTTTGGGTTTGTTGTTTTCAATTGAAATTATCTATAGAGAAACAGTTTAAAATATTTTTCTTTGTATGACCAGTTCACTGTAAAGTTATCATTATATTTTAGCTGCCATTAGGTAGTATAGAGAAACTTATATATTTTTATTTTTTAAGAAAATGAATTTCTCTTTAAATAATAGTTACTTATCTGGTAGGTACATAGATTTCAAGCATTCAAGGACTAGTTTTTCTAGAAAATTGTCATCTTTTATGAAAAATAACCCAGAAAATTTAAACTGGTATCTCAATTCTTGGTATGTATATATAGGCAAGTCAGCTGTTTAATTTGTGTGGATGGGAAAATGGGTTTATTTTTAATACAGTGTGAAAGACCTCTATGATTTAGAAGAAATACATCTTCCAAATTACTTTGACTGTTACTTGAATTCCTTCTGGCTTCTTTGTGCCTCAATATACTTTGTTTAGTGTTTGCACGAGTGTGGTGGCATCTTTACTGTTTGAAATAGAAAATGTATTATTGTGTGAATGTTTAAAATAAGAATTGAAAACAAGTGATGAAAAAGTCTGTTAATCAAAAATAGAATTGTGCCTGTCTTCTCAACTGTGGCTTGTTTTTTTGGTAATTGTGAACTATGCAATCGGAATCAGCCAAGTCAGAACAGATAGTAAACGCTGAAGCTGTTCACTATAGGATTGTGTAAAATGGATGACTTCTTCTGGGGTTGCCTAGGAAACTTTGTTGCTTGAGTGCCATTCAGGAATGGTGCAAGCAAGGGTTAGCCTGAAGATAGATAGGTATATTTCTGTTTGGCAGTAGCTTAACGCACTGGCTTTTGAATCCTAGAAAGATTGCTGCAGCTAAGGCAAGGCTTCTGGTTTAATGTAGTCTTTCTATTGAAAAACACTTTTCATTTCCTTGGCCTTTAAATCAGAATAGATAGCAAAAGTTCAACTTGTAGTTCAGCAGGAGCTTGATACTGAGTGTCTAAAATACTCATTTTCCTTTTGATTTCAGGCAGGAGCAGGGCTTCATACTAGTAGTACTCATTAACGTAGCTGTACGTATTTTGAGGTTTGGAGTGTAAGGGAATGAATTTTCACCAATATCTTTCAGATTCCTGTCATGTAGGCAGCTAGTGGAATTTGAACGCTTGTAGGCAGTGTCTAGGGTGTCACCTTCCTATAATCCATTCCACTAAGTGAAAAGGTGAATTTTGAGTCCTCAAATATCTTACCTCTGGGTGGCAAATACTGGGAAATTTTCCTGGACTTCTTCAGCTCTTGATAAATGAGAGAGAGCGGGAACTGGAACTAGTAATGCATCAATAAAAGTTTGATTTTCCCCCCCTCCCCCAATCAAAATGTAGTTTGGGTTTGTTTTTTTTATGTCAGGTCAGTGTGTATCAGAGTTTCAAAATCACATGAATTTCATTTTAAACTTCCCTACCAGCTTTGAGTTGTGTGCTGCTGCTGATTAACCACTACCTGTAAATTCCGTCTCTGTGTTTGGCTGTCGGCATCCTGTACTGTATCACTCGCATGTGTGCTCAGTTTTATAAATTGGAATGCTACAAACCAAGAATTGTGCTAAAACAATGTATAGGCTGCTCTGATGGGATAATTATTTATTTCCTTTCTGTAAACTGTTGACAATTTGCTTGCTGTAGAAACATACCCTTTAAGACATGATAATCTTTATTTTTCTAGTCATTGATAGTGTAACATCTTAGAGGTTATCTCGTTCATTTGTTTTGCGTCAAAGTGGGCGAGATGGGATTTCCTTCCATCAGAAACTTGAAAGTTTGAATTAAAATTTGAAATTCTCGTAGGCTTTTGATCTGTGCTTTGTTTAAATTCTCATCATCTCAGTAACGCTATTTCACGCTGGCGTAAGCAGCAGCTTGCGCTTTGCCGTAAGAGGGGCTCCGGGATGCCACCGCCCCATGGCCTCTGGACTCCTCTCCCCGGCGGAGCGCGCACGCCCCCTGCAGCGCGGGCCGCCGCTCTGCAGTCGCCGCCGCGCCTTCCCGTACGCAGCGGCGGCGCTGCCGCGGGCCGCCCGCTTTCCCGCCGCCTCGCCCGGCCGGGGCACCCGGCCTTAGCGGGCGGGGCGGAGGCGGCCGCGCTCCCGCCCCCTGCCCTGCCGGAAGGGGCGGGCACGGCGCGGCTGACAAGATGGTGGCCACCAGGAGGGCGGCGGCGCGGCGCAGGGAGCAGGGGACGCGGGCCCGGGGAGGCAGCGGCAGCCCCGGGCCCCAGCCCGAGCCCGCCGACGCGGCGGCGGAGGTGAGTGGGGCCGAGGGTGGGGGGCGCGGGCCGCCGGTCGGCAGGGCAGCCCGTCGGCAGCCGTGCGGCGCGGCTGTGGTGCTGGGCAGCCATCTTCCCGCACGCATGCGGCCTCGCCACCGGGGCCCCGGTGTCCGCAGCGGAGCCCGCCGGCTCCGTGGGGCTCGGTGACGGCGGCGGCGTAGGCCGGGCTGGGGGCAGCGCTGTGCCCGCCCGCCGGTGCTGGCCGTGCCACCGCCTTCCCCTGTCGGGGCCTGCGGCCGTTGTAGGTTGTTCAGCCATTTAACGTTGCGAGTTAAAAGTTAGGAATTTTTTTTTTTTTTTCCCTTTGCACTGCAGTTATTTTAGCATTTCTCTGTGGCTTTTCCACGAGTCATGAAAACGCTGTCACATAAATACTGGTAGTTCAGGTAGCATGGTTTATGTTGATCCAACGTTGTTCTGTGTTTTGGGAAGATCCTGCTGCTGCGGAGCGTTTTTTCTTTACAAAATTTTGAATTGCCTTCTAGGTAACTTACAGGCATCGTTAAAGCAGCAGATGATACCTGGTGTTGCAGTTGCGGTGAGGCCAGTCCATTCCTAAAACGGTTAAAATTGGTTATGGAAGCCATTTTGGGGTACATTCTGCCAGTTGCTAGGCTTCAGTGTTTTAGAGTTCAGCAAATCTTTGAATGTTTCTGAACATCGCTTCTGGATTTGCTTCCCATGACAGCTTGCCAGAACTTTTTGGAATTAGAAGATATTTGTTTCTATTTCTTAATGTGTTTGTTTATATTTCTTACTGGCTGCATGTGTTTTTTCTCCTGCCTTGACCAAAAGACAGCAGACAAAGAGATAAGCAAGGGATGGTTTGTTAACACTTCTTCCACGTAAGTGGGGCTGCACAGAGACATGTAATATGTTGTCAGCTTGAGTAGGTTTGTTTAAAGATTGTTAGTGATTTGTATAGCATCCTTTTTATGGGGTTATTTTATCTGTCAATAGCACACTTTTTTTCTCTCCTTTTCTAGATGGCATCTGCTCAAGTTAGTACTCCTGTGACTGTGAGGATGACTAGAAGAAGAACTAAATCAATTCATAAGCCAGAGGTAATTCAGGAATCTCAGTTCGAAGAGGTGGAACATGCAGAAACAAAGTCAGATGTCAGTGATAGCGTAGAGGGGCAAATTACTAGAAATGAGAACATAACTGTTCGTTCAGCACAATCAGTTGCTGAACCACAAGCTGATGGGGATGTGTCAGAAACAGAATCGAACTGCTCTGCTGTGTCTGGTCTTCAGACACCTTTGTTTGTAAGAGTAACAAGAAGACGACAAATTGTAGTTCCTTATCAACCGGATTCTCCTGACAAAAAAAGACATGATAAGACAGCTTTTCTAAACAAGTTAGGCAGGATTCTGGATGAAGATGATACCTCTGAAGCCGAGTCTTGTGCCTCTGCTGTTTCTGGTGTCCAGATGCCTAATGTTACCAGAACTACAAGAAGCAGGCAAAGCAAAAAGAAATTGCAGCCAGATACAGTTCGTGAAGCCCAGAGTGAAGATATTTCTGATGCAGAGTCATGCTGCTTAAGTTCTCATATGGAACCATCCATCGCTACCAAACGAATTACTAGGAGCATGCGAATGAAATCACAAGCAGAAAATACTAAGCAGACTGAGAAAGGAAACAGAATTGTTTCAGAAGATGAGAACTTAATTGAGGACACTGTTAAATCTGAGCCAGTAATAATTTCTGATTCTAGACCTGCTGCGGAGCTTGTCTGTGACACACAAGATGCTTCCTCTGTCGCTGAGGATAATAAAGAACCCAATTCACCTAAAAGCAAATTTTCTTCCAAATCTGTCAATACAACCCAGAGTGAAGATGTGAAAGAAGAGGATTTGAACAATGCGACACCCAGCAGTCTTTCAAAAATGAAACTAAGTGACACTGAATCGCCTGGGAAAAAAGCAATAAAAAATACACAGGCTGTTAGGGTAGATGATTCAGAGGAAGCATGTGGCCAAATAAAAGAAGAACACAGTAAAATACTTGTGAGAGAGGGGAAGTTAGAGTGCATGGATCTTTCTTTGACTGATTGCATGAGTCCCGAAAAATTTTTAGAATCCCAAGGGCAAATAACACCGAATGAAAGTAAAAAAATTCCAGAATGCAAAAGAGCAGGTGCTGAGGCAGATGCACAGCAGTCTTTCAGCCATGCTGATAAATTAAGAAAGGGTGGGCAAGCTAGTGCAGTGAGCAGCCCACAAAAGGACACAGCTGTTGCACAAAGAACTGATAGTGTTGGTAGATGCAGGATGCTTGAAATCGGTGTGGACAGTGGTGAAGACCAAACAGGAGAATATGCTGAATCTGTATCCCACAGCAGTGAAAGATCAAGGAGTGGAAACGCTTCTATTGCGTTGTTTCTGAGCAAAGATGAAAGTGATGAATCTGAAAATAGTGATGTGGCGGACATCGATGCAGCTGAAGAGAATCTGTGTTATAAAGAGGCAGATGAGAGGACTCCGTCCCGCAACAAATCTTTAAAAAACAGTTCACTGCATGCTGAAGGGCTTTTTGTAATTGATACTGAGCCTGGCATGAGTTCCAGCCAGAAGTATTATCTAGATCAGGTAGACCAAGATAGTGATGCTGAAAGTAAGCATGAAGGAAGTGAAAAAGGTGAAGAATCCTCAGATCTGGAAGAGGCTGAAGAGGAATTGATAGACGAAGATGAGAAAGATGAAGATGATGATTTGTTGAAGAATAAGATTGATGTGTAAGTATCTTTTTGGGAATAACTAAAGAATCTGCATTTCATTCAAGCATGTGCTTAGGATATGTACATTGAGTGCGAAGTGATGTGGAATAAATGATGGAATAGTCACATCACATAAGTCATAGTGACGTGGAAAGTGGGGTTGCACAGATTATAAAATACAATTTATAGTCCATAAATTCAGAGTTTGGGGTTTTTTTTTCAGTTTTGTATATAGCAGAACAGGACTCTGAAATATTTAGGCATCTGGAGGCCTTGTATGTGTTCGGCTTAAAAAACAAAATGTGAAACTGGGTTGAACTGGTCAGGCTGACTTAATCGCTTATTCAGGTCACAGTTTTCTGAATTGTTGATTTTTTAGCTTGGATATAAGTAACAAAAAATCCAGTAAATTCCTTACACATTGCCTAATTAGATCATGCTTTTTAATCCTGAACAGTTGCGTATACTTGTATGTTTTCAGTTCTTGTGCTGTGGGACGGTGACACTTCAAGTGAAATCAGCCCAGCATAGAATCATAGAATAATTTAGGCTGGATGGGACCTCTTGAGCTCTTGTAGTCCAACTCCTGCTAAAATCCCTTTATATGCTTCATATGTTTAAAGCATAATACTCTGTTTAGGTTGGATAAATGAGTCTTAATCTTCTAAAAACCTTCAGGTAGGCCGGAAGTCTTACAAAAACTTAGCCAAGCATTTAGTGTAAAGGCATTATAGAAGATTAGTCACAGTTTAATATACAGTTGTAAAGGGCTTGTATTAATAAGCATTCAAGCTACAGCCAATATCTGTTGGGCGTCTTTAGATATTACCATATTTCTCCATAATACTTCATCGCTTTTAAGCATTCTTGTCATCAAAAACCTCCTTTTGAGTCAGCCGTCGTACATTGTTTGCGGATACATTCCTTTGGCTGCCTGAATGAAGTAACGGAAAAAACGTGACACACACTAGCTTTGAAATGTTTAATAACGTTATTCCTAGTACTGTTACACAGACAAGGACTTTAACATTCCTATGATGAATTCTAGCTTCTTCATACTTTTCACTAAGAGTTGACAACATTTTTACCACCTGTATGTTGTGCTTTTGTGGTATTTTTTTTCTCTTTAGCTAGAAAGCTTCTCAATGTATAGAAGGATGCTGGTCTTGCATTCTTTTGGCAAGGTTAAGCAAATTGAGAATTTGATTTTATAGAAGATAGTAATATCTAAGATAAGAATACAGCATTAGAGTTAATAGGAAAGATTTGTGGAAGTGATTCCACAGATATTGTTCTTTAATAAACTCTCACTTCATATAACGGCATGATTTTTTTTTTCCCCTCATCGTCTGTCACCTCTAAATTAGATATTTCTTCTAGATACCGAGACTTAAAATCATTGCAGGACTGAACTTAAGTGGGAAGAATAAGAAAAATATTTTTTCTGTTTATCCTCCTGAGAGGACAGTAGAAGGTTTAGCTGCATGCTTGTTAAAATATTCTAATCATTAACTATTTCCCTTTTAGTTTACATCTTTCCAGCAGCATAGACCCTGGTTTGAATATCAAGAAGCTTGGAGGTTTATATATTAGTTTTGATGCAAAAAACCAGAAGCCTAGATCGAGTGTAACTAAAGAACTGAAGGAGAAAAAGAAGGACCAGGTAATGTGTTTACAATTATGTGGTTACCTGTGACTACAGTAACACAAAGACGTTAATTTAATAAGGTGGGTTTACTTGTTTTTAAAGAAGTATCCTGTTTTATGGTTTGCTGAGAACTTCCATTCTTTTTGGCCACAGTGTGAATTTATGTTTGGTTTTAATGGTAAGAACGTAAATATATGAGACAATTCAGAAAGTGGAAAGCAGTGCAAATGCCAGCATCGTCTTGTAAAATAAAACAAAGTTGATTATGCCTGCAGTTTTGCAGTTTTACACGAGCTGAAGGTCTGCTAACAAGGTATTTAGTCCATAGCAACAATGAATTTCAGTAAATAAAGGTCTATACTCCCTAATAAGGAATTAGCAGTTTTACTTCAAAAACACCCTTTGAGATAAAGGGAATGTGTTATTTTTATGAGACTGTTTTCTTAGGCTCATCCATCCTGTATTGTAGAGTATTTGCTATCTCACTTCTTCCAGAGCTAGCCAACTGCTTTCTGTCGTTGGCCAGGGTTCTGTTTTGAAGATCCCTATGACTTTTGTTGTGGATCAAAGCAGCTCAAGTATTGTATTATAATGCTTGCTTAGATTCTGCATGATTCTTTTAGTAAGTTCTGTAAATACGGTAAAGCAGTATCATTTGTATCAATGAGATGACTGTCTAATGTTAAAAAATTCTTACAGCTCTTGCAGAAGAGTATAATAACTCCAGATTTTGAAAAAAAGGAATGTGTCCCACCCTTCAGGGAATCGCTTCATCAGCTAAAGAAACAGCGCAGGGTAAGTGAAGAGCTGATAATGCCTCAAATAACAAAAGCTTTGGTAGAAAGCCTCATGCTTGGGACTGTGTGCATATACAGGCCTCGCTGGACGTGGAGTGATGAACTGCAATTTAGTGTCTTCCTTGAGCCAGCCTGTGAAAAGCCATCCTTTTAGTCACCAGGACAGGGAAGTGAAAGATAATGTGCTCAGATGGTACAAATCTGTCATGAGTACAGTGCTGATGACCTTCTTATAATAAGGGTCATAAAATACACTTTTTAAAGGTACAGACTAACGTTCTAAATGCTTTATGCATCTTTTGGAGGGGAGAGTTCCCTGCTCTATCCTATCCTAGTTGCTGAACGCAAATTTATTAATCTTGGTATTGCATCCTAGGCAGAGCGAGAGAAAACAACAGGTGACGGTTGGTTTGGAATGAAAGCCCCAGAAATCACAAGTGAACTGAAAAATGATCTTAAAGTTTTGAAGATGAGAGCTTCGTTAGACCCTAAGCATTTTTATAAGAAGAATGATAGAGATGGTCTACCCAAGTACTTCCAGGTAAGGAAACAGCAGAAGGTGGCATTGTACTGCTGAAGTTTCGAACAGCTATTCTTATTCCCTGCCTGTTTGTAGGTAGCCTCTATGTTGATGTAATGTCATAGCTTAATTATTAAAGTATTTTGATTACCTGGCTGCAGTTTACAACTGGTTAACTCTATTTTACGTAAGTGTATATGCTGTTTGTTTTTTTATTTCAGCTGATCTCATAGTACTGAACAAACATCCGACTTAATCCATATTCTTAACCCCCAGTGGAGTAGATTTTCACTGCTTTTTTAACGCATTAGCCTTTTTTAACAAGTGTGTAGAAAATAATGAGCTTTTATTTTCTTACTAGCTAATGCACTTTGAATGGAGACAGCTAGTTTTGTGATAAGCCAGAACTTCTGCTGCTGTAGGTCTCAGCTTTTAAGTGGTTTGCATAAAGAAAATCATTACTGCAGGAACTATAGAAATAGGCTTCCATCTACTTACACGTGTTTGAATATTAGCATGCTTGAGGAAATTGTTTTCATTTCTCAAAGTATTACCGCTTCACTCTAAAGGGTGGATCTTGTTGTGTGTTCTGAAGTTTCTGGGCATAGAAAACTTGGATGGAAGCGTTCTGCTGGATGGAAGCGTGATGAGATCTGTGCAGGTCTTTTCACTACATGAAACATGTACTCCATGTATCTCCACCACTAACCTGAATCATCAGAACTGGCTAACATGCTGGTTGGAAAAAATGCGATGCGTTCCAGGATGAAGCCCTTGTATTAGAGCTAGATTAACTGCTGTGTAGCCATCCAGCAAAACCACCACAATGACAGAGACAGGAAAGAGTTAAGATGATCATAAGGGTTTCCTTTCCCTCCTTGGGAAAATGTTTAAAAGTTTAAAAACTGGAATTCTTTTATGAATACAAGTGTTGATGCGGTGGTCCCGTGTTGAAAACTGTACAGTCTTAAAGCTCCAGCCCTCCTCTGTGCACTAAACAATGAGACAAAAAGTGACACTGCATACAAAACATTGCTTAATTCTTCTGATATTTTGCACTTTCTTAAGATACCATTCTGATCTTCTCTGTAGGTGTCTTTACACTTGTCGCTGAGGATTTAAAAAAAGGGGGGGGGGGGGGGGGGCAAAATAATCAGCTTCTTGCTGTACAGTAAGAATGTTTTCATTTCTGTTTTCTAGGTTGGAACTGTGGTTGATTCTCCCATAGACTTTTACCATAGTCGAATCCCTAAGAAACAAAGGAAGAGGACAATTGTTGAAGAGCTGCTTGCGGATTCTGAGTTTAGAAGGTATTTAAAAACGGTTTTGTAATTCTAATATCCTATGTAAGAGAGGAGTATTTTTAACTATATAACTTTTTGTTGTTGTTTTTATTCAGCTTATATGTTTGTGCTTTTTTTAATACATCAAGGAAAACTTTTTAGTCTATTTTAGCACTTCAGCAGCACTGCCATTGAGAAGATCTAAGGGACAAGGGATAATCAGACTGAGACAGTGTATTTTTTGTCTTCATAAAAGGGTTTTATCCAACTCGGGTCATCACTATTGGCAGCCACTCTTAAAATAATGTCAGTATTGAAGAGATAACATAGCAGCCCTATTCTGATTCACTTCTAAAACAAGTGCACAGGCTTACATCAAAAACCAAGGGCTCTGAATGAGTGATTTATGCCTATGTATGCACTTTTTTTGTTGTTTAAAGACTGAATAATTTTTCTTGTCATAATTGATAGAAAAGTGCTGACTGTAATTCTATGAAAGTTGATTTGATTTCATTTTATAAGCATGTCAGTCTGCCACCTGTCATAGGAATCAAAATTGCGCTAGAAGTCTTAGTTGAAGAATATGATTGGATTAATTAATGTTTGCCTAACCTACAATTTCTGGAGTAGAGCCCTTAGTTGATCCATTTTGATATTGGTTATTACATGATGTTAATCTGCACTTCCTTTTTCACATGATGACATATTTTCTTGGAAATAGTACATGATTTGGGATTATAAGGTTAATGTTGTCAGGCTTGTGAATTAATTATTAATGCTGGGAAGGCAAGTTAGTATAGCTATTTCTTAACTAGTTTTCTGGCTTGACCTGATTTGTAAGGTATTTATTAGAAGCTATTTTTTTTAAAATTAATGTCTTTGAAATTTGATCAGTTAATTTATGTTGTGGCTAATTAAGGGCTTTAACCAGATACTTTAGCATTAGTGCAGATATTTGTCAGGTTTCAGTGTTGCAATTAAAAGCCTCAATACTGCTCAGTGTGCAGTGATCCCTTGTGGTAATTGGTGCAGGTATGTAAGAATCTGTATTAGAGGAGCTAGCAACTCAGGTTCAGTAAGTATATCCTGTTCATTGTTCCGTGTTAATCTCGCCTCAGTTTTCAGTCTTAAGTAGAGTAAGGTTGATTATCTTGAGTTTGCTGAGAAGACGGTGTAAAAATGGGTATAATTTGTCCATAGTATTGTCTAAATTGATGAGTCTTCCCGCTATGGGCAGTAGCAGTGTTTTAGCAAACTGTCCAAAATGTGATTGCATATGCAATGAAGAACCCCCTGGTTATGCCAAAATTCATGATTCTTCAATCAAATTTATTTCCAAACCAAATTTACCTGCATTTATCATTAATCCAAGTGTTGATTTCCCTTTACCTGTGCGTAAGTGTATAAAATGAAAGAAATCTGACTGAGAAAACATGAGAGAACTCAGTTTGGCAAATTATTTATGTAGAGTACTTTCCATGTTATCTTTTCCTGAACTTTGGTTTACCATGCTTAAAAGTAAATTATCTATTTTGTTCAGATATAATAAAAAGAAGTATCAGGAGATCATGAGTGAAAAAGCAGCTTTTGCAGCAGGGAAGAGGAATCGGAAGAAGAAGAAATTTCACAATTAAGACTTGAAGAAAAATAACAAGCTGGAACAACTTATTTGTTATAAAACTTTTTATGGAATGCTTTGGTTGTGGTGTTTTTTTCTTTTTTAAGATTGCAGGTCATGTGCAAATTGAGGTTTAGGGAATTTCTTGCAGTGAGAATTTGGTAGGGAGCTTTATCAAATTATCGGGTATTTAAATTTAAATTAATTCAGATTTAAAAATTAATTTTATTTAAATTAATGTTTCTGTAAAAAGATAACTATATGAAAGCATATTGTTAAATCTGAGCACAAAATCCAACTTCATGGATTGTGGTCTTTTCAGGCTTCAGTCTTTACATCAATGAATTAGTAAATTCAGTTTAAAGTTACATTTGTAATGCGCCTTGGCACCTGTTATGTGCCAGAACAAATTGGAATTCAGTGTACACACATATAGTATATATATTTAAAAAGCATAAATAATAGATAATATATATAATATATAATTTATAAATAAATATAAACAAATAAAGAAGATATAAATTACATATTGTTTACTAAGGTAATGTAAATATGTATTATTTATATATAAAATTTTAACATTCAGTCATATGTTGCTTTTATTAATTTTTGCCATTTGATAATTGTCTAATGATATTTCTGAAAATAAGTTGACAGTGGGGTCCCTTATCTGGGGTGTAGTGTGCAGATTGTGGTCTGGTAGCTGACTTGGCATAGCTCTTCAGGTAAATGAATAGAGTGGGTTTGGAAGGCCCTGGCTGCCATTGTAGAAGCAGTGATGGCATCAGCTCAGTTCCCCTTTAGTGACGGTTCATAACCTTTTGTGATTGTCAGAACTGTTGTGGTGTTTAGTTGGGTTTTAAAGACCTGGTTATTATATTGCTGTTACAATTAGTGTAACTCAGTTACTGCCATTAGGTAGCAGAAAAGACTGATAATAGAAGAAATAAAACTGTCACTACGTTGTCTTAGGTGGATTGGGCGAGAAAGATTTAGAAGCGATTATTGGAGGACCAGTGGTGTTGATTGTTTTCTTCTACGAACACTGAATTTTAAAGGTTGCAGATCTTAAACAAGAAGTATGCTCTTGACCAGTGTTTAACTGTGAAATTTTCTACTACTGAGAATGAGAAGTAGTTGGTTTTTTAACGATTAGTTATTTGTGCTGGAAATGGCTAAAATGAAATGAACATCATGGTATATATTGATCACCAACTGAAGCTTGAAAGAAATTTTCCCCTGATCTTTTGGGTTTTTTTATATTCTTCTGAAGTTGATCATAATGTTTTGCTACCAGATGGGAACGTAGATTCCTTAAAAAGTCTTGGCTGCCTGGAGATGAATGGTCTGCAAAGTAAAGTGAATTCATTGGGAAGTATCAAACACATACAAGTAGAACCACCTGTCCCCAAGTCTCAGCTAACATGCAGATGCTATTCTAATACAATTATACGTATGCTAATAAGTGATAAAAAAGCCAATAAAAACAACTATGGTGTCTTGTTCTCTGGAGGAGACATGGAAGCACAAAAAAATTAATACTGAACACTGAGGAAAGAAAACAAGGCACCACAGTAGTTGTCATTCTGTTGCATCCTGGGATGTTCAAGTGCAACTTTGGAAAAGCAATGTACAACTCTGAAAGACCTTGAAAGGGGAATGCAAGTTTTGGTGTTACACAGCAAGCGCCAACTCAATGTCTGTGGCTCGGGCTGCTCAATAGCTTGTTACAGAAGTTACTTCGTGTACAACACAGCTGGTGAGGGATTTGTTGTATGCTCTATATCCTTTCCCTTCCTTTGATTTTTCTAGTGTCTTCTGTTTTGCCACAAGCTGTGCCCAGCAAGTGTCCCCGTTCTTCTAAGTGAACAAGAGGTGAGATGTACTGGGCGGTGTTTGCTGGGCTGCAGGGTCGTACTTGGGGGTTGCGTTTGCTGGCTTGCCAGTCAGCTGCCGCCTGAGCGGCTGCTTCAGGCCCTTTTAGTTAAGGCACTAGTTAGTGCACCTTTTCTTAACCACCAATTTCCATAAAAGCGTAGGCAGGTAGTAGTTTGGACTCCTCTACCTCTGAAGTAAATTTGATTGAAATTGACATAAGGTTTAAGTTGCTGGGGAGAGAGTGAAAACAAAATGCACCATGTGATTGCATAAGCTTATCAGATTTCTCTGAAAATATATACATTAGAAAATTATTTGTGAAACACTAGCATTGTTGGAGAAACTTTGCTTATAAATGCAAGTAATATTTTCTTTTAATGGCTGTCAGAAATATTTGTGCTAATTTGTAATTTCGCTTTTATTGACATAAACCATTATTAACAAGAAATTTCCCTGAGATTAAAGGGCAGTAGGTACCATGTTGGGTTTTTTTACATATGCACCTATTGATGTTTTGGATGTCACTGACATGTTTTGTGTGGACAATAATAATTCCTTTCTCCTGTTTCTTTAAGTTTCCCTTGGTTTGGACAGTATTCCTTTTTCTTCTTGCCCTTGGGGCAGAGACTATCCAACGGTTGTACAGCCCAGGGAGTTCACAGTCGGTGTCCTAGGTGTCCCAATCAAAAGGCTGTAATGAAAAGGGATTAGACTGACAGCGGCTGAGGTGTTGCTGGCGTGGTGCCTCTAGTAGGCATAGTTAGTTTAGGAACAGAAGTAAAATACTTCTCACTTTTCTCTGTCATGCCCTCGTTGTTTGCAGTTCTTCCTTTTTCCTTCTTTGGGGGTCTTTAATCTTCTCTCTGCAATCAACTTAGTCTCCTTAAAAGTGAAGGGATCTTCTTATCGTTGCTATTTTTCATGTGATAAAACTATTTTTGATCTCTTTAAAAAGTCCTGTCTGTATCACAGGAGCCTACCTAGGTGAGTCTTGCTGAGACTTGGAATCCTGCCATAACGCAGGTTGGAAGGGACCACGAGAGCTTGTCCTGCCCAGCCTCCTGCTCAAAGCAGGGTTAGACCAGGTTGCTCAGGGCTTTTTGCAATCGGGGCTTGAAAACCTGCAAGGATGGAGACTGCACATCTCCCAGAGCTCCACTGCTTAGCTGTCCTCATGGCAAAAAAAGTTCTTCGTATCCAGTCAGATAGAAGGATTATTATTATAGGCTGCCTCTTTGCCTTCAAGTTGCTTTCTTTTTTTAATTCTCTATAATTTGTAGCAAGCAGCATCTGTCCAATTTATATTGCTTGCTATAATTCTTGAATTTTTTTCTCCCGGTTCTCTCAATGCATTCTGAAATACTACAAGTATGTTATCTGTGCAACATTTTCCTCAAAACCCTCTTCATACAAATATTTTGTGGAATTGTGTCCCTATGCTTTTGCAGTCAGGTTCACATTAGACTCCGTTACACAGCCAGTGTTGCAGGAGAGCCGTTCCTGTGCTTGCCGCTAGGAAATGCCCTGCTCCTTGAACCTGCAATTTTCTCTTTTTCTTTTGGACTGTAGCCCTTAATTAACTTCTGCATTTTTAGAGTATTGATTATGTAAATATCGCTTGCAAGATGCAAGCATGTATATGTAAAAGCCTCTACCTTCAAATTTTTTTCACTTGGAACTAAGCAAATTTTATGTAGCTATCCTTAAATACAAAAAGTAGAAAGGGAAATAGTATTTGGACTGAAATGCATTGCTGGGAGTGACTGAACAAGGAGGAATGTTTTATCTGCCGTCGTTTAGTTGCTTCTTATGGGGTTAATGTAGAGAGGTTTTGTTTTTGCTGTTTATCTGCAAACTCTGAGAAAGCTTGATGTTTCTGGAAAGGGCCATAAGTATTTTATAGCTAGGTGGCATTCTTGAGTGGGTTAACGTGCTGCAAAACAGGGATAGTTCACGTTCCTGATGGTGTGTTTCCTTTCAATTATGTGGATTTTTCCTTTATTGCTTTTAAACAAACATTATTACAGTTTGAAAGAGGCTGTAGTCTTACATGTAGGATTAAAAATAATTTCTCAAAAACTCCACAAATTGAATAAAAACATGAATCAGATGAATTTATAATTTATTAAATCCTGAGCAAAATGAAGGTTTGTTTAGTGGTGCTACTGTTTTGTGTCTTACCAGCCAATGTGTTTTATTTGATTGCTGTTATTAAAATGGCTCTTTGTCTTCTATCTATAGGTATGTGTAAGTTAGGAAGAAAAGATGGTATTAAGCGTTAAATGCTTCAGTTTTGTCTACTGCATTTTGTGGGCTTGTTTTGTTGCTTGAAAATAACCAGAAACGTACCGTGGACCGTGACTGAAGTGCCTCTAGGAAAGACAGTCTAATTTTCAAGTAACATTACTTTCCGGAGACTGTCCCAGAAGCCCAGCAGCATGGGCAGGCTGGTTTGTAGGTACTGACAAACTGGCCAGAGTGGCTGCTGTTGCAGGGGTTTGCTTGGCGGCTTTTGAACGTATGTTTGAAAACCCGCTGGGCGCGGAGGCGGAGAGCCGGCGGTGAGGCGGCCGCCCTCCTCCTTCCCGCCGCTGGGGAGCGCGCCTCGCGCGCGGGCGGCGGCCGTTGCCTGCGGGCGGCCGGCGGTCCGGGGAGGAGGAGAGCCCTTCTCCCGCCGCCTTGGGGGCCAACGGCCGCTCGCCGCGGCCGCCATCCTCGCCCCTCCGCCCTTCTCGCTGGCGGCGAAGCATCTGGGGCCCAGCGGCGGCGCAGCCCCTTCGCTGCCACCCTCGATGCAGCCTGGTGCCGTTGTCTCCGCCTGCTCCCAGCCTTCCCCGCCGGGAGGCGGGCCCCGGACAACCTCGCTGACGGGAGGCGGCCGCTGGGAAGCGCCAGGTCGGTCGACGCGATTGCTCCGGCGGAAAGGTAAGGGACGGGAGACTGGGAGAAAAAGATTTCAGCCGAAAGGGGAGGGAGGAGGAGAAGAGGAGGGAAGGAGAAAAAAAAAAAAAAAAAAAAAAAAAAAGGAAAATGGAAGACACGACTCCGCCGGGACTCGAACCCGGAACCTTTGAATCCCTTCACCCTCTAGAAGTCCAATGCGCTATCCATTGCGCCACGGAGCCACCTGTTGGACTCTTTGCGCACCGCCCATAGAGCCTGCGCGCGACGCCCCCCGGCCGCCGCCCCGCCCCGCCCCGCCGCCCCCGGGAGGGCTCCTCGGGCGCGCGCCGTTGTTTCTCGTGAAGAACGGACTTTCTTTAAGTTCGTCGGTAATCAATATAAAATATTTGCCGTCGTTCCACTCGGGCGTTTTCAATATTAATCCTTATGTTTGGGGGAATATAATTATATTGCACAATTGCCTTATATTGGGGAACTGTTCCTCCAAACATCCATAAATCTGCATAAGGAAGTCTTCATAGGATTGGCTCTTACACAGATGAAGGTGATACATTGATAAATTAGATCGTGATTTTGCTTTAATAAATATGAACATTTCTCATATTGCAGTTATTTATAATGTGCTTTTAACAGTGCTCCACTTCTGAAGTAAACCTGAATGTTTCAGACATAAAAAAAAACAAACCCTTTCAGTCATCAAGGATATGGAAACTACACTGGGTCAGTTCCAAAGTTATTTGGAACCAAGTTATTTTAACATTGGTCATTTCCAGCATTGTAGGTCTTTAGGGACAGTCTAAACACGGGTTGTTTTTTGTGTGTGTGTTTGTTTGTTTGTTTTTTTAATACACCTGAATTAAAGGAACCTAGAAAACTCTGGTTATGTTTACTGGGCATCCCATGCACTGCAGCATTTTGCTGGCTTTCCAGTGCCACATGAGACAAAAAAAATACTGTGTGGGAGTCTGAAAGACAAGACATAGGTGACCAGTAAAAACATGTCCATGCACTCTGTTAGACACTGCAGCAACTTATTGTAAGTCGACAGGTAGAGAAATGGGATGTGGAAATTAGTGAATGAGAATATTTTGGAGACCTTAAAAAAAACGCTTGTAAGTGGAAAGAACAAAAAGGACAATAAATTAGGGAAATAATATTCTATTACGTGACACTATTTTCAACGTGGGTGAAAACATTATGGTATACTTGGATCATTGTTCCAAATACTGTGAATGCCTATTACTAAGTCTATTAAAGGGAGCAATGACTGAACTATATGTGTTCTAAAATCACAGTAAAACCCCCAGTGGATTCAGTAAAACAAGATTTTTCCTTAAAAGCTGTAATTATGGTTGAAACAAGTCTTTGATGTTATTTTTTTAAATCAAGAGTAGGCATATTAGAAACCCCAAAAGGCACGAGCATGAGGTTATTCTTTCTTTAACCCACCCCAAAGCTGAATTCTAAGCCCAGGCAAAGCCTATGGCTTTCTGCTGCTGGGGTGACTCCATGGCTCGGCTCTCCCACGGCCATCCCTGCTGGGCTTGGTGGAGGGGGCATGGGGCTGCCAGGCACCAGGTCGTGCTGGAGGGCTCAGGGGAGCCAGCTGGGGCCAGAGCGGGCAGGACTGGAAGGAGATCTGCTCTGTAGTGCTGTGGCCTAGGTTATACAGTAAAATGCTTTTGTGAGAATCTCGTGTTTCACTTCATAATTTAAAAGCATCAGTATCCATAAGAGTGGAGAAAAACGTGAAAATAGGTACACCATAAAATCTGAGGAACCAGGAAATTAATCAAATTGATGTAAAATAAGCTGATTAGGATAAGCAATCCACTAGCCATTGCATCACGGGCTGAGATACTGTGTGTAATGAATAACCAGGGTGACTCAGGTAACGAAGGCACACTGGTAGCACGCCCCGTGATTCCCATGAAGTCAGCTAGTGCGCCTGTGGCCAGCAGTGAGCCAAAGCTCATGAGCTGGCTGATGATTAAATAGCTCCTGCAATGCTGCCCAGAAGCTGGGGGGTTACTGGAAGGGTTCAGTAGTTACAGCATGTACTATATTGGGGGTACACCCCCCCCCCCAAGCTAACAAACTCTTGTGAAGCCAGAGCAGTTGTAAACACAGACCAAGAATCACTACGTTATACAAGATTCAGAGTAGGTCTGATTGAATTTACAAGCTCTGGGTCCATGTGGTCTTGCCACAACTGTTCCGTTATGGACAGAACTCTTCATAGTGCTCCTGGTAAAGGAATGCAAAGTGTGGAGAGTTT
Source organism: Platalea leucorodia (assembly GCF_965183815.1). Taxonomy (NCBI): domain Eukaryota; kingdom Metazoa; phylum Chordata; class Aves; order Pelecaniformes; family Threskiornithidae; genus Platalea; species Platalea leucorodia. Next base: position 40,110,158 of record NC_138827.1, on the reverse strand, counting down.
AATTTGAGTCCTCAAGGCTCTACGCTGCATAAAAGAAACAGAACTTTTGTTTTTAAGAATTGAGTTGAGTATTCTTCACAATAATAAGCTTAAATTTACATTTGTGCAACTCAAATAAACCACTTGTAAGTAACCAAGAATTGCCATCAACACCTTGTAGTTTGTGAATACCTGGGCACATTTATTGTGGGGTGAAATGAGTCAGTACCTCACCAGTGTGATTTGGCACAGCACTAAATGACTGCAGATAGTGAAGAATCAGTTTGTTGTGAGACTACTTCTGCAGGCTTATGAGCGAAGAATCCTGACACTCATATGATTGTTATTTCCTCTCATATTTTGGTTAGTTGGCTTACACAGGTAGGTAAAGGCTGGCTGTTGGTTCCATTTATGCAGGAGGACTGACTGGGGAAGTGTTTAGAAATTTTCCAGAGATATTTCAAGTTATTCAAGTCAGTTTCCTTTTTTATTCTGTAAATGTAGTCCCAATGCAAAGTCCGCTTTTCCTTTTGGACAGGAGATGGAGCTGCTGCATGAGAAACAGGACAGCCCTCTGTTCATGAGCTAACCAGATGTGGTATGTTAGGCAAAAACAACAGATCAGGTTAACCTTTGCTGGCGCCTGGACCTGGATCTGTCCTTTGGACTTTCCCTCTTCTGGGGCCGGCTGAAGTCCACTTCTGTTGTAAGCTGGCTTTCACCTTAGCTCCTCTTCAACTTTGTGCTCTGTTTCAGGGAGTAGAAGTTTCTTGGAGTACAGTTGTGCTGGTTTTAGTTACTGGCACTTAGAAGATTTTTGCTAAACTCAGCTAGGTGCCATTTTGCTAATTTTAAATGTGAGGAGAAACTGAGGTAGGAGTACCTTGACACAAGACAGCAAGTGCATCAATGGCAGGCCAAAAAATAGCACCATCCTATAGGACTCTTCCATTGATGAAAAACAATATCTAGAAATTAATTATGAAATTGAAGTGTTCTTCAAGAGACTTTTTACAACTTGTGTTTCAGCATTAACTTCTGTCATAAGAAAAAAAAAGCACTATGTACTGTATATCCAATTAATTTTGGTAAGGTTTGAGCTTCAGTTAATTTATTAGAAAGTCAATTTCCAAATTTACAGAGCTTCCAAAGATGTTTGTTGGGAGTACCATCATCTTTCTCTAAGAACCTTTATAGTAAATGTACCTGTTGAGAGCAAGAGATCATAGAAGGCTACATAGAAAGAGGTTGTCATGTATAGATTACCTAAATGGAACCCTTACGCAATCTGTACATTTCAGGTTCTTTTCTTTCTCTCCCTTGAAGTGGGGATTATTACAGCCCTACTGCTATAATGATTCATCTAGGTAGTGTGGCAAGAGAAAGCACTCTTCGAACTGGCGGGAAAAATGCTGAGATGCACAGGGCCTGAGGATCCCAAAAAGAACTCTTTCAGGGAGGGTTTCTTTCAATAATTTACAATTTGATTATTTTTTTTTTAATTTATTTTCTTAACATGAAGAGAAATGCTTCACGTCGTAGATGCTTCTGCATATCTGCCTTTTCCTCAGTGGGGGCTGTAATCTCCGTGTGATTACCAGGGCACTGGAGAATTACCCCTCTTCTTTTGTCAGGCTGCTGGCAGGAAGACTGCTGTTAATAACCTCTTCCAATTGTCTTATTTATGGCTGTGGTTGGATTAATACATGTTCTGTTCTCTCAAGTATATTTGGGTAGGTAGGAGTGATTCCCAAGGGCAGTGTCTTGAGGAGTTGGGGGGACATGAGCAATTATGTCAGATTACTCCTACAAGGGAGTACAATGTTAATTCTATAGGCAATGTTAATTCTGTGTAGCTCTATTAACAGGCCAACTGCTGCAGAGCTACCTGTGAGCTGAATACAGTCTTTTGATGGAAAAGTTTGAAACCGTTTCCTTGTGTTGCATTAGGTAATTATTTTTAATAGTAATTTTTAAATACCTGGTGTTCAGTCCATGGATCTTAGTCATTGTTTTCTGTGATGATACAACTGGTGATGAGCCTAGAAACTGGTTAGAATGGTATCACTTGCAGTTCATTCATATTTGCTTAAATTCCTTCTAATATCTTCTTTTGGAATAAAAGCAAAATTATATGTATATTTTCCTCATTCATATTTACAGTTTTATTATGTAATGTATTTGTGTACCACACTTTTATTAATTTCTTATTGATTTATTCTTTATTTCTATGTTAGTATTACTTGATATTTATTGTTATGTTTTCTTCAGAAAGCAAACTACATAAAACCAGGTGTCTACAGTGACGTTGTTTTTGTGAGGGTTTTTCCCCATGTTTTTCCTTCTTCCTGAATGTCTACCTTTGGAGGCCATTCACTGCAGTGGTACAGACTGATGGTCAAAGGAACATTTTTAATAAATGCAGATTGTTGCAGTTGTGGTCAAGAGTGCTTTCTTCATATCACACAAGGATGAAAATCATGACTACAAGGTGCTTAATTCCCATTGATGTCCTTTGTGATATTGCTATTGACTGTTTCCACAGAAAATAATTGGAGCATTAGCAGCTTGCAGGAGATCCTCAACACTTCCAGAAATCAGTTTCAATAATCACACATACAGATTTTTTTTTTTTTTTTTTTTTCTGGAGGATTGAAGTGGCAAATGCTTGACAAACATTTACTTCAAGAATGCTCCCTGTTAGTACCAAACCTATGCAGAGTCATGTGGAATCTCTCTGAGCACTGCGACAGGACGTTTGGAGAAGTCCCAGCTGGGGCCTCTTGCCAAAAGTGGAGTACATCTGACTTCCAGAGATGGGAGTCTGTTTCAGGACAATTTAAATGTTTTTTTTGTTGTTAATTGGATCTGTTTTTTTCATTACAGCGTATCAAATTTTGTTTCAGCAATGCATAACACTTGGGTGAAACATCAGTCAAAAATATCCAAAGCGATGCTTCCCTTTCACTATATAAAGCTATTCTTAAAAAGCCCCCTTTTTTGTTATTCTTAAAATCATATTTTGTGAGTGTGCGTCATAATTTAATGCTTGTTTTCATAATTTTATGCTTGTTTTCCAGTGGGAATTTGCTTTCCTGAATTATTTCTTGTCTGGTCGGTCGGCCTTTTCTACTTTGAAATTTTCTGTCCATGTTCTATAGCTTGACACAGTGAGAATTAGCTACTAGCATCTTTTTAGTGGTGCTATATAGTTCTGCCTTTTACTCGTCTTATATTCCACTGCATTTCAGAAGCATAACTTTTTGTGCATTTCTGTTGCCAAAGGAGAGCCTGTCCATGTTATTCTGAAAAGACAGAGTTCTTTTGGTTTTTATTAGCATTTCAGGTTTTGTAATAAGCCCAAGTTTCTCATCTCTCAAACTGCTTTTCATGCAGCTCTTTTCAATGTCATTTTGTGTACTTTCCTCAAGTTGTATTCTGTGCAAAGTACCTATCTGTGATGCATTTTGAATGAATTTTCTTAACTACAACTACCCTTGATCTTTGGCCTCCCTGTGTTGGGATTTCTGTTTGTGTTGCAGCTCTCCATTTCTGTTTCGCTTAGTTCCACGTTTTGCTTTTTTTGTTTTGTTTTGTTTTTGTTTTTTTAAATCCTAGACGCATGATTTCATTCATGTTATTTTTCTGTAAGCATTTGTTCTTCATCTTAAGGTTGTCTCTTCGGTATTATGAAATTTCATCTAGTCTCTTTTTATGTTATTTGTAATTTTCAGAGCAAACAAAGTGATAGGCAACACCTATTTTTGTCTCAAGTTAATCCTCAGATTTATGGGGAATACACCTCAGTTTACCTTAAGTGCCAAAGCAGTCTTAAAGACTACATCCTTAAGTTAATAATTATCAAAGACGAAGCTGACAGTGCAAAGTTTTGTTCTTGCCTACATTTTGAAATCTAGGTGTAACCATCTGGCCTTTTGTTTTTCTAAATTAACATCAAGCTGACAAATATTTACACAGTCGAGTTGTTCCTTTAAAGCTTTTCAGATGACACTATAGCTCAGCTCCTCCTATGCAGTTCGGAAGAAAAAGTATGTACCTGTGCTAAAGTGATTTAATCCTGAACTTCTGGATTCTTATTCCAGCTGTGCAGCCACCACTGCGCTGTGTGACTGTAGGCAGTCTGCTCCGTTTTCCCTTCTGTAAAGTCTAGACACTAGATTCTTCCCTGTTCCATGTGGTGGTGTGCAAGTTAGTCATCTGCAAGGTAACTTTAAAATTTTGAGGTTAAACTTCCTCTGGAAATGCCTTATGATTATGTACCTTATTTTGTTTGTCACTTTCCATATATCAAACTTGAATGGCAAAAGATATCTAATAGAATCTACCCAGATAGCTTAGCTGCTTTTCAACAGGTTTCCCTTCTCCTTTGTACAGGTTTACGAAATGCTGTTGGGTGACACAGTTCTTCTGTTACCTGTTTATTCAGTTGCTTCCTCAGCTCAGTTACTTGGTTCTTCGTTTTGTAAGAATGAAGCAGTTATGTTGTCCAGATAAACCTGAGACACTGATAAAGATTATGCTGCCTCTGCCAGAGTTTACTTAGAAAAGGAACAGGAGAAAACCAACAGCAAGAATACAGATTTGGTCTCAAGACTTCCGAAATAATCAAGAGGAGTGTGATGTGTTTCTCTAGCATACATGCTAAAGTATAGCACTTTGAGATTATTAACATATAAATTTTGCTTATAATCAAGTACGCAGATTAAAAGCAAGAATTTAAATATACGATTAAAAGATAATGAATCTGAACCAATCTAAAAAAATCCTTACCTTCTCCCGCACTGTTTAAATGCAGTATTTGCTTTCTCTCCTCACCCATGTTCTCTGGGAATGATGTGCACATATTAAATGAGTGCAGTGTTTAAGCAGTGGTGCGGTGCAGTCATCTGGTTCAGTGCAGATAACAGGAATGTTTTGTAGGTAAAAACACTGCGTTAACTTCTGCTTTCATTTGAATCACTCCAAACTAACAAAACCAAGACAGCAGAGTTATTTCAAGGCTATATCAATGTTAGAGTATAATTTGGCTCGGAGTGCCTCAGTTTTTGTAATGGACAGAGTTGGCACGATGCTCACTTTAACAGAGAAAACGTAGGTGATTTTTGCCAACCTTTCCTTTGGAGATGTCCCTGGTTAATAGAACCAGGCTTTAAGTGTTGTCATTACCTTTCTTTCAGGGGAAAAGTGCTTTTTTAATCTGCATTGATTGGGACTTCCTCTGAATAGGGATAGGAAGAGAAATGGCTGCAGCCTCTTCTCTCTTTGATGAGGGATACTTTAATATTACGGGATTTATTGCTCTTTTTAGATGTCCCAGAGTGTGGCACTAGTACTGTGTGGACTATTTTTCTTGACAGCTAAAAGTTACTGTGGGGTCAGAGCGTCCTATCAACTGTTCAGATTGTCACTGGGTAGTGTGTTCCTAAGGTTGGTTGTGTGTAGTCTGCCATTTCTGGAAAGAGCTTGCCAAGCGTGTTCTAAAAGGATGAAAAGCTTTTATTCTTGATTAAATTTTGCTTTTCACTCAGTTATGCATATGAGTGACTGACTCAGCATACCATGTGAATACTGCCTCTGATCTCATTGCAGAAACAATACCATTTAAAAATTGTGTCCTTTTGTCAGTCTTTTAATTACAAATATTACACAGGCTGGGAATCTAGCCCAGAATTATATATATGCTCTTCTCCTCCCTCCCCCAACAAGTTTTTACTAGATCTGTTTCAAACGTATGTTGATTTTACTGTACTGGAAATTTTCAGCAAACTTATCCCTCTCTGGATTTTTAGAACCAGCAAATTTGATTGTATTTTAAAGGTTTATTTGTAAATTTTCTTTATCTACTTGAATATTCACTTAATGGAACTGTATCACAGTTTATGAATTTGATTTTTGTAGCTAAAGTCAGTGTGTAATATGAGGTAATGGGCTGGGTGCCAGGAATTCTCAAATTCTAACCCTGTGTTGTCTTGGCCTTGTGGCATGGCTTGGCAAGCCATTCACGTTTTCTTGTAGGTAAAGGTGAGGGTGATATCCAGCTCCGTGTTCTGCAGAATTTTAGCTCCATGATACTTCTGCGGAATTGACTAACTCTTCAGTCAGTACCCGTAACCTTCGAACTCTATGCTGACATTCTTCATTTTTCTCACTTTTTACTCCCACTTGGCAAGTGTGAAGGGAGCGTGACTGAGCACCTGACCCTGCGCAGGCAGGATTGTGCAGAGAAGATGCTCAGCAGCTCATGGTTCACACACACACAGTGGACAGGGAAGATGATGAAGCACCTGCACTACAAAGGAGTTATCTGTGGGTATTCCAGCTCCTTTGAACCAAACAATGTGGTTAACGGGACATCACTGCTGTCTTAGGCCTTTTGCACCCCTGCATGCTACCTGCCAACTGGGAAACAAAGCTCATCCCGTTTTACAGGAGTCATAGAAACTTCAGATTTACTTCTTGTGAAAATGAGCATTCTCTTTTATACGGGTAGAAATCTGAAATTATTTTTATAGTAAGCAGTCAGAGAAGACTTCAGATTTTTTCCTAAAATAATTGATACTAGAGTGTAGTAGATCAGAGATGCACAGGAGTAGACTGAATCTTGTGTCATAGGGGCAGAGACTGTGGAGGTTATGCATAGGCTAGATACGGATTTGATGAATGGTGTGAAGCAGAAGTGGGTCTGTGCATAATGATGGGGATGATACTTCGATGAAAAGGAACGGTTTACATTTTTGATACTTTGGAAGTAGGGTGAATGGTAACAAAGGAGTTTCAGATTCACAAGTGGGTGATGTGCACCATATGGGTTAACTCTGAAATGTAATTTTCAAATTTTATAAATTATTATCCACAACTGTCAAAAATTCTTGTTTAGAATTTACAGTTGTATTACAGTTAGCTATTTTCTCCATGGATTAGGAAAAATTTTCATATATTGGGTGAAATGTGTTTACTATATGCGTTTTTCAAAAATAACATTTTTCATGTCTTTTTTTCTTAAAGATAACTGGAGATTATTTGCTATGTGGGTTATTGGTAATGATAGGCAGATGGGGAAGCTGTGATTTTGATTCTGTTTGGGTTGCAGTCTGCTGTAAATTCTTCTTTGATGAAAATGGGAGGAAATTCACTTTAACAGAATTAAATTAAAGGCTGCCAGCCAAAGGCTTAGTTCTAGTCGTTGCCGTGACCTGAATATAAACAATACAAGCAGCTCTTCATGTGAAAAGGACATGTCTGTCTTTTTTCCTTTATTTCCAAAAGAATTGATTATGAAATCTTGTTATGTGAATATATATTTTTATGAGTATATAACATATCTCGTCAATTTTCTGTCACATCTCCAGTTTGTAGAGCTAAGAATTGTGCAATGATCAAACATTCTGTAACAACAGCTTTTATCACACTAAAGAGTACATATATTAAATGTAAAAAACCCAAAAGAAGAGTGAAATCCAAACAGATCCCATCTCTCTCCCCTCCCCCCCCCACCCCCAACCCCTTGGCTATTCTCTTTAGGTTTATGTGGGAAGTATTAAGAAAAAGAAAAAAATGTTGCATGGTGAATACTGATAGAACGGATCTGTTTTGCTGGGAAAATTGGAAACTTCTGTATCCCTCCAATGGCATTATTATAAACAAGGTAGTTGTAGTCACTGTTATCTGGAAGGTTCCCAAATTCTTTTGCCTAGTACCTTGACCCCATACATGACACATAACATATAACATCAGCCTTTTGAGATCTAGCGTAAGCAAATATGACACTGAGTGACCATATGGCAGGAATGAATTTTCTCATACAGAACAATTCCTATTAAGAGCCATATCAAAATTGATGGCGTTACTCAGAGGGACCATTCAGGGAGTGTCTAGTGCTTCTCTGTGAACAGGGGGTGGACGTGGTAGCCACCTTGTGGGAGGTGGGCTCTGGCTAAGGAGCTGATTGAGGAAAAGGAGCTGTGAGAAGAGGTGAGCAGACTTTGTACCATCACAGAAGAAAGAAGAGATCAACAGGAAATCCATCCCAAGATGGAGGGGGCTGGAGCCTTGTTACTTCTGGGAACAGAAGAGAAGGCTCCTTCTCTGCCTGCAGAGCTGCAATCGCAGAACAAGTGCAGTGCCCTGGGAAGAGGTGAGGATGAACAAGGACCCATCAGGGGGAGGCATCAGAGTCAGCTGAGCCTGAGCCAAACATCAACAAGACAAGACAGCTGATAGGTATCAGAGATTCCTATCTGTAGGGAATAGAAGCACCCATCTGCTACCCTGATGGGATGTTTTGGGATGTTTGCTAGGTGCTGGGGCTTGGGTCCAGGATACTGCAGAGAGACTGTCAAGGCTTGTCTGGTCCTTAGACTTTTGCCCCTTGCTGCACATCTGCATGGGCACCAAGGACATATCAGGAGGGTGAAGGTTACAGGGGTCCAGATGTCTCTTCAGTCCTTTCAGTGAGCAGAAGAGGCTTGGATAGGAGGGAATACATTCTGAGGAAGGGTTATCATAATCTAAAGAGAAATGATGACGCAGGATCAGTAAAGAGGTGCCCTTGTGATGGGGGAGGATCTCCCTCTTCCTCTGTGAAAGCAGCACTGCTGGGGGCCTACCTGGAGTGCCCGTACATCGATGCTTGCAGTATGGGAAGCAAACAGAAGGAATTGGAAGTTTGTGCACAGTTGGAAAACTAAGATGTCATTGGGATTATGAACATTAGAAATAGCATAGCAGTTACTTGGAATGTGTACGTTGATTGTAGACTTTCTTAGTAATTTCCAGCCTTTTAAAATTCAATTTAATGATATCAAATGTTTTTGTGAAACAAGAGAGATTGTGGAATTCCAGTTGTAGGTAGACTGGCTCATGGTTAAGTGACTTGGTCAAATACATCTGCCAGTCACTAGCAGAGCCAGGTCAGCTCCGAGTTACCTGTCTGGAGTTCTACTCTGTCCTTCTTTTTCTTATTTTCCATCTATAAAATTGTATAATGAAGGTGATTATATAATGTAGCTTGACTAATATTTTCAGAACTGTAGATCTGCCAAATTTATTGCTGATACAATAGATTATACTCATTATTTCAGGCACATTTACCATCTGGTACTGGCCAACTTGAAATCTAGCTAATTTGTATTACTGTTGCAAGACTTAACTTACCATGTATTGAAGATAATAGATGTATCTGAGGAAAGTGAAAACAGCAAAGTTCCACATACACCAATTAAATTAAAATTTGGTCTCAAGAATCTTTGTTGGAATGACTACATAAATAGGCAGCTGCATTGTATGCTGGGATATTATAGTATAGAATATTGTAGTTTGATCAGTGCTTCAAGACTGACAGATGTAAAAAAAATATATGCTTTGTATCTATAAACACAGTACATTTGTTTTGGAAGTCATTTAGGGTATTGTATAAGTGAATGGTGAATGCCAAACGCCATGTTGCAGTTTTGCAGTTAGGTTAAAAGCAGAACACCGAACTCAGATCCTGCACTTCTGTAATCTATCAGTAAACCTTTTTTCTCTATTTTAACAGCCATAGTGGAGGAACATTGATCACTAGCAAGTGATTTTTACAGCTAAACCTTGCTTAATCATTGTTCCATATTCTGCCTTCCAATTTTTGTCTCGTAAAACCAGTCATTGAAGTTAATGCAACTTATCACCCTGCAGAAGTTACAGTATGAAGAAACAAAAAGCTGCACATCAAAGGCTCTTCTGTGCAGACAGTGCAGGCACAAAGGCTTCTTTGTGATGAATGTGCAGAGTTAGCTCTGCCACTCTCAATCAGCAGTGAGTTTTCCTCAGTTCTAGCACTGAAGTAAAATAATGTCCTTTGTTCTTTTAGGGGCCTTTACCTCTGTTTCCAAAATGCTGGTAGGCAGTAAGCATTGACTTAACAACCCCAAAAATGTATTTCCTGTGTTCAGAATTGTGATATACATTTATATAAGTTTATCTTGGTTTATTCAAATTAGTAATAGGTACCAGTCATTTCTGCAGCAAAATGAAACAAGCAGCTTCCAGAGTCAGTGATATCTGGAAATCACAGGAATCACTGATAACAAGATCTCTTATTTTTTGCCATCACCCTCCATGAAAATAATGTAAATATTATTGCAATACATTACTGTAGTTAATTTTGTAAATATTCAAGTTTGCAACCACTAGGGTGGGGAATGCAGAAAAAATAGTCTGAAAAAGCCGAAAGAAATAGCATCACAGCCCCCGTCCAAAATCACAGAGAGATTGGCGTAGATGTTTACACCCAGACAGAGGCTCAGGGACATTTCAATCAGATTCTGATACAAGTGATCTTTATTATTCAATGTTTGCTACAAAATTATCACTTGCTTTTGTGGGTGTTGTGATGACAAGGTATTCTATTGTATGTGTAAAAATGGGAATATGGCTTCTTAATTTACCTTCAAGCACTAATCCTATTCAAGGCTAGTTTGGAAGGGAAATGGGCACTTTATGTATCTGGTATTAATTGCTATGTAATTGGTATTAGTTACATAGAGGCTTTACGTTTTTTGACTGATGGTTTTGCATCTTGTTTTTCAGCAATACAGTTGTCTACTAGAGATAGTTGTATGTTTTATGTTACTAATCAGAATGAGAAAAGAGTGAAACAGCATTTGGTGAAAGCATGAAAATGGTATCTCTAGGCAGGCTGGACAAGTAACATTCACACTGAGTTAAAATGGAATAGTGGAACCTGGCAGAGGAGTTACTTTGGAATCCCTGGAAGATGTGAGAGTACAGTGGAAGGACCAGGTGAACAAAAGAAGGAGCAGAGGAGAAACATAAAGGCCTGGGCTATGGAGAAAGAGTAATGTTGACGGTGCTAAGAAAACTCTCATAGGGGGCTGGCTTTGGTTTGAGATTGTTCTTTCAGGGTCTTCAGTCCTGCAGTGCAGAATGGGGCTGGGGTGAGTGTGCAGCTAATCCCCGGTAGAATACGATGAAATCAGTCCCCAACAGCCTGTACTAGTTTGCTTCTTCATAAAATCAGAAATTCAGATTGTGTCACAATCTCTGTGCTGGCAGAGCTTGTGTGACATACATCCGGCATGGGAATTTACACCTGCAAGCCATATGTAGCTCAACTTTAATATACTTACAGAAATGATAAAATCATTAGTTTTCAGCTCATGGATTAACATTCCTGACATCATACCTCTCTTCCTTGGGGTTATACCTAAAAGCAATCTAGTGGCCTGTTGTTTTGTACCAGGAGATACTGGTTCGTTATGGTCCCAGTAAGGAAGACACTCAGACTATAAAGTATTGTTTAAAATACCCTTTATTGGAACTAACACTGTGAAGAAAAATGATAGTGTAGATAATTTTATGTCCTTCCAGAGGCTTAGTTGTGTGATATTGAACAGGTCTCAAATCAGAGCCTAGCACGCCAGGCAGATCCTGTCCATGACCAGCTGGTCATCGGACATTTTGGTCTTTTGAGCTCTTACAGGATTTTCTTAAAACAATTCTAGTTCTCATTTCTACTGTCAAACAGAAAGCCGGTTCACTTGAGAACTGTTTGCTGCACTTTTAGATAAAGACAAGGACACACAGGTAATGTAATTGCCAGCACCGAGGGGGAGCTGCCTGCTGGCTCGCCTGTTACAGCTAGCAAGTTGGCTAAGTTTACCCTGCAGTCAAGGGAAACGTGCCGCGCAGCACAGCTCTGACAGCCAAGCTCTACTGGCCTGCGCCTGTTATGTGGCTCACTGACTCCTCAATACAATGGTCTTCTGGTTAGGATCAATACACCTGTGATTGAAGGAAAAAAATCATTTGGATAAATAATTGCAAAGTGATGCAATTATACATCTGGGTTTTGAGAGCGTAAGTGTCTTCAGGGCAGATATACAGCCTAGGTGAGTGGGGAATGATCCTAACTGAAACTCCTAGGTAGCTTCCATAATCATCTACTACTACTAGTAGTAATAATAATACATGATAAAATATGATGTGATGCCTGAGTAGATAAGTTTCCCTCTCCCTATTAATCTGTTGAGCTCTGGACTGGTGGAGGGTGTTTTGAGCTTGTGCATAGTTTCACATTGATATAAACAAGTCAATGTTGTTGTTTGGTTTTGTTTGTTTTGTTTTGTTTTTTTTTTCATTTTTCTTCTAGTTTATAAGTAACAGTTTTCTTGAAGAAATTTTTTGTAAGCAATATTTTTTAAGAAATAGCCTGCAAAACTCTCAGCTGAAAGTAGGAACTTCTGTATTTCATAACGGCTCATTGGCAAATAGTTGGTACATTTTTCGCCTAGTAGAAAAGTAATAATAATAATAATTAAAAATAAGGCATGAAAAAAAGTTCACTTAACACCGTATACAGCTTCTTCTTGATTTAGGGGAGAAAAAAAAAAAAAAAAATGAAACTCACTGCTCAGTTGTCGTCTCTGTGATTCATCAGCTGCTGTCTCGTAGGCAGGTCTGACTGCTGGTTGGGCATAGGACTTCTCAAGGTGTGTCTTTTGCCAAGAAGCTTTTGCATTTTAAGAGCACATAATAGACCATGATGACCTCCTTCTCTGGTAAGAACTGTTGTGTGTATATTTATTAATCAATACTGTCTTATCATTATGAACAGTGCTCACTGGTTAATAACAAATAATTAGGTGTGCTAGCAGATGGTTCCAAACCAACTTTTTGTGGGTTTAAAATTTGGAAAGATCTTAATCTTGGATCTGAATTGTGGCAGTTATTCCTCAGTATGCTAGTACTGTTTTTTAAAATTCGGAATTAAAAGAAATGTGATTATATAATAGTATGGGGTATTCTCAAATCCACAGAGACTAAGATAAAAATCTTTATTATAATGTAATATTTTGAGAGATAAATATTTATAATAAGATTTTACATGGTCTGCATTTTTCATAACAATTGTATGTGTTAACTATTTGCAAGTTAAGTAATACAGGGAATCTTCTCGTGTTGTGTAACGTTCAGGGCAATTGTATATTTTTTAGACGTCTGAATTTTTTTTTTTTTTTGTCATTTTGTCAATCTAAATTATTTGGAAGGTAAAATTAATCTTATTTTAACATATCTTTTCAGCTGCCTTTGAAAAAATAAGGGAGAATCGTGGGGAAAAATACAGGAATATGTTGAAAAAACTTTCATAATTGATATTTTTATGTCAACTTTACTATCAAATGAAAAGATGCAATGATTTGCTTTGAGAGAGACACAGAGGCATTGAAAAGATTTGAAACATGCTGTATAGACAAGTTTGCATGTAGATGTCTGTGATCTAACACTGTTGGGAGTATGGTAGAAAAGGCTTAGGAAAACAGCAGCTGTAATACCCAGTCGGTGTAATGTCTGCTTTCCCAGTTTTACAGCACTAGTGCTTAGAGCTCATTTCACATGACTGTACTTGTTTCTGCTCTTGGAAAAATGTTGCAGTCATGGCACAAGCACCAGCTTCTTTGTGAGGGATGATACAGTGAGCCATACTAAAAAGAGGTTTTCATTTTAATGTTGCAGTAGTAATGATCTTATTTTTGGCAAGCATATAACTGAAAACAAAGAAAGAACCTTTTAATGATAAATAACTCATTTTAAGCAAAGAGAGATTTAAGAAGTAACTCTTTCACCAAACTGTCAAAAATACAAGGATTTCCTTAGATATTCAGACAAAGGTTTCTTGCTATTAAGTTACATGGATTGGGTTCTAGTGCTTCTGCATGTTCCTTATTTTTGGAGCACCAATTTTGTGCTTTAGAGTGATAGGATCCTGTTCTTTATGTACATCAGGAGTGTCTCCACAGTTAGTAACGTTACAGAGTGGATTTTTTCTCAGAATTTTAACTCTCAGAACCAGTCAACACCAGAGGGTGCCGAAGTGCAATACAATATTCACAAATTCCTAGTAAAATAGTGTCATATACACAATATACCTTTCTAAACATTGCTGTTTGGATCTCTCTCAGCCTTTTCTTGCTTGCGTGTTCACCACCATGATACTGTAATACCAGAACGCCCCTAGTTCTAGGTTTCCTTATAATGATAACAACACATTCCTCTTACCAGTGGCTGGCACTGTCAAAGAAAGATTTTCAAGTATGCAGATAAACTTTACTTAGCTACAGCAGTAATTTATGTCATATCCTTGTCTTGCTTGTCCTGGCTTTAGTTCTATGTGCAGGGTCAGAGGCTGTGGTTTCTATTTCTATATGCCCTGCTGGCAGCAAAGAAAGAAGTTAGTAAGAGCTTTGAAATGCATTAATCATTCTTAGGCAAGAACTCATGGTGCAACTAATTTTATAATTCCCTTATTTATCTGATGGTTTTGTCCAGGTTGAAGCTTTTAGGATCCACCCATGTTCTTCTCAATGTTCAAGCTCATTTCCTCAAAGTCTCGCAGCTAGCATGCTTCAACACAAGGGGAACCAAAATGCAAGTATTATTGGTAGAGGCACTTGCATTTTATGAGCCTAGAAATTTTACTGCAAGAAATGAGATGTTGTGCCTTTGTTCCTTGGATGGCAAAAATTAAAAGATACTCCGATTGAATGACATATATTTTTAGGTTATTTTTACTCTCAAAAGATAAAGAATACCATACCTTATAGTCCCTACTGCTGAAGAACTGCAGTGTATTTCTGAAGTTGGTTTTAGTTCATGCACCAGCTAGGGGAAGATACGTGTCTCTGGCTAAAGAATACTCTCAGACAGTATTTGTCAGTCTTGAGTCAAGGAAAATCATTCAGCAATTTACAATCACTATAATGGTGGACCAGCTTAGTGAATGCCCTCTGTGTGCATGTGCATTTGATCAAGTGCTCATAAAGAAGCAAATGCTTCTTTGTGTCTTCCTCTTTGGTCACACTCAGTAATAAAGTGAGTTCAAATAATAAACTGCTAAGTCTAAAATTCTTGAAAGCAACCATTAATTTCATGCACATAATTTTTTTCTCCTGCCCCAGCAGCTGATTGCAATCACCAATGCCAATGTTTAGGCAGTTACCTACCTGATTTGTGGCACTGAAGATAAATATCTAAGCGCGTTGTTGGTTCCTGCAGTAAGTTACACCTCCAAATTGTGCAAGGATTGCATAATCCTTTGCAGTGAATTATATGATTGGAATTGTAATTAGATGCCAGGCTAAGAACTCTTTTTGTCATATCAAAAGGTTTCTGAAAAGAAGGAAAATAATCTAGTCGCTGTTGGAGTCTTTTCTGTATATTTTTAATGAAAGGCCTGTCACTTTATTTGTTGGAGTAGTGTCATCAGATTAGTGCTGCTTTCTTAACTGTGTCTAATCTCATTTGATTCAAGCATCATGGAATAAAAAAAAAAAGAATCAATGTAGCATAGGTTTGTTTTGAAATAAAGGGGGGGCAGTTAGCAAATCAGTAAACATCAGTTCATCATGTTTAGTTAGCTAATAGGGATTTTCTGAAGCTATTAAGGAAGATCTGAACTAGCAAATTGGATGTAGGCTTATTAATTTATAGGGAAGTTCTGGTGTGGAAACTGGAAACTTTGACTGTTTTCCTCTACACAGACACTTTCTTTTTTAATTTAACAGAAATTAGAAAAAAGTTTGTCAATATCTTTTCAGTAGCTCCTTCAATAATGTGAAGCGTTTCCTTTGGTCCCCTTCCACCAAGCTATGAAATCGAAAAGATTAGTATTTGCCTCCATCTTTGGATCATTTGCAGGAAAGAAAAGATCATAAACAACTCAGAAATTCCTTTACATATCAATATATCAAATGCAAATCAAGTGAACTTTGCAGTGTTAGAGCAGTGACCTTCAACCAGACTCCGAGTCAAGAATTTCTGTTTCCAAGGCTTCTCATTCTTGCTGAGTATTTTCCTGACATAATGTATGGATCTTTTGTGGTGTGGTGCTTGTTGGAGAATGAATGAAGGCCCTCTGGCTCATTTATCCTACTATCTCACTTGGGATTTGAACTATGTTGCCAGAAAAGAAAGTCCAGTGCTCTCACTTTCCATTCTAATCCCCTCATCATTAGGCTTGCTATAGCAGTTCCCTGTTGCATGAATATTTTTTCAACTATAGAACCTAGTGGTAGTTTTGGAGAGTCAGTAAAAGTTGAGTGGTTTTGAACAATAGCTAACATTTACTGAATATTGTATGGTTGTGCTTTTGAAGCTCTCCATCATCATCAACACTTTATATCTTAGAATGAGAAAAAAGATCTGTATTTTTATTAATTTCATTTCACTTCCTCCGTACACTGTCTTTCTTTTTTCAGTTCGGCTGGTCTCTTTTTGTATTTTCCTTGTCTCAAACAGTTGAAATTAGGGCTATCTGATATATTATCATAAGACTGATATAAAAGGTATAGTAGACTGAAAAGCATTGTGGGTTGTTTTGGGTTTTTTGGGGGGGGTGGGCTGGGGTGTTTCTAGGTTGTTGTTGTTGTTGTGTTTTTGGTTTTTTTTTTTTTTTTTTTTTTTTAAAAAGGGACTCACTTTGAATGCAGGCAGATACCATTTAAGAAGAAAAATACTGTTATCAAATATAAGTGTCTTGATTTCCAAACCAAGGAAATAGGAATTTCCTTGGAACAGATCATGGCTTTTTTGTTCATTACATATAAGACACATTGATAAGAGTTTATACATAATTATTAAAAGGCTTTCCTTTAAAAATTATTCATTTGAATTTATAATTAGACCCAAGAGGTGGTAATTTCAGTATGACCATTGAAATTGCACATAGGTTCTGGTTTAAATTGTATATTTACAGTATAAGTACACTGATTTGTATGTGAAGTTCATTTTGAAGATCCAGAAACATGGGTAAACATCTGATCTCATGCACATCTTGTTAATGGAGTAAGGAACAAACTCCATTTCAAACATTCTTTAGTGGGAATACATGAGATTTTTTGTAGTAAAGAATGATCTTTTGTGCAATTTTCTTTAACTGGATTATGTCACAGAACTGCCTTGTATTTATTAACCTCCTGTTAGGTCTGGATAGCTTGCTAAGAAAATAACATAGCCCTGTTTTGGCAGAATGCACTTTTTAGACATAGTTTTTGGGAGAAGAGAATAAATTCTTTTACAAATTTTCTTTCTTGAATTAATTATCCAAGAAATGGCAAGGCTATAACCTGTATAGTTTGTAACCTTATTAAGTGATGTTGTTAGAGTAAATGGCTATTAGTAACTTTAAAGAAAACCTATTATTACTTACCATAAAGTTTTGTTGGGTTGGTTTGTTTGTTTGTTTTTTCATTAAAGTTCCAAAATACCACTATGATTCTACTGAATGTATGAGCTGGCTGGTGCATCTCTGCACCTTGCATCACTGACCAATAGCTGAAGTAATTGTCTCAATCTGAGAAGAAGAGTTAAGGAGCATCAACAAAGTTGGCACAGAAGAATGTGCGGGAAGCCTGACATTCACCTGTAGGGAGGGCTGTTGTTATTAATGGACTGTAACATTGGTCATGGAATAGCTGCATCCGTTCTCTAAAATGGTAACTGAATATTCCATTCTATCAGAGATCTTCTGTGTTCATCTCTGTAACAGGACCTATTTTCTCCAGAATGAGAGACATCTAGGATGTTGAACTTTTGAATAATAAATATTTAGATACTAAATACCAAAATTATTTTTAGAAGTACCAATCCCTACTCTAGAATCCCAAATTTCCACTGGCATCTCTGTTTGATGCCTGTCTTTTAGAGTTGTTATGTACCCGTATCTTTGAGGACTGATATCTTTGTGATTTCTTCTTTAGAAATCAAGTCTGTTTGTTTTACTGTTATCTCTAAACAACTGACAAAATTTAAAATCCAGTTATGGCTTTAAATTTTTCTGAACTTGCTGGTTCTTTATTGCATTGGCAAAGGACCTTAAACAAGTTACTTAAAGCAGTTGTAAAATGGCATAGCTCATCGTTCTGGAAAATGCTAAGTGGTGAAAATCCATTGGAAGCTTTGTGACACAGTAGACATAATATAACCTGGAAAAAGTGGCAGAAATGTTGATGTTTTATTACACCGTTAAAAGATTAAAAATGGGGAGATTTTTAATCCTAAATTTCACTGTCAAGTAGTGGATTGATATGTTTTAGACTGGTCTGTTATTTTTAAATCTATGATCCTTCTGCTTGTCTGAACCTCAGCTGTATTTCAGCAGTATACTTTCCTTTTTCTTACCCTACGTCACAACTGTTCAGAATATTAACAATTTTTTTTAAAATCTCACACCTCTACTGTTAACTCTCCATTAAGACCTGGAAAAATAAAACTAATAAAAAACCTGCCTTGAAGGCATCACTTTACAGGGATTCAGTCAAAAGACAGCATACCAACTGATGTAATTCAAGTATGGAGAAAACAATGGGGAGAAAAATTGTTTATTTAAAAAAATGAAAATCTATTATCTAGCCAAGTGTTGACCTACTTCCAGAGCAATTAACATGTGTACAGGCTCTTCCAATAGTCAAACTGCACTATTGCTCATGTCATGGTGGGGGGAAAAAAAAAACCAAGGAAAATTCTAGTAATTCTTGTGTGTCAGTTTTTTCTCTAATCATGCTTTACTGCAGGCTTTCAGATCTTTGTTTTGGTCTGTGCTAGATTCCTGTTCTCTATTCTCTCTTTACTAACTTCAGCCTAAAATTTTCTCGATGTCTTTTCATCTGGCTGGTTTTAGCTTCTGTTTTTCTTCCTCTTTACTGCATCTCACGTTTCTCTGTCTGGGCCTTTCTTATTAATGTGGAGTTTATTACCTACTTTTTGAAAATACTTTTAAAGACTTCTCTAGAAGTGGAGGAGTCTATGAACCCGTAAGAGGGAAAGTGAAAAGTAAAAGGACAAGATGGTTTGAGGAGGGGGATAAAATGGTTGTTTAGTTATACCTAGAGAAAGAATGACTTCAGAAAAACTGCAATAAAATTAAAAGAGATCAGCATTAGCAAAAACAGTTTGGGAGACTTCTCACATTACTCCATCCATGAAGTTCGGGAACCATCAATAATTTCTAACATTTCAGTGAAGGAAAGAAGAGCTCTCAGAGTGATTTTTCATATGGATAGGAGGCAGAAGTGCTCAAGTGCAGTGTTCTTGACTGGTGTTCCACTGTCTTTCTGTGTACAAGCTCTGTTTGTACACCCATGCCCAGCAATGTCATTAGAACTGAGAGCAGAAAATTTCCTTACAATGTTAAATATCTTATGGAAATACTTCTTTATATTGTAGCTTAATGTATTTGGGAGACTTTGATATAGTCCTCTCACAACTACACACTTAGTGCAATGATGACTGTGTTACAGACTGGTGTACTTCTTTCATCAGATTGCTGAATGTATCAGTTAATGTTAGTGTGATTTTTAAGATTAACATGGATACTTGTGCTAATAAACCTCAGGTTGTACAATGTAATGCTGTCAGTCTTGAAACTTGCTTACCCTCTTGTTCTGACAGAGAACAGACCCTCCCCCACAGTGAGCCTAATTGAGGCTGCCTTTGAAAGCCTGTCTATTTAAACAAGCCCTCCAGGAGAGGAGAGGAGCTAGGTTCTGGTTTAGTTTCATTTTGTGGAATACTACTGCTGATGTACAAGTCTGTGTTACTTTTGCATGCAGATTCACTATTGTATTGTAAGCACTTAGAATGTCTTTGAAATAGATGGATTATAAATGAAGGAAAATATATCAAAGGACAGCTGCTGTTACTACTGCACAGAGTTGTAAATGAGCTGTTTCTGTCTTCTTTTGCTCTTCTAATGAGGATACCTGAAGCTTCAGACAGATGCCAGAGGAAAAGTTTAATGAGTTAAATGTCAGCGCTTAAAAGCACTGAAGCATTCCTTTCAGGTTGTACTTGATACAGCATAAAATTTGTGGTGAGGAGTTTATCTGGTAATTGCAAGATTATGGACATAACACAATCAAAGGCAAAGTAGTACTGTGGGTAGAAGCCCAATGCTTCACCTGCAATGCGTTGGGATTTTAACGCAACCTAAGATACACTTGTGCCACTCAACAGGTGTTCAGATATTGGTGCAAATTCACAGCTTGGCTGAAGCAATAAGCTTTGCTCTGAATCACAGCTGAGTTCCTGCAAGTCACACTTGAGAACCAAAGTTCTACTTGATGGTGTCCTATACTGCAGCAGTATGGATCATCCTGCCTCTGCACTGGTGCTGTGTTGTTGCAGCAGATTGCTACACAATACGATGGGGCAAGGCTGGAGAGCCTTCTGATGAAGAGGTTCAGTGCACACCACAGTGTCGATGGAAGCTTGTTATGAGGAACGCTGCAGTACAGAAGTCAGCAGGTAAGGAAAGCTTAGTGGTGATGACTGAGAAATCAATAGAATCCAACCTCAAGCCTTCGTTTAAAGGTGGTTCATGGCTTGAATGCAGTAACACTGCATCAAGGAATAGGAGGGGAAACAGGAGGGGACTGGAAAGAAATCCTTTGGCCTACCTGCAGAAAGACCAATAAAACTGTTGTGTAGACAGACTTGGTAAAGCATGAAGTTTGCTACCACAAAATTAATCAAAAATACTTTGAACAAATTTGAATTGGCATCGCAAGTTTAGACTGGCTCAGCATTTTGTGTTATCTACCTGTGGTGGTTTTAATCTGGCTCTAGGAATCCTGGCAGTGCCTTTACTGTATCTTCAAAGGAAAAGGAAATAGTTCTTTGTTTATCAGACTTGCCCTGTGTTCACAAAAATATGACTGGTAGCATTTTTGCAAGTAAACTTGGTTGATTCAAAGAAATTCCTGGCTTACCACCAATGTTTTCTCCAACTAGAACCCAAGTATCTTATCATTTCAGCTAGCTAGCTCTTTGGGTCCAAAGGTGTAGTAGAAAAATAAGCTATTGCTTTTTGCACATATGATCAGAGGCTAGAATTCGGTAAATAAAGTCTCTGTCTGACTCTTACAGGCAGATTGACTTACTAAGAAGGTTAATGAGATTATGACCCATACTGGCCTTTATGGCTGAGCTCCCCATAAAGCAGCTTCTGAACTGTTGCAATTTTTAGCCTAAGTTTTAATGATACTCTGAAGTTTTCTTATTGCTAGCTGTCTGAATGCGAGTTACCTGGTCTTGTGAGTTATAGCCCTAAATGTCATGTATGTGAGGACGTTCAGTTTAGAAGAGGGAGAAAACATCAATCTAAAATCAAAATAGAATTTAGGTTAAAATTACATTTGTTCCAGCCTTGTGCCCAGTGCTCTATAGATCATTCTCACTGAATACAATAGTTTATTTTAATAAGCCTGCTTATTTGGACTCGATGACCTCAAAGGTCTTTTCCAACCTGAATGATTATTGATCATCTTCAGGAAGTGCACTCTTTTTCTTTTCCTGTGTAATTATAAGTTGATTAAAAAGAAAGAAATCAGCGAGTGATTTTACTTTCAGAGGGGGTTGAATTCACAACTAAATTATTTTTCATTTCAGACAAAGTTAATTATTTCTGTTATTGCTTATTATGCAGCTTTATGAAATATATCTGGAGGTAGCAGCTAGTATGTTATGTTGTGCTCTAAACCCCTAAACGGTTCTTATTGCTTCATTATCTTTGCTAGGTAACCAGACATCTTAAGCAGTAGATGTTTTTGCTATTCACTTGCTTTAGAAATAATACCAGGAATTTTTCAACCAAAATATAATTTCCTATGATATCAGCTTGCTATGTTTTATAGTATTTTTATGTCAAAGTAATTTAATTTACTGTAAAAAGTTACAAAATAAGCCTTCTATGTTAAATGAAAGCACCATGGTTTAGCAGGAAGGTATTTTTCCTGTTCTCTTAAGATCTTATCGTTAAGTATATTTTGTCACTAGGATTCTGTTTGTTGGTTTTGTGAGACTCAGTATGTAACTGGAACAGTTATAATCTAAGTAATCAATATAAAATGTTTTGTCTACTGTCTTTTCCTCTTAATCCATTATTTCAATAAATAGAAGTAGTTTACATGAGGGGTTGTGCTTGAAATTGTAAAATGAAAGTCAACAAAAATGAGTGCATAGATGGCTAGGGAAATGTAGCTGGCATGGCTTTGCAGCTTGGGGTACCAGACTAATGGGGAGGAGTGAGAGGGAAGGAAGAGACAATTTCTGTCGTTAACTACACAGTACAGAAGTTTAGAGCAGCCAAGCAGTAAGAATACATGTACGTGAGAGCAACAGCAGGTTGCAGAGCAGAGAGGCCCAAGACTACTAAGCTGTTGCAGAAAAGGAGAAACCAAGCTCAGACAAACCGAGGCTTTTGTTCTAATCCATTTCAATGCAAAATCAGCTGGGTTTGCTCAAACCACCTTTATCAGTGTCTTAAGCTAAAAAGATTGATTTAGCTACTACTGGCGTGTACGAGGAGTGCCAGCACAGTCCTTTCTTTTGTTACACTGCAATAAACTGCAACATAGGGGCATAATGAAGCATAACTTGAAAAGAGAGCATGTGTTTGTCTCATGGTTGTAATTTAGCAAACACACACCTGTGCTCTATTTTGTTATTATTACTGCTGCCAGTTTGATTCTTATCACAAGTCTAATTTGGTAGATCAGATAGTACTCAATTCCTGGAGTTAATTGGTCATGTGAATATCTCAGCCTTTTAAAAAAAGATACATTATTTGTAGAACAACTTGAAAGAAAGACCTAAATTTACCATAAAAGTTAAAGCACCGGAAGGCAAATAAAAAGCCTATTGTTATTAACCAAAAATTGTGCAGCCTGATTCAGGAGTTCTGTATGTATAAAGTCAAATATTGTGTATGAGCAGCCTTATTAAAAAAAAAAAAAAAAAAAAAAGGCAGTCCTACTATTTCCTTGCCATTCTGAAGGGCAAAAGAGGTGAAGATGAATCTATTCTATGATAAAACATTTCAGAAACTTATTGCAGTAGTAATCAGCAGTTAAAGAACTTGAGATAGGCCCTTTATTTGAGTGGTCCTGAATCTGCGGATCTGCACATTTTTTAAAAATGCACACTCTGCAGGGGGGCAGTTGTTTTGTTTTGTTTGCTTTGTAAAAGAGGACCATTTCACATATCCAGTTTAGCATTTGACTATGCAAACAGTAGACTTGGTGCAATGGATGTTGGTAGCTTCTGGGTTGGTATGGCTGAGGAATTGAAAGGAGCAGGACTAGAATGTTTTAAATTGGATTAGTCTGCAGTGAAATTTTAGCTTGGAATCACAGCTGTAATTTCATTTTCTCTTGATCCCCTCTCTCCACAGAGAGTTTAGCATGCTAGCTTTAAACAGATTTCTGATTATATGCCATATGCATTTGCAGTCTGTTGCTGTTGGGTGCATTATAGGCTCTAGCTGTTCAAGCTGAGAAGCAGCTGTGAAGTCTTGTCAATGGCTCATACTGGCTCAAGTTCAGCATTGCACTAACACTTAGGCTGCTTGTGATTGGCTTCAGGTGCAGGCAGAGTGAATTCCCGTCTAGCTACAAAAGACCACATAGATATACAGAAAGAGGAAAGACTTACTAGACTGTAGTGGTCAACACTTTCCATTGAAGTGCTTGATGATCTTCGTTCTATTTATTTAATTATCTAGAGTCTGCATCATCACATAAATACCATTACAATTAGCCCTAGTCCTCAAAATATCTGCTGAGTTGCATGTACTGAATATATTTGGAGATTTGTACAGTCTTTTCTGGTGAGATGCTAGGTTCATTAATACTTGATCACATGATTGCTGTCAGATCACCTGCCAGGGCAAATCTGACCTGCATCAAGAATCAACATTTACCATTTCTGTCAATTGAGAAGCATACACAGTACGCCATTTGTGTTAACTTTAGGCCAGTTGTGGGAGGATGGACAATAATTAGTCTGGGCGTAGAGTTAGGGAATTGCCAGTATGCTAGATCAAGTATTTTTAAAGTCTGCAAGAGCAAAGTGACACTTTCAAAATTCTTTGAACTAATTTGCACTATCCGAGCAGGTTTGTGCCAGATCTGCAGTCCAAATGAAATGCAAGAACATGTGCATTCAGTCAGACAAAAAGTGTATCAGTCTCTTCATAGGACAACCTTATGCTTATAAAAGTGTTATAAGAACATAAGTATACAGGGACACTTACTACCCCAGGATATCACCACAGCTGTTGGTAGTTCATTGTCTGAGGATTTTCAGAGATTTTGGTTGTCCTTCTGTCTTTGTTTTAAATAGTTTTTGATTTTGTTCTTTTGTTTTCTCTGTACGTACTGTCTTTTAAGCTCATTTATACTTTTGCTACCCAGAACGTCTGTGACAGTATGTCCCCATTGAATAAGATTATGTGAAAAACTGCTGTTTCTTTTTTAGAGCTTCTGATTAATAATTAAAAATATGTTGATATTATGAAGTGGAGAAAGTTGCACTTCTGTTATGTAAGGAAGGTAAATGAAGGGTGGTTAGTCTATGCCCTCCATAAGCACTACATAAAGAATGATGAAGCACTGTCTTAGTTGTTTCTTGTAAGCTACTGGTGACAGGTATTGGCTACCTACCAACTGAAAATACCTGGTTTGAGGTCTGACATAAGGATAAAGTAACTCAGTGTTTGTGGTGTTATTTGTGAAATGTCTGGAAAACAGAACTGTATCACAAGGAGAAAACCAAATAGATATATTCCATATAACTGGATTATTCTGACACAGTAGTCTGAGTAGATGTTAAGGCATACACTTTAATTAGCTATGAATGATAATCTGCTGTGTGGTTACTGAGTTGCTGAGTCAGTACATATTTAAGTCCTGATTGGTATTTTCTAGACTCTTTATCTTTACATAAACATTGGCCAGAACAGCTTATACAAGTTGAGTAATGTTTTGTGTTTGTTTCTCTGTAGTCTGTAATAGATTTGCTAAATATCAGACTGAACTAAAAATCCAGGTTAGAAGTGTCACTTCAGTGCCTAGCCTGCCAACAATATTTATGCTAATGGTTTCTTTTGAAAGAATTCAGTATCCTTAAGTCCTTCACAACAATTTGTCAAAATTTTACCAAAAATATTTTTATTATGAGAGCTTAAAACAATGATTTGAACATGGAAACATGAAGCAAATCAGGGATTAAAATAAATGAATGAGAGTGTGATAGTGCATATTCCTACTAGCTCTGTCTGCTCTGAGCTATTATTGTAAAAACCACTCCTCTAGGTTCAGGCTGAACAGCATGTGTAATGTCTGTGACAGTTTGAGCCCTTGGAGATGGAATTGGTTGAACACAGTAGTCTATTCAGATAAATGTAGGGAATTCATTCACATGGAAATCATTCCTGGCACAGTCGACACAACGTATGAGTGAGAGAGGAAACAAAAAGGAGCCGCAGAGGGCTGCGCTCCGAGCACCAGTAAATCAGCAGAGCTTCATTGTTCACGATACATGTAAGTTACTTTACATCACATCAGTCTCACCCAAAGTTTTAAGAGATGGTGGTGAGACATAGTCCTACAGTAAAAGATTAATTTAGTTTGAAACGTAATTCTCATTTATGTGTATAAATTAATGATGTTATGCCATTATAGCAGCAAACTTTAAAGTGAAGTGATTTTTATCTTCCTTAAAAGCCCATATGTGTTTTTCTGTAGTACTGAAAAGTTGGATGAGTCTAGTTTAAATCCATAATGAGGGCAGAAAAAAATGCAGGGCTAGCCGGTACCAGCAAAAGCCTGGTATTATACCTAGGAAATCTGTATTTTTCTGAATTTTGCTGTGTCAGATATGCTTCCACTAGGAGGAGTTGTCATCATATACTTATGCTGTAGGAGTATCAGACTTGTGCTTTAATTATTTAACTAATTTGATGGAAAATGCAATTACTTATAGTTACAATAAGAAATAGCTGTGAAGTTTGCCTATATCTGACTGGCTCGTTGTACGTACTGCTAATTGGTATCAATATAAATATGAAAGGAAGCTTGCAGCTTGTGATATCTTACGCACAAACTTATGTTTGTCATTTGCATTTAGGGCAAAAATTGAGTGCATTTCCTGGAGATTACAATTTATTTTGAATTTCATGTTTTCCATAGAATATTGTGATAACTTGAGAATTTCAGAGTTTTAAATTATGTTTTAATAGTCACAGTAAAGGGGAAAGCTTGAAATGAGATGCCAGGATGTCTACAAAGCCCAAGAAAGAGGCAAGAGGGGAAAGAAAAAGTTAAATCTCTCACGTGCACAGTCTTAGGATTTTTTTGTTTAGTTGTTTTTTGTTTAACACTCATGTTGCAAATACTGATTATGACTTAAATATACGGTGTTTTAGAAGTTCTAATGCGGCATGCTTTCATTTGTATTTTAAATTTGATGTAATACAGTTACTGCTTGGATTTAAGTGCTTTGTTTGACCTGTTTGCCACTCAAGTGCTGCAAGACAGTGGTACACTTGGTGGTACACAATTTTGCTTTGTTTCTCATACTGTTTTCCAGTACTCATCTCTTTTCATCAAATCATGAAATATGATTCTAGTAAAACGTATGTTTTGGTAGTTTTTCAGCAACACAGCTTCTGCTTAGACTCCTGTGGGATAAAGAGGCAGAGACCTTCATCAAGCCTGTCCTTTCATTAAGAGAAGGGGACTGCTTAAGACTTATATCAACTTGGTTTGTTTAAAAGACTTTCAGATTGTTCTAGAGCAAAAGAAAACAGATGTTTAAACCTCTTGGGTATCACAAATGAGGACAGAAGTTTTGTGTACAGCTTTACTATTCCTCTTGTCTAAGGGCCTTGATTTTTGCACTGAAACAAACAGCTACAGTGACTTACAGTGCTGCCACTCCCCATCTGTCTTCCCCATCCCTTTGCTGTAGTTGTTTCCACAACACAGTTGGCAGAAATAAGGAAGTCTGTGCCCCACTTGCTTTATTTCACAGTCCAAGATGGATTAAAAGGGTGTATGTTTACATGCAGACTGTGATCTGGATGGCAGAGGAGTCCATAACCTGCGGCAGAATTTGTCTCAGATTTGCACTTTTGCTGTTTGACTACTTCCTCGTCATTGCTTGCTTTGTGCCAGCACAAGCTTTTCTGTGGCTGTACAGTGAAGGAAATAAGAGACCTGATTTGACTTGATATAATAACCTCTTCGTCTGGGTCATTTTCTCTGCCAGATCAAGTCTCTGATCCCCTTCACTGCACAGTCAAGCAAATACTAGTGCTAGCATGGCAAAGAAATCAGTGCAAGGGAGAAACAAGCACTGCGAATTGGAGGCTGGTAGTAGATGGTAGCTACATAAACTGGCTTCAGCAGTGCTGCCACCAGCCATGTAACGGTAGCTGAAAGCAACTGAAGACTAATGGCTGTATTCAAGTGAATTTGACAGAGAAAAGCAAAGCAGTGTTTAGACAGTCTATTGGAAGACAAATACATTTCTTCTCTATTCATTTTTACAGCTTTTATTCACATCTCTTGAAAGCACAGTAGCTAAATGCTTGATAGGACTGCAAGACAATCGTTCTTTTACAATATATTAAGTGCACATTTAGTATAGACAAGATATTTCCACGTTTGTAGACAACAAATCTCCACATTTTATGTGGACAGTACAAGTAAATATCAGTTTACGTTAGCCTATGAGTTTTTGCTATATTCCAGAGTCTCAGCTGAATTAATTTTAATGAGGTCTGGGTAGGAGAAAAAAAGGAAAAATAAGATTAAACACAAATAAAAAATGCGTATCAGTTAGCCAAAGACCTTAGACTTTTTTTCGGTTTGGTTTGGTTTGATCCAAAACAAATTTTATTATTCAAGTTTTTTTATTTATTTGCCAAAGCAAAAAAATCTGTTATTTGCCTCTTCAGCACAGAAGAAGGCAAAATTGAAAATGCAAATATATTTCTAAATTTTTTGAGAATGTGATATACAACCTAACAGTAGTTCAACACAGTTTATGTCAGCCATTGCTGTATACTGCCAGCAGCATGCTATGCACTGTGCAAATGCATAGTGCCCTTGGAGTGGTCTAATTTATTTGCTTAGGCAGATAATATTTAGGGTGCTGGTTGCTTACTACCAGCTTATCACAAATCACTTAAAACCCCAGTAAGTATTTGTTTGCATTCTCCATATGTACAAATGCATTTATTTTAAATAGCCAATGTGACTCATTACACAGGAATGTCAGTCTTTGAATCTATTTTAAATCGGATATCTGAAAGCAAAATTCTCAATACTTTCTTCTATGTTTCAGTAAAAATCACCACCAATCAAAATAATACACTGGAAAAAGTCTAAATGTAATGATGAGGAAGATTCAGCTGTGTGATACTGTTTATGAAAAACTTAGATTTTATAATAGAGCTAACTGTAGCTAACATCTTGCTAGCTCTAGCAGATAACATTTGCACTGAAGGTTCATGTTCAGTCATTTGTCCTTTTAGTCTTCTTTCTTCTGTTCAGTTAACACCTCCCAGCACAATATGAGATTATTAAAATGAAGAAAGGAAGTACATCAGATACATGGTTTGACAGGTATTTTAGAAATTGCTGATTACTATTGCATATGCTCTTTTGACAACCGCCTTCATTTTATATATATTTTAATTGTTAGCCTGCATGTTTTTTCCTTTCTGTAGTAAGAACAACACTAGAAAGGAGTCAACAAAGTAGATTCCTTATGTTCCTTTTGTGGTCAAGCTTACTGAGTACCTGCTCGTGCTCCCTCCCCGCCATATGTATACTTCCAGATTTTTTTCTGAGATCTATTCAGTTGCCTGTTCCACTTCCTTCACATGCTGCCTTATGGAAGTAGCTTGACCTCGTATTTTCTCCTTTTCCAGTACTGTGATAGCACCTTGGCACTTTTACTACTGTTCTAACTCTGCATGCTTACATGATACTGAGAACAGTTGTATGTCAACAGCTGATTCATAAAGTACAGAAGGCATTAATAGTTCAGGTCCAGACTGTGTGGATGTAATTGGTTTCCAAGAGATTTAAGTATGTATTTCACTTTACTAGGCCACAGATTTTCTGAACTTAAATTGCATGTCTTTATGTTCTCTTAAGTAAAATAATTGGATCATCCACATTTTTTTTTCCATTATTTTCCTCCTCTTGTATGTTTTCTACATGTTATAACAGGGATTTCTCAGAGATACTACTTTGATCACTTTTATTTCTTTGTTTTATTTTGCTAAACCGTCATCATTGTAAGAACATTAGCCTTTTTTTTACATTGTGTTCTTATGTTTTCTTTTCCCCTCTCCACCCTTGATGCCCTCTGCATGTGGTTTGTGCATAGGTCACATAGCTATCTATCGCATCTTCTTATGTAGGTAATTCTTCCCTTCTAAGATGTTTTTGATGGAAGTCTAGAGATGAAATCTGATTGTAGTAATTATTACATGATGAGTACTTGTCACCTATTATTCCTTTACATGCAGAGTTAACCAAAACTTCAAGGTTTTGCATATTGTTCCTATCTGAAGAAAAAAAATGGTGGTAGCTTTGATGTCATCCAGTTTATATGCAATCTACCAAGCTCTGTTTCTGTGAATACAAGAGGATTGACACAGTAGGGGAAACAGGTTTTTTAGTCATATTTTCCCACTCCTTTCAGCCACAAACCTTGGCCCAAGAAGTGCTTTCTCTGGACTGTCTAGTGCACAGTGCCAGTATTTGTTTGATCAGTGTCTGACACTTTGATTCTGCTGATGGATTGCTTTTCAGTTATTTCTGCTGCTTCTGTCTCTTGCCCTGTCTTGCAGATGCCCCTCCCTTTCTGCTAGCAGGAAAGATGGAGATGGCTTTATAATACACTGGTTTTGATCAGTGCAATATCAACCTGTAGCCTTATTAGGAGAACCATGCTCGATTCTTAACTAGAAAATTTCTGGTTTTCATTTAAGGCAGTAGGCTAGAACAAGTCTCACAGAAATTATGGCAGTTTACCATTACTGTATTAACAAATCCTGGAGAAGAAGGTTACTTTTCTCACTGAGATGTTATCACTGCCATAGAGATGAAACAAGCTTTGGGTCATTGCCTGGTATCTTCTGACTTTCCCACTCTGCATTTAGGATTCCTTTTACAGAACAGTCAGCTTCCGAGTTTTTTCCAAAATATACAGATTTACTGTCTTAAACTGTACTACTGACAACATGCTTTACACTTGGCAAATTGTTTAAAGAAGGGAGAGGCAAAATAGAAATATGACCTGGGCTGCAACAGAAAAGGTAGTTCTTTTGTATGAAGATGGTACAATCTCTGAGAAGTGACATCACAAACACGATGACCACTCCCAGCTTTGCTAGGTTTTCATTCTACTGCATTCAGAAACTGGCACATGAATGGCAGAAATTGCATTTGAACATGCATTACAGTAGAACATTCAAGAAATACCTGTCTAAATTGCTTAGTTAAGCATAAATAGTTAAGATGTGATCAGCAAAAAGAGCAGACCTTTGGTCAGTGTTACTACTTAGTGCCACAATACAAGACCTGAGGTGTACAGAATGTTGTATGGGAAGATCAGTTTTATTGAGGCTGTCATTTAGAGAGTTTGATTTCACTAGTGTCAGAGGGAAATAAAGGTGCATGTGAAAATGAAAGTACATCTGAAAACAAAACTGATGGGCCCTTGATTCAAGGGAGCTAGTTAAGAAGGCACCAAGTTCAGGTGATTAAAATCCTTCATAAAACTTTTACTAATGCAAGTGTCCAATAAATCCATTTTTCGTAATAAATGATTGTGTCACAGCAGGAGGCTAGTCTTAATTTGGAAGTACAGTACAAGTCAATTTTGCTGAAGCAGAAAAGGCACAATGAGAGAAATGACTTTCCAGATGAGATGAAATTGCTGGCTCACCTGCGTAACTTTGGTGGGGACAGGATTGCACCATGATACATGGCTTGCTCCTTGTCGTATTACAGCCTGAATCCTCAAGTGAGACTGAAAAAGAAGCGTGAATTGTTGTCCCTGGAATACTTGCTATATCCACACAGTGATTTTGAGTTGTTCAACCTCGGTGTCATACCCCCTTTTCAAAAATTACAGTGAGCTAATTTGATGAAACCATAGCTGAATTAAGAATCTGGTATTACATATCACTTACCTTGTGTCTTGAGTATAACAAGCCAACATCAGCAGAAGCGTCTTTTGATAGTTCTGGGATATTGTGATAGAGGAAAGAAGAAAACTAATGAATTATCAGTATAGTAAAGCATTGCAGTATGAACAGTTGGATTTAAAAGTTACATAGAAAACACCTTTCTTTGTGCTTTTGCTTCAAATATACCCCAATATGTATGACTGCAACTGTGAGCATGTTTTTATGATCATACAGAAAAGCACTCCGAAAGTAAAAGCAAAGCTCAGTTCAGTAGATCAGAGTGCCACCGTAGGAACCTCCCATTATTACCCATTTGATAACTTTTTGGCAGCAACTTCATTTCATAAAAGCCTCTGAGCAGCTGGTGTTCAGAAACAGAACTGTACGAACGTAGGTTGGATTTGAATTGTTTATTTTGATGTAAAAAACCCTGAAATTGTATAAATGATGTGGGTAATACTGCAAGACCTTCCACATAAGGATTTCAAAATACTCTAACTTCATTCTTGTTAAGCAACAATAGAAGAAAAAGTCTCACTGAATGAATAGAAACAAGTCACGGAGCAACCATGGGTTTATCCCATAAAAATCTGGTGACCTGACAAAACCTATGACGATCTCTTTATTGCAGGAAACCTGAGATGTACAGGAAGTGACAGTGTTTAGAGTGAGTAAATAGAACATAGATCTTGTATTGCCCTCCCAATACATGCTGTCATCTTATATTTTTGTTTGCTTCCTTCCTCTGGAAAGGAAGGATATTCATTTCTCAGTGGGGAAAAAATATGTGCCCAACATCTGCCACACACCTTGCCAGTGTGTTTATAATCGCATTTTGGATGTTAAAAAAT
Organism: Platalea leucorodia; assembly: GCF_965183815.1. Taxonomy (NCBI): domain Eukaryota; kingdom Metazoa; phylum Chordata; class Aves; order Pelecaniformes; family Threskiornithidae; genus Platalea; species Platalea leucorodia. The sequence continues at coordinate 40,078,262 of NC_138827.1, read as the reverse complement.
GTTGGCATTACCTGCCCTAAGCAAGAGTTAATCCTATTTTCAGAAATAAAAATAAATAGTGTAGAAGAGTAATAGGAAACTCCCTCTGCCTAAAACCAGTTCTCATAATGATATATTTAGGGTCTTTTACAATTTATTTTGTAATTCCACTTTAACCTTGAGCAGGCTCTGAATATCTCTCGTGCCCTGACCACTAGGTTGTACCCTGCATCCAATTAACGGTGTAATATTGGTTAAATAAGAGATGTTTGAGTTAATGTTTTGTTACCTTTCTTCACCAAAACTACCATTAGCAGAAGGATCAGAAAGGCAATTAGTTACCTTGTAGGAGAAAGGAGATTTTTCTTTGTCCCCTTCAGCTGTAGGAACAAATTTTCATTAGAACAATAGGGAAAAATCTACACAGGTGTCGGCAAAGACTTAGTAACACATAAAAGTATGCCATAAAATAATCACATTCAAAGGTGTAAGTGCAGTACATTTGGAAAAAGGTACATCTTGTATCTCTTAGTATCTTGTCATATAAGGTTAACATCATTTTCTGCTTGCACTTGAATTTCCTTTGGTATGGGGGTTTGGAGGTGGGGGGGTTGTTGTTGGGGGTTTTGTTTGTTTGTTTCATTTAGTATAAATTAATAACAGAGCAAATGCAGCTCGCCAGGTAAGATTAGATAGCCACTGTTTATCACTATATTGTTTAAAGAGAATGTTGCTTTGTGGAAATTCTGGAATTCCTTTCATGCTTAGGGCAAAATTTCTCTTTGTTCTGGACTGATAAGTGTGGTGACTCCCCACCAATTCTTGTAGATATTTTTTAGTTGTCATGTACTAGCATGGAAGCTAAATATTCAAAATGAAATATAAAATTTGTAGTCTTAAAATATATTCCTAGTGAATTTGTTAAACAGTTTTTAAAACAAGCTCCTTTATGACAACAAAATTAAAGTCTGTGACTGAATTAGAAGCGTATGAACCAGAAAAGAGCTATTTGCCCGCGGTTTTACTAATGTCCTAGCGAACTAGCTGTGTTTTCCTTTTATCTCCCTGAAAATTGTATGTCTTTCATGCCGACCATCTTGCAATCTAAAAGTACCTGTTTAAAGCAAGCCAATAAATGAAAGATTTCAGTGGCTGAGCTTGTCCTCGCCTCACATAAGAATGTTCTCCGTGGCTTTAACATTCCTCAAACAAATTCTTTTGTGGTATGTCCATTAAATGTTGAGATTTTCTGATTGGTGTTACTCCACAAGATGCTGCTAGTTACTGCAATACCACCATTCTTTAGATGTATACTTGTCATCCATAGCCTGCCATTTTTTCACAATGATAAAAACCTGCAATAAAGCAAGTAATATAGTGGAGTATTCAGGTGGAGGATAGAGGGATTTCACAACGTGATTTGCAAATCAGCAGGTTTGTTCTTGAATAGATCATGAAGTGACGAATTCCAGGATTACAGCTTCTGCAGTGTAATGGTGTATGTGTCTCTGAAGTGTAACCGTTTTGACTTGTTTCCAAGGTTGACCACCGAGGCAAAATTCATAGTGGCTTCCAAAACCATGTCTGGTCCAAAACATTGTGTGTCTTACTAACGGTACTTGTTCTAATTTAAATGCTTTCAAAATATTTCTAGGAATGTATTGTACTTTAACACAGGTAATACTGCTACTATGGCCTACCTTTCTTATTTTTGGATTTGCAATTTGTATTTTAAAAAAAAAAAAAAAAGAACAAAAATAAAAGCTTCAACACTTTTCTACTGTTCCAAGAATTATAAAAATGCTAAACAGCTTTCTCTGTATAACAGAAAGTAACACTGGCTCTTTGCTGACCATAACATGGTCAGCTGCCTTTGGGCAGCTTCTTGTCACGTGTTCAGAGTTGACAGATGCGTTGGAACAAGTGGTTTGTGGCTGGAAAGTCATAATTCCAGTTGGTTTATACAGAGCTAATGAGCAAGTACTTTTCCTGAAGTATAGATGAGAGGAAAACGTTCACCAAAAATATATGATTAAAAACACTACATGTCTGAACACGAACATTTCCTGCTTTTGGCATCAGTGCTCTGGTAGGAAATGTTCAGGTCACAAGTTATAGATTTAGAATCGGGCATCCTCGCATTTATTTAGGATGTGCTCAAACTTGCAAATAGAAATCTCTTCACAAACTCAGCAATTCTTTGGAAGCTTAAGTATTTGTTTATGTCAGTCTTACATAACTGCTTACATAGAGCAGTGATGTTGGGAGAATATTTTATGTGTGTCTCTCTTGTCTTCCTATGTCTGTCATGTGTCCTTCTTAATGTCTATCTTTTATTTCATTTTAGCAACTGGAAAAAAAGTAACAAAAAGTATTTTTATTTACAGATAACTCAAATTCAGATGACATCATTATAGAGACCAAACTGTAATAATCTTTCAGTTGCTTTTGTCGTAGAAATACTCCATAAGAGATTGACTTTAGCTATGTACACATCTTGGACAAACACCCACCACAGAATCTCTTTCATTTTGGCTGTCTTACAGAATGTGCAGTTTCATTCGCTTCCTTCATATTCCTACAGATAACACTGCTCCTTTTGCTATTCCTCTTCATTTTGTACATTTTGTCAAACGTGTTACACATGTAAGAAGAATGGCATTATCACTGAATGAGCACATTGAGGAACATTCTCTTTGAATACAAAGGCTGAGTATTTTTAATTGATACTACAGTATTGAGTGACTCGGTTGATTCATCTTCTAAAAGATTAATTCAGCTGTGAGAGCTAAACAAAATACAGTCTTCGACATTCCCTGTTTGTATGAGGATTACAATGAAACCATGAATTAAATGTAATAATCCTAATGCATAGATAACTACCAATTACCAAGTGGCCAAGAAAGTATTAATCTCTTCGCCCATAATGGTAGAACTTCATGCTATTAAGTGCTTTCTGAGTTGTTCAGTCATTTAACATTCCTAAGCAATAGTATTTGTAATTGGGGTTTGGTTTTGTTTTTCAGAATCAAAGGCATTGTGAGGTGAATGAATAGATAATGAAGCATCTACCCATTTCTAACTGCCTGACTCAGCTTGGTCTTGCAGAATATTGCATGCTCTTTGAACAGTTGATGGTGTAGAGGTAAGGATTGGCTTTTTCAATAAAATTCTCGAGAAAATGTCAAGTAAGATGATATAATGCAAGTGATTAATGTTCTGTGATGTGAAGTTGGAGCAAAAAACCTAAAGGCTGATAGTTTGCTTTTGTCTTAGGAAAGGGGGAAATAAAACCAATGTCTTTTGTAACTGTGTACTAAAACAAACAGAGAAATAGTCACTGGTGAGCTAGATAAAATGAACATTTTACTGTTTCTAATGCTGCTTGTCCTATATTAGTCTTGGCTTTCTCAGATTGTAACAAATGGACATGTTCAGCAGAGCAAGAACACATAGATAACTTTTGTTCTGCAAAAGTTAACAAATAACTTTCTTTAAATTCAGAACTAGATAAAACATAAACTTATGTGCCAATTGTTACATGAAGTTTTTTATAGGTAAATAATATGGCTTAAGAATAATCTTCTCTATTGAGCAAATACCACATTACAGAAGGACTTTACACGAGTCATCTTGAAGATCTCTATAAACTGATTTAGAAATTCTTAGGTAGCCCTTTTCCCAGAGTTCTTACTTGATCAAAATTTCCTCTTTATTGTCCATTTTGTATTTTCAGTTCTTATCATCCATGTACAAATGTATTGACATTTGGATACTATATAATCAATTAAATGCTGCTTTGACATGTTTTAATTCTGTCTTGCTGTATTCCTAATTCAGAAAATAAATGTAAAAAATACAACTTAATATACTCATCAGCTCAAAATGTCCTTGGATTCACTTTTAAACAAGTCTTTTACAATTTTTGTCACTAATCAAAGTTTCATGAAGTGGCACTTTATTTAAAGCTGGCTTCTGTGTCACATCTGTGCTGCTTGTATACCAGAGTTCTTAGCGAGTGTTATGGTAATCTTGTAATCCAAGCAAAATAAAAGGATTTTAAATATAAATTTAATTTGTCACAACTAGGAAAAGGACAGCATTTTCTTTCCCAAAAGGACTCAGTCAGTAAGACTTAGAAGCAAATTGGAAAACGTTGTGATTCACACTACCATTTTAACACAGAAGACAGTAATATAGAACCATGGGACAGCTGTTTTGACAGTCAATAAACAAACAAAAAAACCTGCAGCAAAGACAGTTTACAGCTTACCGAGCCTGAAAGCTGCCTGTAAAAAGTTTTTGCTGAAGTGCAAAACTTAAAAATAGGCTTAGTGCGTCATTCTGGATACAATGGGCTTTTTTTTAAGTTCAAGGCCATGAGTCAGAATTTCAGTTCTGCAGTATCTGTAGATTACAAGCGTTATATCATTCCTTAGTTCCTCAGCCAAACTGAATATTTTCCTGAAACAAAACTTTAATTTGAGAAAATGCCTGACTTACCCTGACTTCATATACTTACTAACCTGCTTAATACTAGGCATATGCTTAAGAACAATGTTGAACCAAGCTTCTAAGTTCTTGAAAGTCTAAGTAATTGCCTTTGATGTCTCCTACTTTTAAAAATAATTACTAATAACTATTTACACTGGGGTATTTATCCCTGCACTAGAAGGTATGATTATATCCATTTTGCTGAGGAGGACAGTGATGCACAGTTTCTTGAATTAGATTTTTCTTAGGTAAGCAGTAAATTCATGGCAGTAGAAGATGGAGTTCTTGGGTTTCAGTCAACTGCTCTAGCTAGTTCTTAAGCTAGACTCGGAAGTGCTTATGATCTTGAATGAAGAAAACTTCAAGGCGGGAGACTGTTCTCCCTGACAAATGAAATTTCTGCATATTAGTGTTGTCTGCTGCAAAATGCAGCAAGTTCTTTAAAGTTACTAAAAAAACCCCAAAATGTGTCTATAAACGCTCCCACTGTGTTACCCTGAGCATATACTGTTCAGTACTGCAGTTAACACCAAATGAAATTTTGTACATACTTATAAATCAATGTCAAATTGAAATTTTGTACCAACTTATAAATAATGCCTTGAGTTATTCAGCAGCTTATTTTGAAAATAAAATAGTATTGATTTTGTGGAGAGAAAGGGGAATAAAAGAGAACAGTTCAGGTTTGATTACTCAAATGCATTATTTGGCAATTCGTGTTCTTCAAAACAGTGTCACAACCCATGTGATCTATTAATTACAGTGAATATCCTGTTGATTATCCAAAACCTTTCTTTCCAATATTATTATGCCCCTTAGTTCACTCTGAGATTTATCTTCCTTCATTAGCTTAAGTGCAATTGGCATACTAGCACCTTTTTTTTTTTTTATTCAAAGGAGTAATAGCTTTTAGAAACTCTCCAACTATCTTGACCAGTTTTGTTTTGAGAAAAAATTTAGAGACAATGAATTAATGTTTTAAAAGGAAAATTCTTCATTCCTTCGATCACGACAAAGGGGCTTCATATAACACATAAATATACTCATGTTTGCTGTTACGTAGCTTACAGTATCAGAAACAGCAAACCTGTTGGAAAGAAATTTGAATTCTCCTGGACTAATAGGTATAGTATGTTCCTTACTCTGGCATTTGCTACAGAACTTACTCCATCTTACAGAAGCTGATCTTAGAAAAATAGGAATTGAAAATCGAGTCTGCCCGACACACAAAATTTCCAATAGCCTGCTGCTTCAGGAGGTAGAAAAAAAGAGAAGACAGACTTCCATGTTGTCTCTTAAAGACTAAGAGAATGAGTTAAGGCAAGCTGAGCTTTCCTGTCATAAAGAGATGACAAACTAATGCTCTGATTCAGTCTAGGATACTGCTCTGAATAGAGATCACAGGGGTACTTTACATGGACAATAAGAAGAATATATAAACATTAGTCTTTTGGCAGGGTTTTAAAAAGCAATATAACCTGTACTTTTTTTAGAAGTTGTTATTTAGAAAAGGCTCCACTTTCACTTTCTGTTGCTTTCACAGTCTTCAGCTTAACAAGATACAGTAATGTTAACAGACCATAATTGACGGAAGACCGTGTCATGAATGTCTTCCTCACTTGGAAAGATCATATCAAAAGATCTAAACCAAGCTATTTTGTGTATATGCCACCACATCCCTAGTGAGGAGAGAATGCTTACGCAGGCAGTCCTGACCCTCCTTTTCCATTTGGGACTTTGCTATGAATTAAGACTTGATCACTACATCTTTTGTTGCTTTTATGATGCTTTTATCAGTTCAGTATCAAAATTCAACTCAAGTTCGTGAGAGTTGGAACAAGCCCTGTAAGATTTTCTATTCTGAGTGGAAGGATATAGTGAGATGTCATTCAACTACAACTTATTGCAGAGGATATTTTTAGAATAGATAACAAGATATGAGTATTATGCAATCTGCCCAATAATTCTAAAGATCACTGCCTAAGGCTTTTACAAATTCAATGTGAAGCAGTGATCTACTTGGCTAACATTCCTGCTTTTACCCTCTCTTGGTCAAGCTAAAAAGACTTTTGGAGCATGTGTAGAAATCGAATATTCATAAAATGTGTTTAGCTACTCTAACTTTTCAGAAGAAACTAGAACTGGTTGTGTACAAGTAGGTCAGTGTATTTTCTCAATGTTTTCTGAGGAGTTCAAAATTGGTTTAACAATTACATAACTTCTACAATTAATTGGTTTAACTCTTGAAATATGAACATGACATTTTTGTTACTGCTACTGAGAACAGATTAGGAAATTATTCAAGTTGATTACTGCAGTGCAACTAGATATATTTCTGTTAGAATCTATTTTCATGTGGCTTTGGGACTGCATTTTGTAACCTTTTCAGGTACTGGAGTAAGGAATATATTACAGTTCTCGATGTAACATTTTTTCAGAGGGAAAGGCTGTTCAAGCCATCATTCACGTGGTGAATTGGTTTATAGATAGTTACATAACATTTCAGTCAACTCACTGGAACATTCCAAATTCTATTAGCGTAGCTACAACTCACGATTGTTCAGCTTCAGATATGTTGAGCTGAATCTAATCTTGCCGTGCTGCTGGTGATTTCAGTGAATTTGAGTCAAACATTTTATCTCCAAACTGGAGTGTATATATTTCTTGACCTCTGGACCTATGTCTTGCAAGGTGACCGCATGATGCCATTTGTTGGTTTTTTTGGTTTGTTGTTGTTGGTTTTTTTTGGGGGGGGGGGGGCAGTTAAGTACTAGAATTCTTTAAGCTAAGTTCTAGTAAAAGTAGTGATGGTTCATGTTTTTATGGGCATTTATCTTGGTGAGCAATGTTTTCGTTCGCTCTCTGGTTTTGGCTAATGAAAACAATTAAGTGTATAATTGAATTATGTGCTTGAAAAAATAGAGCCAAATTGATCTCTGAGTTGTTCTGTTTACGACAGGATATTTACAACCTAGATAGCTTTGCCTATTGTATTAAAGAATTCTGAGAAGGCTGTAAAACAGATCAGTTCAGTCAGTCATACATGAGCGCAGACTGTTTTGTTTTCACAGTAGGGGCTAATCGTTGTTATCTAGTCTCCAGCCTATTATGACATGGTTTTGTTTTGTGTCTGTCTTTGACAGAGTGCTGTGTCTAGGAGCAAAGTGCCTAACGAGTTACACTGAAATGCTTGTTTTCCCTAGCACTGAACTGTACTAAGGTCGTACATTAGAAAAAACATTTTTTAAAAATCTTCCATTCTATTAAATAAATACTAATGTCCTACTAATGTACTTACCAGTACAGAGTAAAGGCTATATTACTCTGATGTTATTTTGAGCTTTCAACAACAGCATTGTATTTGTTGCTAGTTCAACAGTTTCCAGACAGTGCTTGATCTGATAAGTCACTTTAATATGTAAGCATTTTCACAAGGTTAATTTTATAGGACTAAGCATTTCTTTGCAGAGCGGAGTTAAGTTCTGGAAAATTTTGTCAAAACATTTTCTGTTTTCTAAAATGCTATCTGGTTCTGAAACTACTTTGGAGAGAACATATCTCAGTACACTAAGATTTGGATTCATCCTGTCTAGCTACTCGGGCTGTGTTTCCACAGTAATTAATACCAAGATCTGTGCGTTGACATAATGCCCAGCAACACATTTGACCTGGACCAAATATGTGCACATGATCACATATCTGTTGAATTGGGCAGAGTACACAATACGAAGTTCACTACCTTTATGCTTTTACGCTATCTTTATGCCAGCCAATGGTAGGGGAGTGATTAGAATAACTGGTTTGACGTGAGTAGCATTAGCTAATCAGTAGAAAAATAACCATTCAAAATTGTTAAACCGCTTCAGTCTGGCAGAATGAATTTTGTAGTGGATCAGTGCTTTGAATAATGAGGCTCTGATATTTTTGATCAATATTAGAAAACTGAAATGCTGCTGTGCCATTGACTCTTGACCTTAATTGAAGGTGGGGTTCCAAAATGCCAACCTAGGCAGTCTGTGCCCTCTTCAGCTTTCCTTTGGTTGCTTTTTCCCATCTCTGCGTCATTCCTTTTGTATTTTCCTAAAACTATCCTGCAGCTGCTTGGTGAACCCATTGGGAAGTTTATCTGGCTGAAAAACAACTTTTTTCCCCCCTCATATCATCCAGATCAAGTCCCCGTGCCAGTTCACTGTTCAGCTGCACAAACACTTGTACAAGTATGAATGGCCAAGGAAGAGAGAGCAGAGGCCCCTGAAACAGCCCCGCTGCCTAAAGTGAAACCACAGCTGAAGGTGTTCTATTAGGAGGCAAGTCGCTTTCTGCTCCCTCTAGGTATTAGAAAGAGAAAGATGAATTCAGCAGATAATTCAGTCCACTTTCAATTTGAATTACCTTATGTAGGTTTCTATATTTTGTTGTTGATTGTAGAGATATCCCAGGATGGCTGACTTCCTGGCAGATCACTCAGCAAGTGCTGACAGCTGGTGGAATGAATTTAGGCCTAAAAGCTACAACTGCAGTTGGCTTGGAACATTTCATCTCTTTGAGTGCAGCCTTCCAAATTTCAAGAAAGCATTTGATTCCTTTTCTCTAAATCCTGATGGTCTCAAATATTTGCTTAGTGCTTACCACTATATTTCATTTCCTTGCAAATCAAAGTACACAAGTGGAAAAATGTTTCCAATTTCTGCAAACTTTCTTCCTAAGTGCAAAATTGTTACCAGTTCTGAACATACTTCCTGCCACTGTTTTATGAACAGAAGACCACATGGCTGTGCACCAAGTCAAACTAGTAGTTGCTCAAGTCCAGGATCTTGTATCAGGTAGTGGCAAAGTAGATGTCAAGTGAAACATGAAAGAGCACGCCAACCCATAGTGATGCTTTCTCAGAATACTGTCTAAGCATTTAATCTAACAAAAAAGAAGTTTCAAAAAGGTATGAATGTGAAGAGCCATAAATACTCTTTCCAAAATCCTTTTGCCTGTATCTTGACTTACCTTTTGATGTGCACTGCAGCACATTCTGCATCTTGGTGTCCTGCCATCTAGGCCAGTGTCCATTCAGGTATTTATAGCATGTTGTGACTCCTTTGAGAGGTACCTTTTGGTTTTTGTTCCAGGGAAATTGTAGAGTCAGAGGGTGGGGCCTGCAGCTTGCCTGGGCTTGTCCCAATATGGAATCAAGATGCATCCAAAATTTGGGTACTAAACCACTCCCAAGTAAAGCAAAATGCAGGCTGTGCTTCTGTCTGTGCTTACAGGAATGTTCTCAGTGGCTACCTAGCACCTTTTTGTAGTCTTAGAAATGTTTCTTTGGCATTGCAAAGAAGCCAGGAAATAACACATCCTCTTCTAGAAGTAGCTTCTTCTGGTATGAGAGAAACAGATGACAAATCAGGTGTAATCTGACTCCTGTATTACACAAAAAGGTCTTCCTTCCCAGAGCATGAGGCATAGCGCTCTCTCCTGTAACAAGCAGTTCAAGACAGACATCCTGAAAGCCCAGTACTTACAGAGTAGCGCTCCAGGAAGGAACCCTGTATCCTCTAATACAACTAAAGCAGGGTTTGATGCTGTGTGGGATCGGGAAAGAGTGATATTTAATCTTGTTACCATATTGTGCTACAGTCTTTAGGAGTGCAATTTTATTATGATTTCTTATGACCTGTAGTAAAACAATAAATCATGCTTCAGATATGTTGAGGAATCCCACCATATTGGGACCAGCTCCTTCAGTGCGGTAGAAATGTTACCTGCAGAGAGGGTAATGTAAATATATAAATGCAAATGTCTAGTTTGATATAATAAAAAAAATACCTTGGATATTGCCAGACATGGAAGATATTTTGTGGTTCCTTTATAACCATGAATTTAAATAAAGAGTTATTTTGGAAAGCTTTGTATCATTTGACTATTAAAATGTTTGTGTACATTTGTAAATATTCATGATGTACTTTTCTATATGTCATCGGTTGAGTTATGAGTGGAAAGATATATAGAAAGCTAAGTGACAACAAGTTTTTTTTTATGAGGTGTTCTAAGAGCTAGAACTTTGTTTTTCCAGTACCTTCTTTTACTGAGCTGAATTCTGATTAATAACATTTTATGGCTTACTGTGATTTCATAAACATCTTAGAGTGTTTCCTTTGACAGGCTAAAGGTTTAAAGAATCTTTCCTTTTTGTCTTGTATGGGTTTTCTTATACAGAGAGACTGCAGTTTTAATAGGATATATATTTAGGACTTTTATAATTTTATTTGTCACACAAAGAAGGCCAGCCTTAATGGATTTAAATAAAATATATGCATTGACATAATTTGTTGTGGGTGAATATAAAATAATATGCAAAACCTGAATTAGATTAAATGTAATTGATATTCCATAACTTCCTGCTTTTGGTGGGGAAAAGAGATTTTGCATTTAAATTCTTAAATAACTGTTTCTGCGTATGTTGTATTTCTTGCCCTGCTGCAGTAGTGTAAAGTTAAATATGAAGTGTTTTCTTGCCATGTGGGCCTTCTCCTTGTCATTCATTATATAGAAGACCTAAGATGTGTGCTATTAAGAAGCAAGATGAGTAAACAGTACAGATCCTTGCTTGTGCTTGGGACAATATAAATAGAGACAAGTCCATCTTCAAAGAAGGCGTAAAATAACCGAGGGACTCCCTCATGTGTTTTTATTAGATGGCCAAAATACTTAGCATAAAGCATAACTGGGTTTGCCTTGTCAAACCCAAATATCTTGCCTTTGTCACTCTCAGATGAAGCCCTTTTACTCGTTCTGGTTTTTTTGCTTCTCTTTGAAACATTACAAACACAACCACCGTGCTTTGGAGCAGCGGTATGTAGTGTCAACCTGGCAGATTCCAGACTAGTGCTAAAGTATTCTGGTAGCTTTGCCAATAGACGGAGAGGAGGCTGCTTTGAACACTTTCATCTGCATAATAGAGGTGGTATTGCTGCCTGTGTGGTCTATTCTGCGCTCACTGAGAGATACAAGGATGTGAAGGTTTTTGCCATTTTTGTTTGAGGAGGTCAGAAATGTAGATGCTGTTACAAAGTTGTAAACATACACCTCTGACTGTACCATTTCATCTATTGAAAGTTCCAAATTTATTTCTTGCTGCTTTCTGGCCTTCTGTTTGTCCTTGTCTCTACATCAGTTACATTCTAAATGAAAAACTCCACAACACCTGTCGCATGCAAAGAGAGGCTGTTAATTCTCTTGTATTTGAGACTTTTTACAGAAACATGGAAAACCAGAAGCTTACAAGGAAATCTTAGCTCCATAGTAACAGTTCTTCCACTGCTAGAAGCAAAGAGAGGAAAACAGACACCCTGGTAAAAAGGAACCCATAAAATCTTGTCCATTTCTTTATGGTATTGTCTTCCAGTTTAATATGTCATTTACCAAAACTAGTCAATAAAAGAAAACTGGTTTTAGTGCAGTTTTACCTAGGTATTTCAAAATTCTGAAACAGGTCTATCTAATCTATGCCAACACAAGTTGTTTGACATGATTTTCAATACCAAATTGAAGGTGGGGAGGGGGAGGAACACAACATGTTATTGTCACAGAATATGTGCAGTAATTTTTTTTTACAATTTTTTTTTATTACTAATTGGTTTTTGTTAATAATGATACTCAGTTTTCTTGTATTATATCTGACAAGGGCTGTACTGAGTTTTTTAGGTTCTAGCAGTAGCTGATACTAGCTGACTCAAAACACATGGAATGCTGTAGCTCTGAGAACTTTTGATAGCTACAGTGAAAATTTTTTTCCAAATCCTTCCAAAAGTTTCAGTTTCTTTCTAAGACTTACGATAGTGAGCTGTGGATTAGGGGAGTTTATTGGAAAAAACTGATTTGTCAGAACTAAAGTTTTTAGCCAGTAGATCAGACATCTGGTATTTTATGTACCCAGTTGGTATTCTTCTAGGTCAGCAAAAATGGAATGTGCTGTAGCCAGAAACTCCAGCAAGCCAGAGCGTGTGCGTGCTCCGGTTTGTCACTGAATGAGCTAAGGTTTATATAACTCCTCGAACTCTCCTGCTTTACTGCAGCATTATTTCCAGGAGGATCAGCTATGGGACATTTCTGCTTGCAAACTTTTCTGAGGCTAGGGACAAAGAGGCTTCTTGATGCTGACTCGTAACAGATAGCTCTTTAGGAGTTTCTGAAAGACCTTGTATCTCCAGACCTAAGACAGACCAAATAGCAAGACTGGATGTTGGTAGCTTTGTTATGGAGGTCTGGTCAGCGGCTGACTAAACTTGTCTGTTTCAGTTGGCAGCGAGGAGGGACCTTAGAAAGCACAGTTGCCATAGCTCATCATTTTCAAACAAAATATTGTCAGATTTCAAGTACTGGCGCATTTTTCACTTTGTATTGTCATTCTAATTTGTCCTGGTATGTCTTCGGTTAATTTGAAAATTACCAGTGAATAAACTTGATTTCCTAGTCAACAGTTATGCTGATCATTATTTTTTCTCTGTGGCATCTGTGGGAGTTGGGGGAATGTAGCATTTTGTTTGTTTGGGTCTTTTCTCTTCTACTACAATTCTACAGCAGAAACTTGCTTTGACTTCTGTTTATCAGGAAATCTACAAGAATGGCTGTGTGAGCAATCCATGCATACCATGGCCTCATCTTGTGTAGTTACTTCTGCATTTTATCTTTGCAGCTGCACAGCAGTGCTTTTAGAGTAGATGTATTTTCTCCTGGTTATTTTAGGAAGACTGGAATTCTGATGGTTAAGGTCAAACTGAAAAGTTCCAATGAATCCTCTTGTTTTGTCCCATCATCTCTTTTGTTACTGCAAGCCAGGCACATTTTGAAAATGGTCTCTCAAGAACTGGCAAGTACCCAACTCTTGGCACGTTTAAGGTACACAAGCTACAACATCACAGGTCTTGGGACCTAGGTCCCAGTTATGTTCCTCCTCACTCATCTGTTTATATAGCTGCTTGTCTAGGTGTCTTTGCACTAGGCGTAAAGATGCACCTGTACATACTCCCTTCCTTCAGAAAGCAGAAGTCAAGGGTGACCATAGAAGGCCACAGCAGTGGGTGATGCGTGGCCAGGGATGGCCAGCACACTGCTGGTTTCTCAGCCTTCCCAAGGCTGATGTCACAAAGGACGGCACTTCACCGCTAACGTTTCTGTCGCAAGGTGATATGCAGGCAGCATGATGCCATATAGATAAACAGATGACTAAGGGGTATGGCAGGTCAGCATGCAATACTGAGGGGGAGGGCTTGACAGAGGTGCTGTGCTTGTTTCAGGACATTGGTCCTTCCAGACTTCATCCCACATCTCAGTAAACCCATTTCCAAAGTAGATAAAAGTATGAAAACAACACAAATTTTGCAATGAGGAATCTAATCTAGCTTAATTCAAAGTAACTTACAACTGATATACCTAGTGTAGCGTAATCATTCTTACCCGTTGCAGACAAATTCTCTTGAACAGCTTTGCATCAAGTATATACAAGGATGGGTTGTGTAAATTGTCATACGTGAAGACAAAGACCAATTTTCAATTTCATCTGAAGACAGAATAAAACTCCTAGGAAAAGGACGTAATGACTCATGTAAGAGTAATCACAGTTTATACAGGACTGCCCAGCTACCAGTCCCATTACTTAGCACCCAGTCATGTTACTAAGGAAATTACTTCTCTTTTTCTAGTTCTTATTCATAAAACATGACAATGAACCATGACTTTACTTCCTATGTAATTACAGTGCCTGAAAATTTCCTGAGTTTTTAGAATTGGCCAGTAGAGACCATCTTATGTGCTAACTGATCTGGTATGCTTTTAGATGTTTTTTACCTGAACTGTGGAATGTATGGTTTAGATAGAGAAGCAAGACATTATTATTTTCCTCTTTGCATAAAATGAAGTGTGCACTTCTATAGCATCTTCCACTTGATAAGCTGATAGAGTACTATACAGTCTTTGCTCTGAAAAATATCTACCACTCTGATGTATGTTACAAAAATGTAAGTATAGGTCATGCAGGAGGTGAGGGAGTCAGACTACTAGAACTGAAAGTGTAATCCAGGTATCTCAACTCCTCTTTCTGTATTCTCACTATAATTCCATTTTTCTTGCAGAGCATGTATTAGGGAGGCATTTTGGTGTCCAAGATGGGATTATAGTCGGTTGTGTTTTGGTTCTTTTCTCTTCCCCCTGCTCTTCCCCTCCCTCCCCCAGGTATATTTTGAAGAAAGATTGTGCCAGAAATATCCTATGGGAAATCTCCATAGGTTGTTACTTGTGGCAATGAAATTCTGGAATCTGTCACTGTGCCTGAAACATTTCTGGTACCTCTCTGTCCCAATACTTACCTGGTTTTGCACAACTGGCAATGACGAAAGCAGAGTGCCATCAGCCATTCAAGATTTGCTAGCTTTCCTAGTTCATCAGTAGCTCAAATGTCATTGCATTTGGGGGAAAAACTTAATTGAGGAAAGATTGGAGTGAGTTTTTGTTGCGCGTTTAGGCCTCATTTTATGTGAAATTGGTTTGAATTTTGATCTTAACTTCAAGGTTCTGTTCAGTGTCAGATGATGTTATAATTTTCTATAATTTGGGGGCAGAAAGTTATGTAAGTGTAGAAGTCTGCATCCATCGGCCTGCCATAAGTGGTGACTTACGTCCTAGCACCAGTGAACGAATCCTTTGGGAAACTGTTGTGTTTCACATTTACCTCAACTTTTCTGTTTTGGAAGTTGTTATTGTAAAAGGCGGCTGGCAATACCAACAGTGATAATGCTTTCCTACTGCTCATACCTGCCATAAGGAACCAAAGTGGGGTTGCTATGGGAAGGGGAGCACTGGTCAGAAATGCCACTGGGAGCTTCCTTTATCTCGGTATATTAGATAAATTTAATTTTCTAATCTTCTATCCCCTCTTCTTGCACTACTGCATATTTGAGCGCTCTCTGCCTTTATTTTTTTCTCTCTTATGTTATACTAAACTTCATCTTACTTGAGCTTTCTTATGCAAAGATTCTACTCATATCTATGAAAATTCCAAGACTTTTCCAAGAACTGTCCTCTCCTACTTCTGCAACATCCATGATGGCTAAAGAGTCTTGTCTTGATGAGCTAAATGTTTCTTAAGCTCTAGCTATACTTCAAAGGAAGGTCCAGTGCTCCTTCTGTCTTGAATTGCTTCATTTAAAAAAAAAATGCCTTTCACTGTGAGATATTTTATCTCACATATTTTGTTGCAAAATTCAGTGTTTTGGTCAATGCATAAAAACCCAAACTACATAGAGGTCGATGTCCTCGTTCTACCCAGTACCCAGAGATGTCACTGTGGTAAGTCACCATGGGGAATTTTAATCCTGCTGTTGTCACCATTGGATGTAGCTGAGCTTGTTTGGAGTGAGAATACCACAGTTTCGTTTGGTTTTGGTGATTGGTTTGATAATACATAGAGGTCCTGGAAGATGAGTAATCTGCTTTGTACTGACATTTATCATTTCCATAGTTTAGGACCACAACTTCAGCAACATCATGTGGTCAGGCTCTGAAGTAGATACATCAGAAGCAGCTTATTAAAACTAGTCCTGGTAGAAATGGAGACAGAGTGTGAAAGGATTGAACATTAAAGTGAAATGAAAATAGCGTATGAAGAGAATCTCCCAAAACAGAACCACCATACAACTAGTAGGGATCAAATATTTAGTGTCAAAATCAATGAAACGTCTGGTTAGGCAGAGAAATACTACCTCTGGAAAGCTAATGCCAGCAGGATAGCTGTGAAGAGGTTTGCAGTGTTGGCTTATGAATGCTGGCAAGAGGGAAAGAACAGTGTTATCAAAATTGCTTTGGACAACTGGAATAACTGCAGCAAAAGCAGAGAAACGTTGGCCAGGCAGCCTGAAAGACTGAGCCAGCAAGAGAGAAATACAATGTTAAAGAAAAAATTGATCTAGACAGGGCTTTGAAAGTCAGCTGAGTGTGCCTTGATTTCTGTTTAAGCAAAAGCCCTTTGGCTGAGTCAGTGGTACGGCTGGAGGTGCCTGAGGTAGTCTGTTAAAATTGAATGTTCTGCCTGTCATTATCTGATTGTTTTAAAGGGTATACTTTACAAAGGGAGGTTAACTAGCCGTCTGTTCTGTCAGTAGCTGTCGATCCTTTACAGCTATTTGACCCTTTGTTTTAGAAAATGCGTTTTATACCACGAACCTGTTGCACAAACCTCACGTAAGGCGGTGGGATGAGGGGGCCGTCTGCTAACGTGGGTGAATTGTATGTGTAATAGACTCTGAATGGTCCGTGAACAGGGTGTATTTGGGAGACTGATAATTTTTGCCGTAGCGCTAATTTGGGAGGCGAAATTCTGGAAGTCAAGGTCTTAAATCCATGGAAAAGGGCAAGGAGAGGTCACGGCATGTAAATGGCGTGTGTGTGCCGGGGCTTCGGCGAGACTCGGCCCGAGCCGCCGCGGAGGGGTGGGGTTGGGCAGCCGTAAATCACGGCCGGGCGCGGGCTGCGCCGCTCACAGCGCCTGCGGCCGCGGCGCTGCCTGAGCCGCTGCACGCTCCGCGGGGCCGGGGGGGCTGGCGCCTGGCGGTCGGTCTCGTTTTGCTGGGGTGAAAACCTGAGAGTCACGGAACCAGGTCCGTGCTTCCGCGGCCCGGGCCGGGGAGCGATAAGGCGCCCTTAGAAGGCTCCGGCTGGGTCACCCTTAGTTTAGTTATCGCGAACTGCGCTTCTTTAGGGCGGGCTGGTGCAAGTGTACGCGCCGGCTCCTCCCGCGGCACGGCCATACCTTGGGCGCTCCCGAGAACGTCCCAGTTCGTTTACTGGAAGCGCTCCGGACCGCTGGTTGTTGCGGGTCCGGCCTCCGGTTGCCCGCTCCCCCCGGCACCGCCGCCCGCGGGGCTCCGCAGCCCCGAGGGACCTGGACGGGATTCGCTGCCAGGAGATCGCTTGGCCGGGACAAAACCTCCAGCTAATCCCCAGAAAGCCTGGAAAGAAGCAGCAGCGATCAGACTGGTAACTGTGGGGACAGCGTTGTCTTCTCGGGCAGAGAATGAAAAGCTGGTTTTGTGTGTGAGCGTGTGTGTGAGCGTCCCTCTGTCCTTCCACTTCTGTCCGGGCACGGAATGGAGCAGCAGGGCGAGCCCTGACCCTGGCAGCGGCTGCCTTGCGGACTCCTAGAAATGCCATAGCTGTGGCAGCAACTACTGAGACGTTTGATCCAGTGCTTAGGTTTTATGGGAATATGAATCCCATGGAAATCTATTAAATATTCTTTAAACACAAAACACTGGTGTACTCGAGATACCGAGGTACTTCAGTGAGTAGCGAGAAAGGAAAAGCTGTGTCTTTTTTTTTTTTTTTTTTTTTGTCAGTTAAAGAGGAGTGTGCATAAAAGCGCTTCTTTATGTCCAAATTTGTAATTTCCATAAGTCGGTTGTTAGTTCAAAATAATTAAGTGCGT
The DNA here is from genome assembly GCF_965183815.1 of Platalea leucorodia. Classification (NCBI taxonomy): domain Eukaryota; kingdom Metazoa; phylum Chordata; class Aves; order Pelecaniformes; family Threskiornithidae; genus Platalea; species Platalea leucorodia. The sequence goes on along the minus strand of NC_138827.1, from coordinate 40,060,321 downwards.
ACTTACTGCTGAAAAGGTTTTTTAAATACTTCATTTTCAGTTAGAGTGGGTTGTTTTGTGGGTTCTTTTCAGGAACATGGTGGGAACAGAGGAGCAGGCAAAATAATAAATTACTTCCTATACTAGAGGAGGAACAAAAGCTTGTATTTTGAAGCATTAGCTAAAAAACGCTTAGATTTGACTGTAACCTTGATGAAGTCCTCTATTTTTGACAACAAAATGGGGAGAGAATGTTTATTTCAGGTCAAGGCTTCCTACCGTTCAGGGTTACTGAGCTAACTGGTCAGGCACTTAAGTTTCTGAGATAATTTCATAGTATATGAAGGAGGTCTCTACTTATTGAATCCTCTTCAATTATCACTTTTTTTCGTGGCATTTTTTATAGATATCAAGGCATTCTACGTGTGAAAACTCGTGAAGTGTGGGGTTTATCTGTTTCTGTCATCTCGAAACAGAGAAATTTCAAAGGTAACTTATCTTAGCCTGTGTGCTTTCTGTTGCCTGAGAATAATAGTTAAATATAACATTCTAAATAGGTTGATATATTGCAAGGATGTATGAGGGTGGAAATTGTGTGACATATCTAAGGAGAGAAAAAGAGAGCACGAATATTTTGATAGCACTTCAAGACCCTTTGGAAGCACTGACCTGGCTGTAATCTTGTGGGGAGTTTTTGATGTTTGACAGAGTCATGTTTTTTCTGATAGTAGCTTAAAGCCTTTGAACTATTGCCTGTGCTTTCCTCAGTCTATTTCTCCTTATCATAACAGGCTGTAGGTTCTTGCACCGTAATATTCTTCTCCTGTGACCTGTTTGCTATAGCAGCTACTGCATCAGTTTATCGTGTTTAAAAAAAGTCAAAAAATACAGGTTGTAGAAAGCTGCTTCTAAGCCATTTTGGGAGCAGGAATCCTCTCTTTTTTGTTACACTAACGAAGATGACTACATTGCTTCTAGGGAGACGATTAACATGTAATCTACCTTGAGTTTATAGTGGCTATAGTTTTAACTGTATGTATTTCTATGATAGGTGAACTTAGTGGCTTTTCAGTCATGCTTTTTCTGTTTCCCTAACTTATTCTCTTACTAGACAAAAAATAAATCTGAGGAAAGTGATCCGGGTTTTGTACTGAACTTGACTTTCTTCACAATTAAGGTTGATCACTTTCATTTTTTCCTGTGTGCATCTGTATAGTGCATGCAAATGTGCCAGGTAACTTAGCAGGGAGAAAAGAGTAATTTATCTCCCACTCATCATAATTTATTGTTGCTGGTTTTGAGGGAGGGAAGGCAGGTGGGTGGGAGGAGGTTGTAAGGAGATTTGCTGGGTCAAAAGTAAGTAGGGTTTTCACAAAAGTTGTCTCCATCTTGTAAAGACCTGAGAACATAAGGCAGTTTTTCTTCAGTTGGACGTATTAAATCACGTTCAAGCCCTCTTAGCTTCATAGCATATATAATGATAAAGACATGGTAAGACTTTAAGTATTGTACCATTGGTGGTATAACAACACCAGGTATAGTCTTAAGAGTTTGATCTAACAGGAAGAATCACCTGGACTGCAGATCAATAAGACTTTGAGAGAAATCTGAATTTTTAATGTCCAAAACTGGTTTAGATATAACCCAGAGTTTTGAGATAGCTTGAGAGTCTGATTCAGAACTCTGAAATTGCTTTTCTGTTTCCTTTTATTGAGGTATCCCTTAGCATGAGCATATACAGCCTTGGACTGTTTGTTAGGCCACTCATGAATCACTGAGGCAGAACTGGAGATTTCCCTTTCCCCGGCTTCCCCTCCTCCAATGTATTGAAACAATAAAGTAGCCACTGTTGGCACTAGTTGTGTTATGTTGTGGTATGGAAGGGATGCTTACTCTTGTACCTGTATCAGGTTGAAGGAACCATCAGAACACTTCTTCAGACTGTGTGAACATCAGAAAGTTTTCATGAAGACAAGTTGAGCCAGAAAGTTTGTATTTGCATCCCAAAGCCAAGAGGGCAGGAGTAGAAGGATATTTTGTATGTTGTTTTGGGGAAGCGGAGGATATTTGTTTCATTGTTCGTATGGTTCTTTTTTGTTTTGAGCAATGACGTGAAGAGATGCACGCCCCATCGGATTAGAGCTTGATGCATGTTTGGTCTTGCCTACCAGATACGTATTTTATTCTGTGTCCAAACTCATACTGTTTTCCTAAATGCAATGTTGATTTCTTCGTTTGTATTCCCTCACCCTCATTTGTAACAAAAAAACAGGACGTCAGAAGTTACCTGGAAACCTTTCATGCCCTCCAATTCTCTGAATTTACAGTCCGACTCCTGCCAATTCCATTCCCATATACTTTCCCAAATTACAGACTGAAGAAAGAGAAATGCCACTCTCTATATAAATACAAATTCACCTGGCATTTTTAACGTTATATTGGCATGAGTCAATCTTGTTTGCATCTAGTTAAAGGAAACTTGTATGACTTCCAAAGTGCTCTGTTTTGTTAGAAGCTACATTTTGACAAATGAGAATGTGTACAATTAAATTTCAGTTCCTTTTGGGCTATCGTTCTGCTATAATTTCCACCATTTCCATTCTTGATTGCATGATGGCAGATGTTCAAAGCACCCTGTCTCTTAGGGAGTAAAATTTTCTAGGTTTCTGTATCTAGTAAAGTCTTTTGAATCATACGCTAAAGTATTTGAGACATTCCAGAGTCTTCAGCTGAAGAGGCTCCCTCCTTGCAGTGTTTACATTCAATATGAGAAAAATGTATGGATAGTTTGACAGGACCTTTGTTACTTAGCTATTTGTAGTAGTTCTTGGCTTATGTTTATGAAGGGTACATAGTACACCAGCAGATAGGCAAGCAGATGAATTTATGGGTAGAAGTTAGCAGACCTGTTGCTTGTGGGTTTGTGTTTTTGGGGGTTTGTTGTTTGTTGGTTTTTTTGTTTGTTTGTTTTTTTGAGGGGTTTTGCAGGGAGGATTGCTTGAAATATTATCAAAGCTTCTGTACGCACATAATTGTGGCTAAGTGTCTTGCAAGTTCTTGAATGTAGGTATTTCTTACTAATGTTGGAACTCTAACTTGATTCGTTAAAGCAAAACTCAGGTGTGAATTTGAGGATTGGGTGTCAAATTTGTAAATCACGGGATGTTACTGAGAGTGACTTAAAAAGTGCAACAATTAGGAGATAACTGAGGGAGTTTGGTTTCCTTTCTTAAGAAGGGCTTCTTAGGAGGCGAGGTTAAATGGAAAATGCTGTGCTTCAGAGGGTCATTGTTTATTTGTTGAAAATTCTCAGACTGTTGTATTGGAAACCTGGATTGCTATAATAATTATCCTGTGATTTGGTTAGGAGAGGGAATTCTCAGCTTTCTTTATGGATTCTCAAACATGAAGTGTTTGACAGTTTATTGTCATTGTAAGCCTATCGTGGACTCATCTGGTATCAACTACTAAACCGAAGCTTTCATTGGTTATATTGATACCTGCTTGGTTTTGATACCCATTTGCATGACATTTCATGTGTTCCATTTCAGCATAGTAGTAATCTTGCAGGAAAGCCTAAGGAAGATCTCTCTGACTGGATAACCTGCACTTAAATAGTCAGAATTCAGAGATTTGGAGGTGTTTTTATAAACCAATAAGACAGTATGATGATTAAGTACAGAATCTCAGCAGCCCCAAAAAGGAGAACAACAACATGTTTGTGCAATATGAGCAGGCTAGCCTCCAATTTTTCAGACTTTTGGTGTTTGTTGCCTTACTACAGTAAACATATAAAGTTGAGTTTTCAAATGAATGTGTGAATTCTAAGAAGCTTCCCTCCCTCCTTCCCTCCCTGCATTGTTTGAGGTAATTTTTATCATTCCTCTCTAATAATAAAGCTGAATTTACTGGAAACAAGCTCTGTCAGTTTGCTTTAGCTATATATATGAGGTTGTAGCTTTGTGGTAAGCATTTGCATTTTAGAGCTTCCTATCTCTGGACCAGTTGTTTTGCTTAGAACAATTGTAATGCAAAACTGACTTTACAGCACTTTTGTTTTGTTATTTTGAAAATAATTATGTGATATTTTTAATACCAGCCAGCAGAAACTGTATCCTCTGATAAATGGAGAGGTGATTTAGTATTTCACATCAAGGGCCCATATGATAATTTATGGAAGACTTTTTTGTGAGAGTGGGGTTTGGTTTCTTTAGGATTTCAAAATCTATTTGGATCTGTGTAACTAAAAATGTCAGTTCGTATTAACTTCTCAACTCTTTTCTACTCTTTTCAACAAGAAACCTGACCAAAGTCAAACAGATTCTCTCTGCGCAGAGATGCTATTTCCAGCGGCTTTTCTACTATAGTACCTAGTAGCTGTGATCAGACAGAGCCTTGGCAAATTGAAGATTTAAAAAAAAAAAAACAACCTAATTATTATTTATCATCTGTAATTAATGAGTATCTATTGTAGGACCTTCAGTAAGGGAGAAGTGGGAAGGGATTTGTTGTTGAAGCCTGGAAACGATATCCAGCCTGTGAATCTCTGTAACGCAGCTGACTGGAAATAGCAGAATTCTTTCATAAATTTGAGATCAGCTTTAGTGTTACTGTAAAACTAAGCCTGTTGTGATAACCTCCGAGTAGAGTAACAGTAGCTTCAGTGCAGCAACACTTCGATAGTACCTGTGATGCTGAGGCTGGAGAAAGGAGCGGGAGGACTACAGAGCTAGCTCTGTTTTCTTAGAGACACCTGCACGTTCCCCAAAACCAGAGGAATTCTTGTGCAACTGTAAGCAGCTGACTTGCAGGCTGCTGGGCCTTCAGGGTGCTACTCTTATGTTTCAGCAAGAAACTTGACCAAGGTCAGAACAGATGCTCCCTGTCCATAACTGTTATTTCCAAAAGCTCTTCTGCTTTCTGATTTCATATCAATCTCTGCTCCTTCTGTAGCTTTTTCAGTTGTTATAGGAGGCACCTGGTTGACTACCACCTAGGTTAAATAATGTAGGACTGGTTAACCTTTAGGTCTGTGTGTATGTTCCATAGAGTGGCTTTTGCAGGCTAATAGAACTGGATAGGATAAGGCAGCCTGTCTTCTGTAATGTAACACTACAAAGTGAGCACAAGGCAGCATTTTTTGAGGAACAGAACAGCAATCTGTTAATGTGCCTGAAGTGTTTGTCTCACGAAGTTTTTTTGCTCACGATAACAGAAAAACCTGCACTGTGCGTCAAGCTATAATTGATTGTACAAGAGACTGACAGCTATGCAAATCCCTAATGTCAACAACGATCTGAGCCAGCAGGCAGTGCATGCTGAAGAAGAGAATTCCAGTAATCTGCTCCTGCCCTTATCTCTTGGGTAGAGCACTTTAGTTTACAGCCTGTTAGAAATATGCGACCAGTTCTCTGCTAGATTTATTACTTGAGCAAGACTCTTCAGAAACAGTTTCTTCCTCACAGTGTGCCAACTACTGGGTTTAGAAACTTATTCTTCCAAACCAAGCTGTAGAGCGTCCTTTATTTTTGTCAAAATGTTCTTAAAACTTTGCTTTTTGTTAATGATTCTAAGTTGATGTCTGAGTCTTCAGAAGATGTGAAGGAACAAGAAGGAGGAACTCTGTGGATAAAAATGGAGAATTGCTCAGGGCCTGCTCTTGCATGTGTGTCCAGATTGGTTGTGTTTTGTTGTGACTTTTCACATGTATGAACGTTAATGTACACGTGTGCTTGATGTGCAGTTGGGAGCAACGTGACTGAATTATAATAAGGCTGCGTCTTGAGGTATTCGACTGCCTCAAAGGAAAGCAGAAGTGCAGTTCTAGATACCTGTGTTAGTCATACTATTTAACGTCCATTAAAGTGGGGGCTTTGATTGATACGCTATGATAAATCTTGTTTTTGTTTTTTCCAGAACGAAAAATGATAGCTGCAGGAAAATTTTCAAGTCTTCCAAGAAATGGCCCAGTGAACCACCAGTTCTCATTAGCTTCTTCCATGGACCTTTTGACCACTAAACCTTCACCAACTGAGCATCGCTCAGACTCCTTTCAAGACATCTCTATCCATGGCACTCTCCCCAGGAAGAAGAAGGGGACAATTCCTGTTAGGTCTTGTGATATGTTTAGCCACATGGGAACATTGCCATACACCAGAACACACCGGCAGCAGCCACCTTGTGTGCAGGATGTTATAGAAGAGTACCCTCTGCAAAATGGGAAGAGCAAGAAACTCCATACCAGGTACCTTGTAAAACCCTAACTTGCATATGTTTGTTGCATAGGAATTATTATGTATTTTTCTAGACCTCTAAATGTCCAGTTATAAGTGCAGCTGTTTATTGTAACTCTGCATTCTAACAGAGGTTGGTTTTTCTCTCCAGTACTCGATTCAGATCTTGATGGAAGAAGCCAGACAAAAACCAGTGTGAAACATGTGTGGGGTGGGGAGGGGGAGGAGTGAATCTGATTCATGGATTTCGGGAATTCTGAGAATTTCTTCTTTTTTGACTTACTGAATAGCTCAGGCTTCAAAGTAATTTTCCTTTTGCAATAAGATCGGTCAGTATACGGGCTGTTAAACACTCATGCCTGTTTAAAATGTCCTTCTATGCTACTCTTTCTGTGGGATCTAGTGATTTGAATTTTTAGTCTTTCTTTTGACATCTGTGTAGTTTTTAAAAATAATTTTTAAGGACGAGGTCTTGCTTCTGAATGTTTAAAAGGTATAGCACTGCATGTACTATTTCCCATGGAGGAAACTCTTAAGAGTCACTGAATTGCTTTGAAATGACCTTTTGCATTGTTCTAACAGAGCAATTTTAACCAGGAAGTCAAACTGTTCAAACTTTGATTTGGTTTTGATTTGGATTCAATGCTTGTGTGGATGGAGTGCAGAGGGAAAACAGAGAGCAGTGTTCCAGCTGCCTCCAACCTAGAGCTACGTGTGAGCTGTTTTTCTTGAGGACTCAATGGAACCCAACATACACTGAGCTAATGGCAAATTATCCCTGTGTACTATTCTTGCCTGACTTCCTGGTTATAACATCCATGACTCTTGAGAAAGAATTATGCTTTCATAGCTAATGTTTCTTTTGGGAATCTATTATCATCACTGATATTTCATTGCTTGCAAAAAAGTAATTAGTTTGTAAATGTCCTTTTTTTGTTCTCATATTGAGGTCTATAAAATGGGAAAAATTTTCCAGCTAACACAAGAAAAATTCAGTGTAATACAGTGGATCAGTTAAAGGCACAAAGATGAGAGAGTGTTAGGTTGCTTGGGTGACAGCGTTACAGGTTGAGAAAAGACAACCAAATGACAACTTCTGAATTAGGATTTATAGTTTTGCTGTGTCCATCGCTATAAGATTTCTTGTTCTCAAATCTCGTGAGGGAAGACAGTTCTAATTATGTGGGGCTGTGTGTGTAGAGTGGTTTTTGTATGCTTTTTGCTTGCGGCATACAGGATCAAGCTTTCTTCTCGCTTGAAAATAAGTCTTTCTTCTCTATACCCCATTCACTTTGAAAGAAGAAAGGGCTTCAGTGTGTTAAGTATTCCTCTGTCACTGATCTCCGAGCTGTACCTGCTTATATGAACTGGCTTTTTAACATAATTTGCTGCTTTGATTTGCATACTTTTAGAGAACGCAAGCAGCCAGTGCTGCTGCCATAAAAAGAACATGGTGGTATACACTGAAGTTTTATCTTATGTCTTCCTTCTCAAGAGCAGTTACTAAACATGATTTGCAAGAGATGTTTTGTTTTCTTGAGAGACCAAAGCCTCCATATTAAATATATTTATACTTGTAACTGATAACTTCCCTTGTCCTGTGAAGAACACTTTTGCACAAGCAATAAGAGTAAGAAGAAAATGCTTGAGAGGAAAATGTCAAGAAGTTCTGCCTGCTTAGAATTCAAACACGATGCTTTTGAAATACTAAGAGATTCAAAGGATGTTGTTAGTGCAGCCTGTTAATAGAATTTGCGTCTTTTGAGTCTTAGCAGCAAGTGCTGTTCCCTGTGTTTGATCTTCCAATCGCTTTGCTAAAACACACACGGAATGCTATGGTAACAGCTTCTAACTTTAGCTTTCTACTAATTTTTACAATGGATCTTTATACGTTCTGCTCCCTGACCTGACAGCCCAGTTGTATTAGAGCAGAAGACACTACCAACTTGACAGTCAGCAAATATATAACTTCTTGAGTCTTCTCGGGATGACTCTGCACCTTTCCTTAGTATACATAAAAGAAAATTGAGAGAGCAAGTCTGATTTTCCTGTGATAAGCGTTCTGCCATAAATGCTATAGTATATATTCTAATGCTTAAACTCATGTTGAAATTAGTCGGGACTAATAGTATAGGGAAGTCCAATTTACCTTTTCAGAGTTTTATCACAAAGCCTTGTAACATTTTTATTTCAGTGTAGGACTCGTGAAATAGTGTAACGTTACATGGATATTCTCATTCAGGAGTAAAAGTCTTTCATTACTATAATGCTGTTTACAAAAATTAAAAGTGTGAACACACATTTTAATGAAACTTTCTCATGATGCATTTTTCAACCCAACTGCTGTATTTGATGTCAGTAGACCAGAATTAATAGTCATTAGGATTACAGTGTTCATGTGCACATGGATCTGATTATACTGAACTGTGACTCAGGCATGTCATAGTTTAAGTTTGATTAATTCTAACATAGAAAACATAACTATGATAACTTTTTCAATAATTCAAAATGAATAATGTAATCTTTAATATATAAATACACAATACATAATTTTGTGGGACAAAAAAATAAGCCAAAGTGAGGAGAACAGGAAAAAGATAATGAATTGTGTCACTTCCTAATGGAACTCTTCTGATTTCCAGAAACTCTTCTCCTGTCTTATATTACAGCTACCTAATTGCGTTACTCTGCAGCCAAGATGAAGTGTATGTACAGTCATTTATTTGAAGGACTATATACTGTCAGGATTTTTACATCTGTATGACCAGAAATAGTATGTCTTTACGGAATTTCTAGTATGTTCTGGATTAACATGGAAAAATAAAATTCTGACATACAAAAGCACTCTTCTAATGTTGCAGTAACTAATTCATGCAGTTTCAGGGGGAAAAAAAAAAGCAAACCAACAAAACACACATGAGATGAAGTCTCTTCAAACCTGATAGTCACTTCTGAAAACTTGGAGAAATTATTTTGTCAGCTTTCAATACAATAAGGTTATGTTCTCTTCTGTTTGGTTTGGGAATGTACACCTGCGCTAGTCAGTTCAAGAGGAAAAAAATGTTTTTCTTGAGAAAGCCTATATCCGATTTTTAGTCTCTTGGAAATAATTAAATGGCCAAAGTTAGAAGCAGCTGAGCTCTTGAAAGTTCTTGAAAGTTAGTTTTATTGGCTAAAATAAGAATTCTGTCTTGAAAGTTCTTCACTTTCAAGAGAGAATTCTTATTTTAGCCTGTAAAACTGTAAAGCTGCTTGTGTGGAATATTCTTTATTACCTGATGTTGACAATTAAACCTAAATAAAGCACAGTTGGGATTTCCCTTTGGCACCCAGTCCATGGGTTATCTTTGTTTAATTAGCTTCACTTTATATTATGATACCTTTATTTAAAACAAAAATTTTTCCAATGCATATATATTGCCAGAACCTCTAGTCTTTCTTTGGCCTTCCTCTTGTAGCTGCCATCAGGAAACCCAGAATTTCCAAGTTCTTTTTAATTATTAAAGTTTCACCCTTGTGTGGATGAAGAAGAGGGTCAGCCCAGACATCTATCTTGCTCTTCTTACTGAGGCAAAGAGTACCCAGCTGTGTTTGCTATATCAAATGCTTCATTTCACTATGCTGATACTCATGGTCTTGTGCAGCTATCTTGACTAGTATCTCTCCTAGGAAAGTAGAATAATTCTTGTTTCTCTATTCTAGTGTTTTGGGAAGGGTAAGTGGTTCTTCCCCCCTGGCCCCAATACTTTCCTGGTTTTCACAGGCAATGCTAGCTCAATTATTTGCATAATTTTAAACTCTGCATAGGTCTTACCAGGCATATTTCATTTCAAATAAATGAGTATTGGAAATGTCAAACTCACTTCAGTTTTTCTGTGACCAAGCACATCACAAGGCTGTAGAAGATGAGGAAGATTTGTCATGTACCTACATTTGGGCAAAAATCAGAGAGGTGATGAGAAATAACCTCAAGTTGTTAAAAGCACAAACTTGAACTTGCACTGGATTAACAGAAGAAATGGTGTCACTTGGAACTACCTGTGCACTTGGATGATTACCATTCTCCCTGACTGGCATTCCAGTTTAACAGACTTGTGGTATATTCATGCTTTTTCATTAATCCAGCCAAGTATCCCTCAGATAAACAAGACCTAAAAGCAATGCAGAACTAGCGCTATCACAGCAAGTTTGAATGTAGTGATGAAGGCTGCTGTCAAAGACCAATCTCAACACTACACCATTTCAGTTGGATGTCAACAGTACCCATGTAGTCTTGGGTTAAGATAGTAGTTGCCTCTGTGGGTCTGGTACTGGCTCTGGTACAAACATGCTTAAATGTTTCTTCATTGTAGAGGTGCAAGGGATTTCTGGGGGTTGTTAAGAGGATGGAATGGAGTAAAGATTTTTGCAGAGAATCTTTTGCAAGTATTCCAAAGCAAAACTAGATTCCAGTATTGATACTGTGCTCTCTGTTTCACAAGGCAGTGTGATTGCAAGAGATAGCGGAACAAGTAATTGCTTCTTGGATTGTCTGGCAGCTGACAGCTATACTATTCTGTGTTCCTAAACTTTCTCATAAAAAAAAAAAAATCTAACAGTTTCATAAAAACTAACAGTCTGATTCCAAAAGACATGTTTCTCATGCAAGGCTTATATTTTGATTGAATTTCAATAGGGCTCCATATATGCTGTCCATTATTGGTAAGTCAATCCACATACCAGGGAAAGAAGAAGAAAAAGGAGCATAAGACACATTCTGAAGGTTTTTCCTTCAGTTAGGGTTTTGAGTTGAAATTAGTGCTTTTACAAGACACACAAAAATCCATTCCATAGTCATGGGTGCTGCTGCATGTATTCTTCAGTACTTAGTATAGAATAAACATCAACAAAGACTTTTACCGTGGTTAGGATATTCATAGTGTTTCTTCTTGAACTCAGACTTTTTAGTAAAGATACTTGACTGTTAAAAGTATGTGTATGAGAAATTTTAGCATTTGATGGAAAGAAAGATGAGTTAATTTTGTCTTTACCCTGTATGTGTAGTGTGGGATTCTCTGAAGAGTAGAGCTTTGGATATTTTAGAAGAAACTATATGGTCACACGTCTCCATTAAATCACTATCTTCCCTCTGCTGAGCCTTCCCCTAGGAAGTGTTGAAGCACACCATCTGCCAGAAATGATCGCTCTAAGTTTTCATGCTAATTAAAGCCTTCAAACAAAGTTGACATTAATTTGCACTGGCTGTTTTGCATTATACAGGATGTTTGTGAATATATGCTGGGTTTAATTCTTGTTTACTAGCTGTCTTTCCAGTAACCATTTCATCTGTTCACACTTGCAAAGAAGATTTTTTGTTCAAATTCCATTCTTTGTCTATACTGACATTTCAGAAATAGAGTCACTGATAAACAGTAGGGCTGTACTGTTGGAACTGGCTTGGAATCACAATACGTTGTACGTTCCTCTAAATTATATATAATGCCCCGGATGCTTTGTTGTATCACTGTTCATGAGAGATTCTGACCTACCAGCTGGTCAGAATTAGATTTTCCCCTCCCCCTCTGTTTTTAAAGCTTTACTTTTAACTGTCTATATATTTAGAAGCATAGAGTTGTAACTACAGAGCTTTAATTTTAATATTTTCTCCTTTTCTCCTGTCTTGATTCTGTGTTTTCAAGCCCTGTAAATTCTTGGCTGCATTGAAAGTCCTGAATGCAGTTGTAGCTGCAACACTACTTCTCCTTTTATTGATGTGGCTACAAACTATTCCTTTTTGTAGGTAGGTAAGGCATAACAGCTTCTTTTTACTCTACCAAAATCTCAGACGTGAACTGTTCATATCCAGCATTTTTTTTTTAACATGATTTAGGCAAAATTAGGAAAAAAAAAAGAAAAATTGAATCTGATGGTTGTGGGGAGGGGCAGAGGGGCAGGTTGTGATTATAGCGTGGTTCTTTCACTGAGGAAATGGGCAAACCAGTAGTTCTGTCGTCTTCCAGTGCTCACTGAACCCTGTTGCAAAAGATCAAAATGTGGCAAATGTCATGTAAACTAAAATCTATTTTATAGATTAACCCTAAGCATCTACATACAGATGCTAAGAATACACTTAGTTTCTGTAGTTCTGAAGGTATGATAGGTATATCTAAGTGTATATTTAGCTAGACTTCAGACTCGTAGTTTGAGTACTGGTCAGCAGACTTTTTTTTCCTCTTGTTTTTCTATGTCAGCTTTTTTCCCTATTATTTCAGATAAAGTGCTATTATCTAGCATTGGACTTTCTGTTGCTGCAGCAGAGAGTTATTCTAGAGCAGATTAGTTTATCTGGTCATTTAGGATGTTCTGTACTCTTCAACATTTCTGATCTTCAAGGCTCTGCATGTTTAGCTGGGTGAGACTTGCCTACTTGTCTCATCTTGTATAACTGTACAGAAAAAAAAAAATGTTCAATTTTAAACTTGACCAGTACCACTGACATTAATAGGGTAACTTCATCAGTATAAAGTTAAGCAGGCTCACTGTCCTCTGCAGGACCTTGTCCTTGGAAGGCAGTACCTTTGGAAGTTAGCAAGGTGTTAGTCTTGAGGTATAAAGCCATTAATGACTGTAGTCTGGGTTCCTGAAACTTTTCCGTTCCTCTTAGTGGTATTACTACAATAGATGAGACCTCCTGAAGTCCTTGAATTGACAGTTGATTGATAAGGGAAAAGAGCTGACAAGGCAGTACTTGGTGAGGAGCACACTATTCAGGGATTTGCTTCTTCCTTGCCAGAATTTGCAGCCTGTTTTGCTTCTCCAGATGCTGCAAATTCTGTTTTGCTTTGGGTTCTGAGAATGTGGTGGGTCAGGTATTTAGACGGCATTTATTTTGTTCTAGCCTAGTGATTTTGAAAATGTTATTTGTTGGATAATTTTAGTTTGAATATGTGTTACTTTTTTCTATGAATACTGTGTGTGCACTTAGAGCGTACGCTTAGGTGCACTTTGAAAATTAAAATAAAAATAAAGTTTTATCAAGTTACGATTTGAATATGTCAAGCAAAATAAGTATTTTACATGTTTCCTGTGTGACAAAAAGTAAATAATAATATTTGTTGGGTTTGTAGAATGCAGTGTGGTTCTTCAGGAATGAAAATATTTGTAACATTAGCAGGAAGAAGATCAATACCTTTGGTTCCCTTTAAATTTTAGGGTAAGGTGGGGAGGAAATTTTTGTAAAACCACAGAACTTTTTATATAAAAATAGTTACGGTTTTGGTGTAATGCCTGAAACTTCCTCTTAGTATGAGTTTTGTTTTCCAAAAAACCTGAACCAGACTGTTTGTGAGTTTGCGGTTGTGTTTTTTAATAGGGATAAGACAAGTATGGTGAATTTAGGGCTACTGAATGTCTCATTGACTTCTTCCATGCACACATAAATGTTTTTTCAAAAGGAAGGATTCCTTAGATGTTGCCAAAGCTTCATGCTTTCTGTCCCAGAATTTCCCATTCTTTCTGTTGATCTGTCCTGTTCTCACATGCACCTGCAAATCTGACCTCTGCTGTCTCAGAGGTAGAGCAGAGCTACCCCCTAAAGCTGGTAGATGTTTGTGGTAGAAGGAATGCTCTGTTGTATAAGCAGAGAATAGCTAATGTTCTCTGCTTGCATTTAGTATCAAATCCTCTTATCCTTTAACTTTTGGGGGTCATTTCTGGTTTGTCTTCTCTGCCTTTCCTTTCCAGCCCCTCCATCTGTTGTTGGGGTCAGATTCTTCAGTTGTGAAGTTCTACTCAACACTGCACCCCTTTGTTCCCATTTGATGCTCACTTCTAGCTAGCAAACGTGATGCCCCTCTACAAGAAGGGTTGGAAGGAGGATCTGGGGAACTACAGGCCTGTCAGCCTCACCTCGGTGCCGGGGAAGGTCATGGAGCAGATCATCCTGAGTGCCATTATGGAGCAAGTGCGGGACAACCGAGGGATCAGGCCCAGCCAGCATGGGTTTATGAAAGGGAGATCCTGTTTCACTAACCTGGTCTCCTTCTATGACAAGGTGACCCGCTTAGTGGATGAGGGGAAGGCTGTGGATGTTGTCTACTTGGACTTTAGTAAGGCCTTTGACGCTGTCTCCCACAGCATTCTCCTGGAGAAGCTGGCTGCTCACGGCTTGGATAAGTGCACTCTCTGCTGGGTTAAAAACTGGCTGAATGGCCGAGCGCAGAGAGTGGTGGTGAATGGAGTCAAATCCAGTTGGTGGCCGGTCACGAGTGGTGTTCCCCAGGGCTCAGTACTGGGGCCGGTCCTGTTCAATATCTTCATTGATGATCTGGATGAGGGGCTTGAGTGCACCCTCAGTAAGTTTGCAGATGACACCAAGTTGGGTGGAAGTGTCGATCTGCTGGAGGGTAGGAAGGCCCTGCAGAGGGACCTGGACAGGCTGGATTGATGGGCTGGGGCCAACTGTAGGAGATTCAACAAGGCTCAGTGCCGGGTCCTGCACTTGGGTCACAACAACCCCATGCAGCGCTACAGGCTTGGGGAGGAGTGGCTGGAGAGCTGCCTGGCGGAAAAGGACCTGGGGGTGTTGGTTGACAGCCGCCTGACCATGAGCCAGCCGTGTGCTCAGGTGGCCAAGAGGGCCAATGGCATCCTGGCTTGTATCAGGAATGGTGTGGCGAGCAGGACCAGGGAGGTGATTGTCCCCCTGTACTTGGCACTGGTGAGGCCGCACCTCGAGTACTGTGTTCAGTTTTGGGCCCCTCAGTACAAGAAGGACACTGAGGTGCTGGAGCGTGTCCAGAGGAGGGCAATGAAGTTGGTGAAGGGTCTAGAGCACAAGTCTTGTGAGGAGCGGCTGAGGGAACTGGGGTTGTTTAGCCTGGAGAAGAGGAGGCTGAGGGGAGACCTTGTTGCTCTCTACCACTACCTGAAAGGAGGCTGTAGTGAGGTGGGGGTCGGTCTCTTCTCCCTAGTAACGAGTGATAGGATGAGAGGAAACGGCCTCAAGCTGCGCCAGGGGAGGTTTAGGTTGGATATTAGGAAAAACTTCTTCACCAAGAGGGTGGTCAGGCATTGGAACAGGCTGCCCAGGGAAGTGGTTGAGTCTCCATCCCTGGAGGTATTTAAAGAATGGATAGATACGGTGCTTGAAGACATGGTATAGATGGACTTGGCAGCGCTAGGTTAATGGTTGGACTTGATGATCTTAAGGGTCTTTTCCAACCTAAACGATTCTGTGATTCTATGATTTAATGTCAATCTGATCAGGCAGAAGCACAAGCTGTGTTGACTCCTTACAGTCATTTAATGTTTACACTACTTTCCATCTCAGTTGTATGAAGCAACCTTGATGATTCTATGATTCTGTGATTCTGCTGTCTTTGCTTGCTTGACAGAGACCTGCAGAACCAAAGCTTCACTTCTTGCTTTTTATGGGGATTTTGGAAACCTGGCCACAGGTGACAATTATCAAATACCTGCACATGGGGGATCTTGGGGGAACAGGACAAAATGTCTCAAAAAGAGAGACCAGTTCTCCAGTATTGGAGATTAATTAAACCCCAGTCCTTCAACTTCTGAGCAGAGGAAATGAAGTACCGTATGGGATGGGCACAGTTGTATCATTGTTTGAAATTAATTGTGGGATCGGGACCTTATTGTTAATGAATGACTTGCCACGTAAACTTGGGCCCAAATTCATCAAAGCCCAAACAAAATGAGTGTATGTTTGGTTTTGTTTTTTGTTTTTTAAACTTCCTGAAAACTTGTATCTTTTCAGGCTGTTTCTTCTTTGGGCAGAGGACACTATGTAATGGAAAGTTTCTTGACTTACCCCTCCATCATACCCAAAGTTTCTCTTCTAGTTCTGCTGTTTCTTGGTCTGTTTTGTGAAGATTCTGGAGAGCCCTATTCACTTGTACCAAGTACTGTATTGCTTCCTCAGCTTGCCTGCTTGTCCACATGTGGCCATTTGTTTTCCTTTCTACCCCTTTTATGCTTTAAATAAAGATCCACTTTCCATGACTACTGCAGGGCATAACAGCAGTATCTTGGCACCTATGGCTAACAACCAACAATCCTGCAGATAAATGTGAAAGTAACTGTTTTCTTTTCAGTCCCTGAATGAAGACAGGTAGAAAGCACGTAGCAAAAAGGCAACTGCGATTTTAAAATACCTTTTTTCTCACCTGCACTTAGGTGCTTACTTCTAGTAAACGCTTTTCTTAATCAGGGCAGCAATCATTTTAGAGGCCTTCTTTTTAAAAACATGGTAAATCAGAAGAGATCATGACAATATTGTACTAGCACAACTGTCCTTATATTTTTAGATTATGACAGACCATTTCTGTATCAAAAGTTTTACCAACTACATATATGCTGCCAGGCACCCATAATCTGTCACCTTCTGGGTGAAACTACCATTTGTAGCTGTACTTCTTCCTTTCAGCAAGAAGTGTTTGTCAGCAAAAGGTATCCTGCATTGCAATTTCTCCCATGCTGCAGTCTGATATGTATTTTTATGATAGGTTGCAAGGTACCTGCTGGCCTCTGAAAGTATTACAGAAGCTGCAGTCAGTTCTTCACAACTCCTCTTCTTCCATGCCCTTGTTATCCTTCTTAATACCTTGGAACTGCTTTGTTACACTTCAGAATTTGTTCTTCTTAAAGGATTTTCAGGCTTTCTGTTCTGTAGCTGAAAAAAAAGAGTAGAGCTAGTGGATTTTTCATGTCTGTTCTGGTAATAAGATAATTTGACACTTCCACATCTGAAGAATTTCAACTACTACTGCAGAAACCAGTTCACTTAGCACAGAAACATACAGACACGTGAAATTAACATCAAGTGTCCCTAACATTTGCTAACCAGCTCCAAGAAAGGAACAGTACTTCTGCGCCCACTTTTTGCCACTTTTTTGTGCTAAGGTTGCGTGTTCTCGGAGTTGTGTTCTGAGCTTGTTACAGCTCACCGGTGCAAACTTGTCAAAATACAATCTTATTTTGATGATGGGAGGTGGGGAGGGGAGATGAGTGATCAACTGTAATACAGGATTATAAATTTCTGTTAGTTAGGAGGAAATCAGTGAAATTGAGTAGAATATCCCCAGTGTAGTTAAATGTCACATAGGGGGATATATTCCTAATGCTCATGTGCAATATCCAATGTAGAGAGGCATTTGATGTAACAAGCTTCTTAAACTGGGCTAAAGAAATAGACAGGGAGGACAGTTCTTCCTCCCACCTTCATCTTATTCAGTACTAAAGCAAAGGATTCACTTTCCTATGCTTCAGTCCAAATACACGTTTCTGAAAGACACATAAGCCAAGTGACAGCCATGCTTTGTGAATAAACTGTACCTAGATTTACATGAATTTCAGATGGATTGATGGAGTCTGTGGTTCTACTGAGCATTTGTCAGTCTCTTGGGAATGTGCATATTCATTTTCCAAGGTTAAATTATTTTTGAACACTTAAAAATTTGCAGAGCTAGATTCTCAATAACTACAGCAACGAAAGCAGTGACTGTAAAGAGTTGCCAGCTGAAGGTGTAAGTTGACAGACAGCAGCACATATATAGAGGAGTTTGTAGAAACAGTGACCATTTTGGATAAGCAACAGTCTTGCGGCCCAGCCACTACTTTCGCGACATTGTAACAGTCTTGAGAATAGAAGATTTAAGAAGGGCTTTGAAGAACAGAGTTTTGGCTCTGGGACTCCTAAACGTTAAGGAAAATAAAGGGAAAAAGGATGGGGGTGCCTAGTCTGAGCTTTTGAACAGGTTGTAGAGACCAGTACTGTATGTGGTGCAGAAGCAGAAACAGATTTGGAAAAGGTAGAAAAAATGGGGTAGATTTTCTGCTGTGATAGGTAAAATGGAGCAAGTGGGGAGGTGCAGAAGATTGAAGTGGTGAAAGTAAATGGCTGTAACATTATCTCTGCAGGGGCATTCTGAACAATGATGAATGAATTGAGATTTCATTTACTGCAGAGAAAAGTACATTGTATCTTTTCTTGAGTTTTGGTTACTGAAGAGACCCTGCTGTTCTTGTGTGAACTGCAGGTCATTACGCAGTTAGTCATAGCAGTTTGCACTTGTTTCCACTGGTGTTTGAATGAGTCATGGCCATGGTGGTGTGCAGCTGTAGACAGAAGGGTGGAATGGCCTTAGGAATGTAGTAGGAGTGTGTGTGTGAAGCAGAAGGTGCTGGAGGATAAAATCACTGGGTCTTTTACTCTAGTTTACAGTACAAATAACATCAGTCTGCAGTACATGTACTTAAACACAGTATGTCTAGCATGCTCAAACTTGCACCTTCATACTTAAGTAGTAGTGTGTTTCTTAAATCTACATAGATGGAGAGATTTCAAAGACACAAACTGAAGAAGGCATTTGATCCCATCTGGTCTCTTTATAGCAGTTCTGTCTGTGTAAGCAACTATGCCACAGCTTGGTACGTTTTCAGTTTCTCAAGCTCCCTTTGAGCCTCTATTGTCTTCACTCTGATTTGGCATTGGCACTACTGAGAAGATTGTTCTTCTCGGGATCACTCTTTCAATGTAGTAGAAAGGAGATGGTTTTGAAAATGTCCCCAACAAAGGTAACTTTAAAATAAACAAACAAATGTACTTTCATACATCAAGTACTGGCAACGTGTCCTAATGTTTTTCCCATAAGTACATTTATGAAAGTGTGGAGTAGCACAAAGCTGCTTCAGGGCCATTCAGCAGTTTCCATCACTGTAAGAATATCTACATGATAGTTGAATGACGGTGAGGATTTGGGCATCTCTGATAATACTGTTGTATCTACGCTTAAATTTTGTTAAAGCTATCACAACTAATTTATAGTTGTGACTGATATGTCTGTGAGGATGCCAAAGGCTTGGAGAAAGCAGATGCTTAATATGGCTTAGTCCATCAAGGTCTGTATGTTGCAGGATTCTTTACGGCAACAATGATGAGAGGAGATAACGTACAATTGTTAGTAGAAAGATGGAGGTTTTCATAGAATCAACAGCTAAAGATTACAGGATATCTGCTTAAAGGTTCTTTATTGAAGCAGTGCTATAGAGAGCTATTAGGCAATCCTCAGAGTCTGAAGAAAAAAAAAAAAAAAAAAGACTGTTTCTGAGTTACTGAGATTCTGGCTATTTTCCTGCACCCACTGAAGCAAATAACTTATGTTGGGGTTGAACTCTGGGATTCGGCTTTTCAGTTGTGGCATTGATTATAAGCACATAACAATTAAATATTTTTAGAAGAGTGACTAGTTACTCAGATGTCAATGTTTTCTTTACCCGATTTTCATATTTGGTTGCTCATTGTCTTCAAATCAATGCAGGAGTTGAAGTTGGCAGTATGGCAGTATTTAGTTTGTCATACCAGAAGTATGATTCAAGTTGCTTATAGGAATTTTTTTTCTTCCTTTTAGCTGATGACTACTGATGTTGACAACTTCAAAAGGCATTTTTTTAAATTCTTCCCACACATTTGGCTGTCATTTAGAGGTGTTGGGAAGTGGAAGAATAGCATCCAATAACATCTGAATTTCATTCGCTTCTCTCATCTCAGTCAGCTTTAGCTGTATCTTGAAGGAGTCTACATATAACACTAATCCCTGTTTTCTGAGAAGTTACATTGGTTCTCACAGTGTTCAAAGGTATGAGTACTTGCTCATAGACAGTGACTTCCAACCAGTATGACACCAAGCTCTTCATTGCTGCAACAGATTTTGTTTTGGGGGAAGAAGAGGGAAGCAAAGGAGCAGCTCCACATTTTCTGTTGTCTTGTCTACTTCATCTTTTTGTAGGGTTGCTGGAGCTCCATGCCTGACTTTCAAGCTCTGTGTATTTTCTTGACAATATCGGTAAGAAACCCATACAAAAAACCCCATAATTCCAATAAGAATTTCCAGCTGGACTGGAAAGAAATTGAGATAGTTTCCAAGGACTAGTAGGGAGAGATTAAAGGGTTATATGTCTGTAAGATCAGCCAGCGGAGAGGAAGGTGTTGTCAGATGTCAGTAAGGATGCTCTAGAAAGAATATGTTTCTGGCTAGGACAGCCTCAGAATGGTGACGGTTAAGACAGATTGTGATGACTAACTGCTTTCTTTTAGTGGTTAATTATTAGTGCAGGACTGTTTATGCTACTACAGTTTCCACACAGATCTTGTGCATATGGAGAAGGGTCAAGAGAGGACTTACACTACTCAGGAGAATGGCTTAATTACATGTATCAAGTCAGGCACTTTTTTTTTTTTCTTCTTTTTTTTGCTATGAGCAAAAAAATGCTGGAAAGGGATTTTGTTTTGTCATGAAATGTGGTGATAGAGTCTGGCAGCAATGTAAGTATTCAAAATGGATGTGGGAGTGTGTTTGCATCCCTTTCTTAAATTCTTCTCTGTGACTGAATGAGTATGAAAAGAGCATGAAGTCAATATTGTGTGTCCTACTGCAGCCCTTACCCAACACCTTACCTTGAGGTGTTCTGAAAGCTTCTCTATTCCAGGTGACATCTTTCTGCATTAAATGTGCCTTTTATCTGAATGAAAGTAGGGCTTGTCTGATTATTAGGAAGCCAAAATGTGTAATAAAACCCAATCCGTGAACCCTCAGTTTATACAGTAATGGTTGACTTATATGCAGGCTCTAATACATGCCTGTTGTTGGTAAACAGATGCAAATGAATACAGCTGTAAAGTCAAGCTTATTATGCAGATAAACATTAGCATTACTTGAAATGTAGTAAAATCTGATGAAAGATGAAGAACTTAGTATTATTGAAACAAACCTTCATTTGAATTGATTTGAGAGATGGCAGAGCCTGCAATTACCTTTCAGCTGATCTGGTAGTTATCTGAAAGTTTTTTTTTTTTTTTTCTGCAGATCATCTGATACAAAAAGTGAGATTGTGGGTTCACCATTTTTTTTAAGATTCCTTGAGGAAGGAAAAGAAGTGCTTTTATATTTTTCTTAGGTTCCTGACATTATAGATTTCCTTTGCTGGGAGCATATGGCATAAAGGAGCACATCATCATTGCTAACAGAGCGCTGAGATTCAGGAGTTAGTTTTGTGATCTAGTTATTTGGTTAGTTCCTAGTTATTTGGGCTAACCGCTTAACCTGTTTTTCTGCATATAATATGGCAGTATTATGGTGGAATTGAATGACAGGAAAATGCAGTAGTTAATCTTCACTGTTAGTTACTGCACATCAATGAAAGTTACCATTCCTTGAAAATAACTTCCAAAAATTTGCACAAAGATGAAGACTTAAACAACAAGGGCAGATGGGGAGAGAGGGGTCGATCTGGTAGGAGGTATTTGAGGTGAATAGGGCTATAACATAAACATCTTGTATGTATAACTTGTGCTTGTAGTGAATTGCAGGGTTTCCTACGTTTTGTTGTGTAACAGCCTACCAGATTAAATATTATAGTACTTGTGAAGACATTTTTTTACACTATCCATTTCCTAAAAGCAAAATTTTCAAAGCACTTCTGTCATGTGGTTGATGAAGGAAATGTAGGTCACTTCTTTCCCTCTCTCTTCTGGTTTTCCTGCTGTATGTAGCTGTAAATAGACTGTTTTGTCTTAAAGCTTTTCTGCCTCTTTCATTTTGCTTTGGCTTGATCTGTCCTAAAGATCTTTTGTCTTGTACCTGAGGGTGGGAACAGTGGAGTCCGTAGCAAGGCCAGTCTGCAGGAGTGGAGTTTGTAAATGCAGACGATAACAACATGTGCTCACTGCCAAAGTAAGCAAGTAAAGTAGTTGTTAGCCTTATTGCTCAGGTTTGTTCTTTTGGAGTGTGTTGCATATGCAGTGGTGGTAGACCCTTTGTCCTGAAAGGTTCCACAGGCAAGTGAAGAACTAAATTGCAAACTTTTTCAGAACATTTGGCGCTGGCACAGCTTCCAGCAGTTCATTTGAATGTGAGAAGAGTTCAGCCATGCTTAATGGCTTTGCTGAACTGATTAAGAATCAGATTTTTTTCCCAGTCAAATTGCCAAGTGTTGAGGAAGAAAACTTTTTTTCTGTTCAGAAACTTCATTTTTCTTTTTCCTCTGTGCTTCACCCCTGTTTTCTCTGATATGCTTATACATATTTTATGTGCATGCAGTTACCAAGCTGCCCCTTCTTTGTATATTGGCTAGGAAAAAGTTTCAAATGGTCCAAATTCTGTTTCCATTGAATTTGGCAGCATTGTTGTTGTTATTTTTTTAAACTAAGCTAGAAATGGAACTTGACCCTTGGTAAATATTGTGATAATGTGAAACAGTAGCACATGATACAGCCTGAGCAGCTGAGCACCATTATTTACGGGCAGGGCTAAGAAGTGAGAGGGCTCTGTTTTGCCTCTGTATAGGTATTCTGGATTAAAAACTGTTAGGGAACCAGACTAAAAACTGAGTATAGAATAATAACTTAGTTTCAGGTGATATACAGTTACATTCAAAACAACACAGGGAATTTAGAGACTGTATTCTGGGTTGGTTGATTCCAGTGTAACCCAATTTCTACATATCTGAAGCTGCTTATTAGGTTTCCAGTGTTACATCATCATAACAACTTCCACCAAACAGGGTTCTGTTTCTAAATTTATGGGGCATATGTTGTCCGTGTGGCAAACTTGATTGCAATAGCAAGCTCCTGATCCCTCTGTCAGTTTGCAAGGTGTTCATTGTGCTTGTTACACGTTTGTATGTAGGCAGCACCATGTATGTCATCCCAGGTTCTGTAGAAAGCATCCAGTTGTGTACTGCAAACTCTGTTAGCCTGCTAGTTCTCATACAAAAACAAATATACAAAAACCTTTGAAAATATATGTTTATTTTTATTTCTATTTATAGAAAAAGTTGTAATTGATCACAGGGCTCTTCAGTTAGGCTTCTGTGCCCTTTGCCATCTGTACGTGTAGAAAACCTGCAAAGAGATCTTTTCTGTTTAAAATAGGGTAATGACTTGATTATCTGGCTTTCAAATAATTGTAATGTTGAAATTATGATAATTTTGAGAACTTTTTAAAAGAGTGCAAGAACCATATTTATTTTTCCAAATGTAAAATAAAACATTCTACTATTGCAAATCTATGAATTCTTTGCTTTGTTTATACAAAAAGTGAATGTTCTACTTTCTGTTTTCTTGTGTTAGCAATGCCCTCTCAATGCTATCAAGTAGCAGTAGCTTAAAAGGGAAACCATACAAGCAAAGAAATAAATTTAGAAGCCGTTGGGAGAGCTCTCTTTTAAATTTATTTCAAATGTTTTATGTGGTATATAAGTATTTTCAGCCATCTGTTGAAATTTCAAGATTGTTTTTGCTTTCTGCATAATTAACTTTTTTCCCCAAATTGATTACTAGTGGCTCCACTACCTGACCTTCTAGAAGAAATCAGTGTGTTATATATTTGTTAAAAGTTAGATAGCATAGGCCATCTAGCTATAACGCACAGTTTTTAAGGAGGATTTTAACACGACCTAGTAGCCTATTGCTCAGATGAATGCATCTTTTCAGTATGAGATTATATTTGGACTCACCATTTGTTTTTTTGTTTGTTTTTGTGTCCTTTCTTCCTCCCTCCGTGCTCCATTTTCTTACAGAGATCAGAATGTTCTGGATCCTACTTTGGAATATGTTAAGGTAAGGTATCATTTCTTACCCTCAAATATTTTATTCAGTATATAACCAGCACTGCCAGAGCATTTCCAGTCATTTCTAGTTAAATAGTGCTTCTGTCTATCTTTTGCTACAGAAAAACTAATTTTATATGTCAGACTATTTTCTGCATGCTTCAGTGAAATACCTGTGGGCATTGTGCTCTGGGGGTGGGTTGCATTTTTATATTGGGGCCTCTTTTCAGTTACATGGTGACTACCTATGATCTTGCCTTTGTTAACATATTAAAAGAATCCATATTTCTTGCTTACGGATTTCTGGGGTAGTAAAGGAACACATCTGAAATCATAAAAATGTCAGATTTAGGTTTATGCTTTTAGCAATGTATTTACTAACATTACAGTTAAAAATTCACTTCTGGTCCAAAAAGTAACTGGAATCCTGGCAAAATTGTAAGTTCTATTTTCCTTTTGTATAAGACCAGAGTGCTGAAAAAAATATATAAATGTGTATTTTGTTAGAGTAAATAAAAAATACTCTGGAGCGTTCATAAATTCTATTCGAAAATCAGTCCTGCATTGTCAATATAGAAACTTTGGAAGAAACCTTAGGGATGTGATTCTGTACTGAGAGTCTCTTGCAGTGCTGTAATTTCCACTGAATTAGTACCTTTCAACATGTTTCATTTAAGTGAATATTATTTCTCAGAACCTTGAAAGAATCTGGCTTCTGTGTCATGTCTCTCAACAATGGGCTTCTCTAATGGTTGGGCTTTGTTCCCTGTCTTTTAGAAGACCATAATCTTCTGAAAAGTGTCTGATAAACACAGGTTATCCTTGAACATAGGATATTTCTGTAGCTATTCATGTGGACAGCCTGAATTTCTCAGACACCTGAATTTCTGCTTCAGGTTAGAGTTCAGGTGAGGAAGAGACTGAGGAGAGCCAGCCAGCTGGGTTCTGCTGCTAGAGTTCTCTCTGTGGGTGTTCATAGTTGAGGGAAACAGAGAGGTGCCCAGGTTAGGGTTCAGGTTGACCGAAGAAGTAAACTAGGAGAATGTAATGCAGTGTTGAGAGGGGACTGCCAAAGGCAAGTGCCGAGAATTTATGTGCCTGAAAGTGCGGAGGGGTCCTCTGCTGGACTTTCTGCCTAGGGTTGGGGTGGAGGTAGGAACTGAGGTTTGGAAGAAGAGAAGGAGAAGAGCAGAACACGAAGGTCCGTGGAAAATGGGCTGCCAAAGGACTCTTAGGACTGCTGCTGGAATTCCACTCTGAACAGTTAGCTCAGTGTTGCAAGGTCCCTGGCCTCAATCCCAGCCTAAAGTTGGGATATGATAAAGTAGCAGAGGCAGAGAACGCCAAGAGCCTTCTGAAGAGTACTGTAGAAGAGGGGATGCCAAAGGCAACAAAGTGGTGGACATGTTAATTGCTCTGTTTAGTTTACTGTGTATCTTGCACTGTGCTGTACAGAGTACGTTGTTACAGTTTTAATAATATGGCCAAGTAGAAGGCAGAGGTTTCATGTGCCAATTCATCAATATGTGTGTCTTGTCTTGTTGCAGCAAGTTCTGTATAATAAATGTGGTTTCTGATCTTTTCAACTTTTCTAGTAGAAGCTTGTCTTGGACTCTTGTCAATAGCAATGGTGCAAGCTTAGTTATTAAAACTTTGATGTTGGGGAGGAAAGCCTGGGGAAAAGAGACTTTGAGGGAGAATACAAGGGTTACCATCCCCTTCTTTTCTCCTCCCTCTTTCAGTTTTTTCCTGTCTATATCCCTGCCTTTAGTGAACTGTGAGTTTGGTCCCCAGTTCAATGGTATTATAATAGGAATTCTGGACAAGAAATCTTAAACTACAACTTTGAAAAATATGCAGAAGTTGCTTTCTAACAAATATAGCCCCCAAAAACTTTTTTTGGCTGTAAAAGTCTATGTTACTAACAAAACTGACTCCAGAAATACATTCTTACACAAAAAATGATCATTAATGCCAAATAAAGGAGGACTCTCATCAATAATTTGTTATCAGTTTACTATGACTGCAAAAGATGTGCCTGAATTCATAACAACAGGATCTTGGAACCCCCTTTGTTGGCTTAAGTTTCAGCAGGTATGTGTTCATTGTCTTGCATAACTTACCTTATGGTAACTATTATATTAATGTTTATAAATTTTCCAACTCCTTGAATAAATTATGGTGGCAGTGTTAAGTCAGGTATAAACTGCAGAACACTGACCTACTCAAGTTACAAAGCTGAAAGAATAGATTTCTGTAGCATCTCACTATGCTTGTACCAACATTGCCGTTTGCACAAGTCTATTTGACATATAATGTTTTTTTTTTTAGTTTGAGCAAGCAGGGTTGGTGCCAGTTGGGTAGGCTTTGACAGATGTTGCTTAAGTGGTGAAAAAAATACCTTTAAATGAAGAAGAGATAGTAAGAGAAGAGGGAGACAACAACAAGAGCACTTTGGGGAATCCTATTTTGCTGATTCAGGATACCAAAGTTCTGAGAGACAGATTCATATTTCTGATGCACGTGAAAATACAGTTAGTGTTGTCTCTAGGGAGAGAAGTGTTGATTGACTGACTGAAAACACATATAAACTTGAGTATTAAGCATGTATGATGTATCAAGCATATATCAAAAGACTAGAACAAGCTAATTGTGCACGAAGTCTTGATACTGATTCTTGTTTCTCTCATCTTGCTGTTCAGACTAAAGAGAAGAGAGACTTTGGATTTATTTGCCTTGTGAAAAACTGCATTATCTTGAAAGTAGTACATGGCACGAATTTAAGTTGCATTAGGGTAGTCTGGCTGCTGGTGATTTTACCCAAGAGTTACGGTCCCAAGCAAAGCGTACTATGTCAGGGCCCTGAGGGCACTAATTGGCCTTAAGTGTCCTCACCAGCCTCACTCAGGACCTCCACCCACACCCACTGAGCAAGGGCTCCATTTAAGCTCAGACTGGGGCCTTCAGGCCCTGCCTGAGCTGCGTCTTAGGTGTGCCTGCCCTTAGCCCTGTTCCTGAAGTGCTATGTGGGAAGCCCTGGGTGGACCTTGGACCTGGCCTGTTACCCTGGTCTTGCCTGAGGCTCACCCATGCTGTGATAGGACCTGTTGGTGTCATCGCCCTGCTCAGCTTGCTTGCGTCTCGGTGCTGTGGGACTGCACCTTGTTGGTGAGCGCGTTGCCCACCCTGTGCTCCCAGACCGCCTTCCCTTAGGGAGCAGCCCCACCCTTGCTGCTCCCTGACGTGCTAATTGTAGCCGGCTGGTTTGAAAGATCCAATATGATCAAGTATGTGCCATCCTCATAACTGATCCACTTTATCAGGCTGCACAGGCATACCTAGTCTCCTTCAACTCCAACACAAGCAGCTAGTTTTAAACTAGCTAGATTTAAAAAGTAATTCTAAAAAGGGAAGCTGGGCACAGAGCTGATCCTGCAGCTTCACAGTTGCAAATTAGCACTGTTTCTGCAGTGATGCAAACATGCTACGTAAGTGTCGTGCGAGTCCCATAAGATAGATAATTAATACTTGTTCAGGATGTGCTCCTGCTGGGGAGTGATCAACATCTCTTCAGGATTGGACTCTGTTGTAAACAGAAGGTGGAGAATTCATTTGGGTATGAGGAAAAGTAACACGGTTATTTTTTTGATTCAGTGTGCTCTGCTTCACAGTGACAAGAATATCACAGCGTTTATTGTGGCAGTAGTGACTACAAGCAGGCATTGCTGTATAGGGCAGAGAGACTGATGGTAACCTTAGAAGCTGACTGTATCAATTTGCTTTTTACACAAACTGTTCCTTGCTAGAATCTCGTGACTAAACGTAATATAAATAATTCCTTGTATTTAGACATACTGTGGACAGAGGAAAGGCAAAATAAATTGTTTTTTCTCCTGTTTTATTCTGTTCAAGATACAAGACAGAAAGCATTGATTATAAAATTAATCCTCTGAAGGCTTTTTTAGAGAATGTCTGTATAGATGTACTATGGTTTCTAATACTTGAATCTAAATTACAGCTCACAAACGGCAGTTTCCTGCATCTTGAATATTGATGTATTAGTTCATTCAAGTATATAAAGAGAGCTAATTATGCAAAAGGAAGTTTGAAGGAAAAAAGAAAAAAAGTACTGATTTACTGGAGTCTGAGTACTGAAGTGTCCGTATGGCTTCAACCCTTCCTTTGTCTTCACAGCGTCGCTGAAACCATGGTCACAGTTAAATGGCTCTTTCAAAAACCCTTTTATGGTAGAAGAGAAAACAGGCCAGACTGCTTTGAGTCAGGCCGCTAACCAAGTCATGAAAGAGATTTACAGACACAATAGCACATTGTACATTCTGTGAGATTTTTACAAGTTTTATGAGCCAAATAATAGATCCATTGGTAGTCTCAGCAGGTTCTTCCCACACCCTGAGTCTGCACATCCACAGAACAGACTCCTGCAGGGAAAAAAGGATCAAGTGGTGGCAGCTTTGAGTGTGTCAGAGAACTTCTTGTGAGTCATTTTGATCAAATTCATGTGAACTCAAGATAGCTTGCTGTCCCATTCCTATTCACTATAGATACTTTAGGATTTTTTAATAGAAGTCTGTGCTGTAATCATTAAGGCTATATCAGGGTGGAAAGAAAGAAAAACAGATTTCTCTCCTTTCATGGAAACCTTTTGAGCGTTTCCTGTGGAAATAGTGCTAATAATTGCAGAAATACTTAAATTGGTGATGAGTTGATGAGTATTATTGTGGCCTGCGGTTTTGGAGTTGTATTTTGATCCATTAGCGGAAAAATTACAAAATTTATGACTGATTGTCTGCTCAGTGTGGTCATGAGGGAGGTTTATATTTAGATTCAGACTTGAAAAAACTATCACTGGTCTAAGGAAGTCACAGCTGCAGAAAAAATCTGTTCCCTCATGAAGTTCTACTGAAGGATTCTTGTTTGTCTCAGCCCCATAGTGTTAATTTTTTCCCTATTTTTACTCCTCCTTGATTTTGTTAGAAAGCAAACTGTCATAGAAATTATTGTCATTTATGGTGGCTTTTGTGAGTGCAACTGAAAATAAAATTTTGATAACATTCTGATGTCTTGGTCATTATCTGTAGTTTTGCAAGATAGGACAGTATTTTGTGGGTTTAATTCAACTTCAGGGAACTTTGCTCAGGTGATGAGGTTTATTGATGCACAGTTTGTATAGTTAATTGCACAAATTCATAATATTGTGGATGCCAATCACATATATGTGTGGGTGTTTGTCTCTTATCATTCTAATGGCTGTGCCAAGGAGATAACACGGTAAGAAGACTATCAAAAGCAAAGTTTCTATGCATGTATGAATGTTAGGGAAAGTTTAGGAAAAAAATCTGTGTCAGCATGACAAGTAGTCACAGTTTGGGGAAGAATTCTTCCTGATGACATTGAAATTTCATTACAAGGAGCCTTTTTTAGACATGGAAATATATTAGAGAAATCCCCACCCCACTGGCAAAGTTGCCAACTACAGTGTATACCTGTTCGTGAGCTGCTGCGTATCACTGTCCTGTGGAGACTTGCCTGTTGAGATGCGAGTTGTGACTTGTGAGCAGAAAGTTTCTTGGGTTTCTGCATTGTCTGACAGCATTACACACGATGTATCTGAGCTTGGAGGAATGCCTGACACTATGGCACCAAATGATCAGGAGGTTCTTTTTGAATCTGTAGCTCTATTTTTTTTTTTTTTTTTTCCTTTTTGCAACTGTAGCAAGGGCAACAGCATCACAGAAGGTGGAAATACCAGATGGAATGTATTTTTTTGAAGAGAAAAGGAGTGTGCCCATACAGCTGACTTTGACTTTACACATCTGTCTTTGTCATTACAGATTTGACATCCAACTCAAAGATCATTACTGGTGTCAGTGATGTTTCAGTCAGAGATATTTACCTTTTTTCCATGTTTCTCTTCTTAGTAGGAACTGAAGCTTCACAAACATCACTCCACAGCAGTTGCCTTTTGTATACAAGCTGTATGATTCAGAAAGATAAGATCCTGTTAGACCTAATCTAATGTTAAATACATATATTGATCTGTCTCACAATGAACACTCAGTTTTGATGCTTGAGGGGTAGTTGCTAGTTATACACTGCCCTCTGCTGGAGAAAAAGCACTAGATTTTTAAAATCAAGTCATGGCTCTTAAAATCACATTTTTCATAATAATTTCATTGAAACTTTTATAGTGATAAAAAGTCTGTAGCCTGACTGTTGGAAGTTTCTTGCTTTTTTTCTCCAGAGGCACAGAATGAGCCATTAAGTTATAAAAGTAGGTCCTAGAGGGAACTTCCGAAATTTCTTTGTCGGGGTGTCACTGAGATTGTTAGAACAGATGTTCTGATTTGTTCAAAACCTCCAGCAGAGATTCCGTAGCCTCCCAAGATAATCTGTTCTACCTCCCAAACTAGATTAGTCTACCTGTCTTTTCATTGTTACTGTGGAAAAGTTTTTCCTAAAATGTGATGTAAATTATCTTTTTTGGACATACGGGTGGCTTTTTTTTGTGTGTGTCCCTCTGTCTTCTTTTTGTTACCTTGATTTAATTTTCTAGTGGGATAAGTTTTGGCTGTTGCAATAAGTTGCACAAATCATCTTGTCTTGTACTTTTAATCCTGTTCTGGTAGTATTCAAGTTTCGGGTAGTAGAATTTTTTCCTCAGCCTTATACCAGGCTTGTTTCTTGCAACATGTGCCCCTTCTCTGCTTAGAAAGGGCAACTATTTCTTTAGGTATGTATGATAGTTATTCCTAAAAGCTTTCTGCAACCCAGAAGAATTTCAAAAAAGACTTAAGGAATTACATATGTAGTTGAAATTCAGCAGCTCTCAAGTAGTTAATTCCCCTACAATCAGTATGAGAATCTTGCCCTATTTATTTGGGGTTAATGAAGACTTGTTTTATTTGATAGAATGCGGTTATCCATAATTAGCGATGGAATCTTACACCCAAGTTTTGGTATTTTCTCATGTTGAATTTTGTTTGACCAATAGGCTAGTTTCTGAAAAGGTGGTCGAGTCAGCAGTTCTGTAATCTTTTGGGTGCAAAGTGATGAATAAAATCTAAGCCGTGTTTGCAGCAAGTATGCAGGCAGTATGATTCTACAGCTCTGCAAGACAATGCATTTTTCAGTCTACTGTCCTAGTTCATGTTTTCCTAGTAGAGAGATGCCCACGTTGGCCTGTTACTGTTCGGGGCTTTTTGTTCTTTCCCAGCCCCCAATTCCTGAATGACCTGATTAGCTCTAAGATCTGGGGGATTTTGTGGGGTGGTTTTTTGTTGGGTTTATTTATTTATTTAAGCATACTGTGAGGAGGGATTTTTTTTCTTTGTGAATGATAATCCTCATATGAATTCAGTCAAGTGGATAGTGGCTTTCTAATTATTCTGGCCTTTATGGTGAAGTCTTTTAGCAGTGGCTCTTGCATTCCCTTCTTCTGATGCTGAAATGGAGTTTAGGGTATTTTGGTTATGGAGCATCTTTTGTAATGCTAAGTATGCTTTGGTAAATCTAAAATGCTGATAATTCTTAAAGCAGCATGCACTCTCTCTATTTGCCTGCTAAGGGTTAATCTTACATCTGTCCTATCATGAAGTTGACCCTGTTAATGTCTGTATTCTACTTCTTGTATTATTTCTCATTAACTCTTAAATTATGTCTGACCTGGAGTCAGCAAAAACCTTGGCACCAGTAGTAATACTCGTGCCTGTAGATACTTAGTTGATCTTTTCGATATCTTTGTTAGATGATCAGTAACTACTATCAAGCCTTATTCACAGATGAGAAATACAAGCTGGAAAGGTCTGAATCTGAAACACAGGACAGAAGTTTTGAGGTACAAAGAAATATTCTTCTCATTTTGTCTCTGGCAATCTTGTGAGACTTGAATTTAAATGAATTACCCTTTTTCTCCAAAATATTGATGCCTGTGGCTCTCAAATGCTGACAGTTATACATTGCTATTGATAATATCCCCAAGTCAAAATGACAGTGTCAGTGAAAGGAAATACTATTAAATGGTGACATGCATTTACTTTTCAAAGAAAGGAGAAAAAAAGGGTGTGTTTTACTTTTAAGACATTGGTTCATCTTGATTTGTGATCCTTTTCTGTTGCAGAGTTATTGTATCTTCTATCAGATACTGTGATTGTTGAAGGGACTGATCATTTCTGACAAACTGTGCTTCCAAGGTGTAATCCTGGACCAAATCCACTCCATTGCAGTAGGCACTGTATTGCCTCATTTGCCAGAAAAGAACATGCCATTTCCCACAAAAGTGGTACCTATGGGGAAGAAAGAAAGGTGCTGAATTATAATATTGCCATGCCTATTTTTTCTACCTCATCTGTAGTGAACATTTTATCTATCTTGGTAAGAGCAACCTCAGGCGTAACGAAAAGGATGTGAAGATTTGAGTGGAGACTAAGCAGTAAAGTGCATAAAGCTTAATCTACTTGTAAAGTGAGTTGGGTTTTTTTTCCGTTTTCAATTTCTGTGCAAATACTTGTCTCAGTTGACACAAAGAGAAGGAAAAGATATCTTTGTGTGATGGCATCAGCTGGAATTCTTACAGCTTACAGTAGGCTTTTATATATATATATATATATGAATAGGTGTGAATATAAAA
Organism: Platalea leucorodia; assembly: GCF_965183815.1. Classification (NCBI taxonomy): domain Eukaryota; kingdom Metazoa; phylum Chordata; class Aves; order Pelecaniformes; family Threskiornithidae; genus Platalea; species Platalea leucorodia. The sequence goes on along the minus strand of NC_138827.1, from coordinate 40,027,855 downwards.
GGTATGAGTGCCACACAGAATTCTACTCCTTTTCATGTGAGATATTTAAACTGTTAATAACAGCAGAGATCTGACTACAGTCTACCATCTTTTGTGTTGATCTCTTCTTAACTGTTTCTGAGCTGTCTCTCTTGCGTGGAATATTTATTTTTCTATTCATTTTAGGCTTTCAGTATCCTTTCACAGGAACTATACCTTAAAGATGATAGGTACTGATGTTGTTGGATCCTTTTCATAATTTTGAAGATGGACTAATAGCAAAAGCTGACTGGGACATGAAAATACTTATATTTAACTCCTTCATAGCTATGCCTTACTGAAGTTGATTTTTAAATGTATATAAGCATATGAACCACAAGGGGGAGTGAGTATATAGGTTGTGGAAGGCAGATTATTAATAAGCATTTTGGGTACTCTTCCTGATAAAGCCTATGGAGGTAAAGCTCTTAATCTCTTGGAGCTGCGTTTATACGTAATAATTAGAGTAAGACTGTGCATCTTGCCTCTTTTTGGAGACATACTGTTTAGATACAGTTTGGCCTGTGGAAAGGGCAGTGGAAGGAGCATTAGTACACTTCAATTGGGATGCCATCTATTGATATGTGCTGTCAAAGGAGCAGGTTTTTGAGACTTTTGTATGTCTCATACTATTAGGAACTAAGCACTTACACAAATGAGGGAGTATAATGTTATGTTGGTTATCTAGAATACCCAGAGGTCGTTTGCGTCCATGCCCTCAAATCCTTTGCTTAGTAAAATGTTGAAAGGGAGGTATATGAGCTGAGGTGAGCTTGCTACTTTTGCTTCATCAAAGCGTATTGTGCGAAAATGTGGGAGGAAGACAGGCCTCTTCAAACTCATACATGCTGGTAAAGACTTTTGAAAAACTGAGCTCTGACAGAGCCTTACTTTAACTGGCTTAAAGTCAGCATTGCACTAACACTTAGGCTGCTTGTGATTGGCTTTAGGTGCAGGCAGAGTGAATTCCCCTCTAGCTACAAAAGACCACATAGATATACAGAAAGAGGAAAGACTTACTAGATCACTAGCCCAAGTGACTTGTGAGTTTTATTTTCAAGTGCTACGCATCCAAAATCTCCCTTTGTATAAAACAGAAGTATTTTAGGGTATCCAGGAGTTTTAAATGAATAGCTGATTTTGAAATGCCTCCACTTACCCTGGTGAAGTAACAGAGTTTTTTCATCTCTGAATTATATTTGGAATTCGTGTAAATCTGAGACAAACAATCACTTTACTTGGACAGGACTGTGGAGGCTTTCAAAAACAGAAATCTGTAGTTAGCGATTGTGTTAATGGCTTCTTTTTATAAGCAAGAGAGCTCTTGTATGCTGTCCAGCAAAGCTAAAGTTAGACTAATGAAGCTAAATCAGCAGGAAAGAGAAGAAAATAGGAGCCATAAGCGGTGAACTAATTCTGAACAAAAGGAAATTCATGCCTTTTCATATTTTGGGTTTTTTTCCAATCCAAGGAATAAATTGAAGGAAAGACTGGTGAGACATTACTAAATTGCTTCATGTTTGTACATGGGTTGGCAGACAGTAGATGGAGCTCAAGAATATGTGTACTAGTTTTTGGTAGGATCGATAAAACCTTCTGGTGCCTTCTTAATAGGAAGATGGCTAGTAGGAAAACCAGGCCTATTGCCAGATGATTTTAAAGTTTGTATGTTTTAGTTATAAAAGATCAGATTTTTCAAAGATATTTGGATGTCTTAAAGTGCAAATTAGGACCTAGTAGGAAGCTCATAAGCAGGTTGGCGCTTATTTCTTGTAGCTGCCGATCTGGGTTTTTATGAGAGTCAGATTTTCAAGCAGCATTGAAAATGAAATAGATGCAAATTCTGTTTTCTCACTATTCCTGTACAACTGCAGCGTATTTCTGACTTTGCCTCACAGAACTGCGATAGAGAGGAGGAGGAAATTACGCTGACCTCTCCCATACCACGCCTGTGCCGTGCAAACAAGTGTAATTACAGTTGCAGTGGTATCTATTGATTCATGATCAGAAGCTGCACCAACAACAGCCTGCAGGAAGTGAGGTTATGGAAGAGAACATGAAAGAGTCAATTCTATTAAGAATTTGACACAGTATTGGTAGGACATGAGCTGGGTGGTGGGACCTTGTGCGCCCGTAGAGTTAGGAACAGATAAAAGCAAGCAACGCGTTCTGACAGCGTTGTCATCCCCTTTCTTCCACTTATTCTATGCTTTAGAAAGTGTTCAGATGTAAACAGTTGGGCACTACCTGTATTTGAAGGCATCCCCCACAGAACTTTGTTAGAGGCGATGGGCCATGTCTGAAGGACTAAGTACTAAGACTGAATGGTAGTGGGCGTTGTGAAGATGATGTTTGCATGGACAAGTTATTTATCAGTTGTTGTCCCCTGTTTCCTGACTTTTTCTTACATTAAAAAGAATAAATAACTAGTTATAGAGAAAAGTCTTCTGTATTAAGTGAAGAATGTCTCAATCTGAAGATTTAAATGCTTGATTTTCTTTGGGGTTTTTCTTTTGAATTTTATTCATATTGTACTTTATTATAACCTTACAGGTGCCATTCTATAGCCATAGGCACTCGTAACCATAGTTAAATTGTGCATATGCACTGTGTAATTGGGACGTGTCTGTATTCCATATGACGTCATTAATCCAGCAACAGTGCGCAGCGTGCTCTGGATTGGCTGCATGCTGTATCAAATCAGATTTATGTTGTTGACCCTTGTATGGTACACCATGCCGTCTTTCATTTACAGCTGGCTTTCTGCCTGGATTGTTTACTTTCATTTAGTAGAGAGAAATCTGAAGCATTATATGTATTTCACTGAATATTGTTAGGCTGATTGAAATGCTTAAATGATTTGTTAATGTGGTACTAAGTAACAGTGGCAAGCCACCAATTCCCTCATCTAATTTAGTCTGAAATTATTTCTCTGTAATATGAAATCACAAATCATAATTCTGTGTGTGAATTACAAGCACTTCCATGAACATCAGTGGTATTTGGTTCAGAATAGCCACCTGTAGACTGTTTGATAACGTCAGACTGCTTGTGAGTTGTCGAATGTTTATATTTTTATGGAGTTTGGTTGTTTTACTTGAGCCACTTGCAACTTTGGAGCCAAAGAATTTTTTTTTTTTTTTGTGATGAGAGTAAAAGAAACCATATCCTCCTAGAGAAATTATCCCTACATTCTATTTTGTTCAGCCTGTACAATTAAAGCAGCCTAAGAGGATTCCCCCAGAGCAGGTTCACACTGTCCAGTGTGAAGGCTTCAAACTCCTGCATATGCAATGTGCTGTGAGTGGAGCTGGACACAGTTTAGGTGTGTCAGGGGAACAGTCCCAATATGCAGTGACGGGTAAGTGTAATTTAAACCAGACCATGAAAACTCCCTAAATAACTCTAGAGGCTTTGTAATAACACAGATGGGGTCAGCAGAGACACCTTAATTTCTTTTCCTGATGGACTATTAGGAACTCAACACAGAATATATGATCAAGTATCCTTAAACTCGTGTGGCCTTGAATCCTATGAACTTAGAAATCCTTTCTTAATAAACTTAGTTATCAAAACCACTGTAGCCAGCCATCCTTAGAAACAGATGAAGGGATTATCAGATATTTTAAGATTCTTGGCCAGAATCTTTGAAAACAAAGAAATGAAGTTGATGGTTGATCTGTTGGTGCTGGAGAGCATTAGAAATAAATCGATAGATTGACTTAGCAGAAAGGTTGTATTTGATGTTTCTAAGGTGCAAGAAACAGATGGTTTGTTTCTCATGTGCAGAGTCCAAGAACCCAAAGTACCAGCAAACAGTTGCAGGACAGGAGAGTGAAAATGTGGCTAAACCATCCTTTGTTTCTCTCAGTCAATATTTACAAGTGTAAATTTTATCTACATACGAGGTGTAATTTGGAGCAGCCTGAAGGCTGTTCTCAATCATGCTGGCTGAAAACAGCGCCATGATAGCCAGCAGTGCAGGAACTCTCATACTATCACCCAGAGGTTTCTCATGTACTCTTTGAGATTCCTTCCAGTAGTCTTAATTTTCATGCTGCTGTATCACAGTGTCATGCAAAGGTTCTGGTTCTGACTCTTAAGAACGTGTCATCCATTCATTGAACTATATGTGCAGAAGTCATGTTAACCTTTAATAAAAACAAAAATCCCATTAGTTTTGTTTAAAAAAAATTAGATTCACTATCTAAATAAAGCACCCTCTTTCCTGCCAGTTATACTGTTGATAAAAAGTGTCAGCAGCTGCTGTATGAAATTGTACCGTATAATTTTTTTAAGGTTTGTTATTTCTGGCATTCTCACAGCATACATAATTTTTGATTCTTTACTTACTCCATTACAGACAGGAAATAAGGAACTGGCAATTACCATTTGTAATTTATGCCCTGCTGTTCATGTAGAGCTGTGGATGCAACACTTAAACTTCTTTCACTGCTGCTTAGTAACAAGCCTTTCAAATGAAAAATAGACACGCCTACATTGAATATGTATTAGGCCAAATTTACTTCCCAGGTTGAGCTGTGCTATTCCCATTGAAGGGGGGAGATTGTGCCTACAATCCAGGGAATCTGTTTGAAGATACACCCATTATGTCCTTTTGCTCTCAGTAGGGAAAAGACTAGAGGGGAAGCCTAGGTCCTGTTGAAAAGGTTTGGGAAGATGATCCATACGCAAAAACTTCATTCTTTGCCTCCCTTGTGTTTTTACTACTTGTTTCAGGGAAAGGAACCATATTGAGAATTATATCATTCAAACTAGACCAATAGAACTCTACCAGTAAGTATTCCTGAGTAAACGAGTCATAGAAGAAGATGCAAAACTAATAGGTCTTTCTGTAAGACATGAATGTACGCGTAAAGTTACCGAGGCCTGGGGGAAAATGCGTTTGTTAGCTAGTGAGCTACAATAATGGCTGGATTTGCAATCTAGAGCTTGAGAAAGTAGGAAAACACGAGTACATAAAGGATGCTGCATCCTCTCTATTGTAACAAGTACTGTATCATGCTACTGTGGGGACTTGGGTGTTGTTTTTTTCTTTTTATAAAGTGCTTCATGTTGAGCTCTATTAGAACTGTCACTGCAACCCTCATTTTTGGAAAGCTTGGGGTTTTTATTCTTGGTGATGATATAGAACCTTTCTCTAAATTCCAGTGTAGGTTTACTCATTGCTAGGTCATAATAATTCTTGTCCCCCCCCGCCCATTTTTTTTGTTTTGTTTTGGTTTGGTTTGTTGTTTTTTTTTTTTATCCCATAAAGAACTCCTCTCCTTTTTGGAACTTACTTCTAATTCTTTTCAGAGCAAAAGTAGCCCACCTTATTTTGCATTGCTAAACTGGTTGGTTTCTGCTGCCAAAATAGATCATTCATCCTAATAGTCCTTCTTGTCACCTGCTGTAGTTTTGAGTTACTTGTCTTGATAGTTTCTGTTCGTGGTATTCCAAATGAAACCTTAGTGTATTTTGCAGTGGTACTAATACTTTATTGTCACCATTATAAAGCAGAAATGCCTCAGCTCAGCTCATGCATTCTTGAATTCCATTTCCCTTTTTGTCATCCCCTCTCCCCCCTTATGTAAATTGGATTAGGGTGTTATTATAAGAACTTCTTGATGAAGATTCTTCAAAAATATAGTCCTCGATGAGATGTCCTCCCACAGTACCAAAAACCTCCAGACAAGAAGTCACAGTTGAGGCTTTTGTGTTTGGAGTTCTGCAGGGTATCTTTTAATCTTCTCTTCTCTGGCTACCTGCTAAAGCAATCCTATAGATTTCCTCAAAGTGGAAAAACAACTTAAAGTAAATTAAAATATGCTGCACCACAGAGTAGAGAGAAAAGGAGGATACTTTCACATTCTCAGTATTTTATCCACTCATTCATTATCTGAGTTTGTCATAAACTACTTGGAGAGGCATTTCCTCTCCCCAGCTATAGCAGGACTCCATCTTCAAAGTCATGATTTTCAGCTTCTTTGCTGAGCCAATCTTTCATCCTTTTTCTTGCCAGGGTAATCACTTTTCAGTCCATTTAATGCTCTAATCTGTTATTCCTACAGAGTTTTCGTTTTCTCAAAAGAATCATAGGCATAACGTCTCCTACACATGGCCAAGTAGTCTGACTAGCTTTATGGACATTCCTGGTTTTAGTGCTTAACTTGGTGCTAGATACCTGCAAACCTTAGGTGGTCAAGCAGGTAAGAACGTTACACATCACGCTTCCTTTTCCTTGTTATCAAGACTGAGGTTTCCTTTTCTTTTTGGATAGGCTCTCCATCCCACGTGCCTTGAAAGGCAGTGCACGTTTTAGGTCTTGTCTTTGCTGCTGCTTTGTTTGTGTGCCAAGTCCCATTGCTTGATGCAGGCACTGAGCGCACTCCACATTGTTCAGTCAATGTGGGAAGGAAGTACTCTATTATTAGGTGAGAAGTATTGCCTTGCAAGTAATACCTGAGGACATCAATAAGCATTTAATATATATGCCTTCCTAATTACGGAATATATTTGTTGCTGATGAAAAAGACAAGTAACTCTTCCTTTTAACCACTCCATGGGACTAATTTATTCCTAATCTGAGATCTGAAGTACCTGTGACTTCTGGACTTTTTGGTACCATCCAAGTTATAAATGGCTCATCTCTTTGAAGTTTCTCTTTTGTTTAAGTGTTAAAGGCTTTCTTGTACTCCTCAATCCAGTGCATTTTGTTTCCTTTCACCAAGTCCGTTAACCGCGCTGCTATGGAGGTGAGGTCTTGTCTCTAAGAGCTATTATAATTAGCCAAGTTATTTCCCTTTTTTGCCTTTGTTCTTGAACAGGCCTTGAAGTATGTAGGACAGATTCTTTGATGATGAGTGGTTTGCTGGTCAGTAAACTATGGACTATGCTGTCCAACAGAACAGAATCACAGGCATAAATAAAACTGCTACTTTTAATTTTGTTTTAGTGTTTTATTTTTATTTTGCCAAATCAGAGGTATTCTTGAATTCAGTTCTTTTCTTTCTTTAGCAGTTTGCACAATCCCATGGGACTATCACCAAGCTAAAGCTGTCCACTGATAACTTTAAGTACTAATGGTACCTCGGTTGCACCACTAATACTGACCATGCTGACAGTGTTGGTTTCTTGCTATTTTTCCAAGGGCTGCTTGCCAGAAGCTTCCTAATTAAAAATAAACAGATTTATCATTTTCCTTGGTTACATAAGCTCTAAGGATGTAATTCTTATCTGAGTATGAAGAGGAACGGTCGTCAAACAGTAATCAACTGCTTTTCCTCTTCATTTTTTTCTTTTATGTGTTCTGTGTGTATATTACTGATGCTGTAGGTAGAGACATTGCATGGTTGAGCTGGAGCAACTGATGAAGCCTTTATCAGCACAGGGAGACAGTCAGGTATTGCATCTCATCAAGAAGAGAAGTTTGCCTTGAGCTGGTGGCTTAAATACATCTCTGAGCCAGGGGATACCAAGATAGAGGAGCTAGGATTTCACTGATGGGTGAAAGAGATCACATGAGGATTCTGGCACTCTCTATATGGCATGCTTGGAAGCAAGCATGCCAGCAGCCACTGCATTGATAGTATCAGCTTCAGCTGTGGAAAGTGTCCCAGACTGATTCATGAGTAGGGGGGTGTAGCAGCTCTGGAGGCAGTGGTGATACTAAAGAGCTTGCTAAATCTCTGAAAACTGCTAATGGTGACTGTTTATCTTCAATCTTGAGGAGCCACAAAGAGCAGAACTGAAAATGCCAAAGGATTATAATGTTTTTCAAATGCTGATTGCAGCGCTTTGCTGCTTTTATCATCGTAAGTCTATTATCAGAGTCAAGGTAGGTGCCCTTTTTCAATAACAGTAAATACACAGTCTGCTAGTCAGTAATGCTTTTGGTTTTTCTTCAGAAGTGTTTGTTTTTATACGAAGGTTGGGTACAGTGTGTTTCTGTTCTAAAGAACATCTTTAGAATTCACCATTGTCTCAGAGAGAAGCTTAAACAACTTTCAGTTTTATGAGCCTGAAGCTGACTGTCTTTATGTTTAGGCACTAAGTTAAAAACGCCCTGGTTTGGAACTTGCTGTAGAGAATTTTAGTAAAGTTTCAAGCTTTCAGAATTTAACTGATCAGACCACTTTGTTCCCTAACTTTTTCACCTACTTACTGAAAACATAAGCAATTGTGCTCAGGAGCTCAGTTTTTTAAAATGCCTCAGACAATTTTGGACTTGTCCTTATATTTCAGAACTTTTAAAATTACAAAATACACAAAATCATATACTCATGGAATGGTTTGGCTTGGAAGGAACCTTTAAAGATCATCTAGTCCAGCTCCCTGCCGTGGGCAGGGACATCTTTCACTTTATGCAAAAATGCACTATATGCAAAGAAAAAGCCTTTATAAACATTTTGAGCCACACTTATGGAAGTGTCTAAGTGACTTGGGAATTGAACTGTAATCAGGTGGGCTATCTAACTACTTTTGAGGATCTGTGAGCTACACCTAAGCTGTTAAATCTTTTTATTTAAGATTTATGCTTGAATTGTTCTTTGAATAACAAAGTGTCAGCTCTCTAAGTCACTGTGTAATGTATATAGATTTTCCAGAGCACATGCAATGAGGAGGGATGTGAAGGTTGCTACCTTCTGGCCTGTCAGCTTTCAAACTTTGATGGAGGCACTTAAAAGTTGGGAACAGCTGCCCCCCTCCTCTCTCTTCCAGTGATTTGCCTTTTAACTGTCCATTTCTGAAAGTGGGGTGAAGGGCTCAGTCTTGGGCACACTGGAAAAGTGACTCTGATCAGACTGTCTTCTCTTTCTCACCGGGACAAATGTCAGAAGTTATCAGCAGAATAGAGAGCTAAAGATGCTCTCCTGTTACTGTAATTCATTTTCATTCCAAATTTAAGCATAAGGCTTAACTCTTCTCTTCTAAAACTTTAGAAATGACATTGAGTTTTATTGTTGGCTGTCAGAACAGTTATAAAACCGTTGTTCTTGACCATGCATGCCCTTTGTTTAACTTGGCATGAATTTCTAATACCTAAAATAACGGTGGTGTTGTCATGGCAACTTTCCATTTAGTCTAATCCATATAGTCTCTAGAGAAACTGAAACATTAATAGTGTTTGCTGTATGGAGGGTAGAAAATAAAACCTTTTATGTAGAAACAAATTACAGCTGGGCTCTTTCAAAAATAAGGTTCTATTTAAAGAGATTTGCACCATTTAAAATAGATTTGAATGCATGTGTTCCAGCATGCAGATTTAGCATTAGTTGAATCTGATGAACTGCTATTTTAAGAAGTTCTGATGGTAGGAAACTGGGGTGCGTTTGCTGAAGAGAAAGTGTCTGTAGGTACAGAAACAGCTGGTGGTCAAATCAAGTAAGGTCTGCACCTTGGGGCCAAATGATGTCTGTCCCATGAAATGCCAAAGTGCCTAGGATGATACGAACACCTGAGCCCAAGTTGTCTTCTTACTTAATTTGTAAAAATATACCACTTCAAGCAAAATCAGTTTGTGTAATTACATGAGATTAATTCTTAGTTGTAGTAGTAATTACGATTGTAATGAAATACCAAATTGATCCATAAGTTAGCATGCCGAAGTCCGCAGCTGCCTCTGAGAGATTCAGATTTTTTGCTGCACTGAGATAAATTCATTGTAATTATGTTGTCCGACTTAATTGAAAACAGTATGTGGCCAAGCTCAGAGATGCCTCGTCGTGTCCCATCAAAGCACAGGAAACAGTACAGCACTTGAGCACTCATGTTTTGCTATACTTAATTTTAGTGTGTGAAATTAGGATCTCAATAGCAGATGTTTGGTTTGTTTTCCCATACATTAGTAGAAAACACAATGATCAGTGCAGAAGGTCCGAACTTGGATCAACTCATTCTTCATTCGCGATGTGTCAGTACCTTTTACAATCCCATTTGGTTTTAATAGCTGTTTACAGTTAAGGTCAGCTTCTACATTTGAGGAAAATAAAGGGAAACTTCAAGGCAATGGGTTCCTGTTTGTGGTTAAAAAAAGAAAGTGAAAAGAGAATTCTAAATTGTGGCTTACACCACTTCCAGGCCAAAATATTGTTCTTTAATTTTTTGCATTTTTTGGAAGTTAAGAATTAAGTTAAGACTAAATCAGTGATAAACAGCGACTTAAAAAATGAAGAGGTCTAAATTAATAAAGTTAACTTTGCCACAAGACAGTTCTTTTCGTTCTAGCTAGTATGGTTGTTACGATTGGAGGGAAAGACCTTGAAGTTCAAGTATTTTCATTCGTAATTCTCTGCTGTGATTCACCCTCAGCTGAAGCTGCACAAAAGGAGAAAGCCACTCAAATTATCAGGACTGCCAAGTTTTAAAACTTCCAGCACGTTGATCTAGCTCATTACTGGGTAATGTACTAATGCTATGAATGTGGCATGCGTAAGAAGCCTTTTATAAGCAGCTACTTATTGCAAGTGCCATCTCTTATCTTGGATGAATTGCAAACACTTTTTATAGATAGTAGATCTTAATATTTCTTCAGTATGTGGTGATCTAAATCTGTTTCACTGGCATCCTTGGGCTTCATGGATCCAGTTTCAGCATGTATGTGGAGGCAGTTGGATTTGATAACATGAGTTTACAAGTCATCACCACCCAGCATTATGGGTCTGCCTTTTTGATGTTAGATCTGTTGTTGTTGGAGAGGGCCAGATGGGAGAAGACTGACTTATCAAAATGATGTGAAATTTGGTGTGGCTCCCTGAACTTTGATTCCCTGTTGTCTTGCTGCTGAGTTTGAGTTTTGATGAGTCTTATACTATATAACTTTTTTTAAATTTCCCATGGTAATTTTATACAGTTTATCAAATTTTCACTGCAGTATACCCTCTATCATATATATCTATAGATAGCAGAGGGACCACTGGTGCTCTGTAAGCGATTCCTGTTTAATGGGAATGGGAACATTCTCCAGTAGATATTTTTTCATTTAACTTCTTGGTAATACCTTTCATTTAGGTATTTCTCAGATTAAAACAAAAAAAACACCCAACTTCTAAAGTCCTTTAGATTTGGTAGTCAAAATCCTCAGGGTCACTGAGTGAGCAGATGAGGATTTGACTAACTGTAAACATGGGATTTCTCAGGATCCATATTCCAGAAATGAGGCTGTCCTCCTGGCTCTGAATGTGGCCACCTAGAAGATTAAGGAATTGTTATCAGTATAGTGTTTTAGTTGAAGGTGGATGCAGAGTCCACTAGAATTAAGTCTTTCCATTACCTTCAGTTAAAATTAGATGGAACTTGGTGCTAAAAGCCTTTTTTATTTTTCTCCTCCCAAACAAATATCTCACTTATTAGTTAATAAAAAATGGCCACTTTTCTCTGAATGTCAGGCAGGTTATGTTGTTCATAGTGGCAGACCGAGAACATGCACATGACGGAGTTTGATTTTTAAAGAGCTATCACAGTCACGATGAAAGTTTTCATAGTGACATGTTATCTTTTCATCAGTAACCTCAAAAGCTGTCACCTGTTACCTAAACAAGCACACAGAAATCTTGTGGCTTCAAAATTGCCATTCTCCTGTATTAATTAATCTCTCTGATTAGTTCAAGATTCCTCTCCTGTATCTTGGGCATGGCAAAAGTTTGTATGCTATTTGTTCTATGTCTCAACCAACCAGTTACGCCACTAGAAAATAAAAATAAAATCCTGCAGAAGTTGGCACTCATCTATGCAAAGAGACTTTTATCATCCATTTTGTCCCTCCCATTACTTAACATAGCACTCATTGTAGTCCTGTGTGAACTTTGTGCACTCTGGAAGATAGGAGAAAACTGCCCCTGTGAAGAACATTGCCACAGTTGTAGGTAAAAATGTCCAAGTTAATCAGAAAATGGTTTCTTGAATCTAGAAACTCCCTTTCTCCCATTAGTTCTTTCTCAAAATAACCATTTCAGAAATAACTCTGTCTGCGTGTTCTTGTCACTTTGTAAGTTCTTGGCCAGTGATACTACTTTTTTGTACAGGAGAAAATAAGGACCGGCAAGAATGTTTCCAAACAAAGATGGAGAATCTGGTTCCACATGGGTATTCTTTTCAGTGCCTAGTGCAAGTCTCTTGGTTTTGGTGGCAGATTAGTAGAGTTATAAGTGAAATGAAATACATTGTACTTGTTATAAATAAAATTAAATCATTATAAATTGATGTAACTGTATATTTTAAAATGCTTGTACTCATAGTGCCAGAAAGGCAGTCTGATCAGGATCACAAGAGCACAGGGTTAGAGACTTAAGGGATCTCTGCAGCCAGTGCAGTATATCTTAATCCAGAATTGGAACTTTGACAATAAAACGTTCATTTTCTGTATGAACAAGTTGATTGCTCTCTAGTGGTTTGGAAATAGAAGAATTTCATTAATTTTTCACTTTTCCAGATGTTTTTAGTGTCCTGTGTCTGTGCGTCCCCTCCCTTCTTTCTCGTTTCACATCTTTGTCTTCCCTCCTGGTATTTCCTGTCCCTGCCCCAGCATCCCCTCCACATTTGCTGTTGATTGGGCTTTCTGTTAAATTATCCGCTTGGCTAAAAGCTATGGAAATCTCACAGAATTTAAGTTTTTGCTGCATCACAAAGTATCTCCCATCTCTCCTCATTTATTTGGAGATTCTGTAGGACCTAGTGATGTTACAAGGTCAGAAAGTTGTAGTTCAGAGTTCATGGTGCACTTAAGCAAAAGTAGAAGGCCTCCAGTGTTGGAGAAAAGATGGATTTGGGAGAAAGCTGTAACAGATTTGATTTAGGTAGATACAGTACATTTATTAAAAGCTTTGGAAAGGTACTGGCTTGACTGATTTCCTCAATCAGATCGCACTTCAGTTTTCACAGAGCTGTTCTCATTTATCCCTAATAATTTTCTCTTTTTCTTTTTTTTCTTGAAACCTTCAAGGCAACAGGAAATCAGGTGGTTCCAAGGCTGCCTGTTGGGCTAATTTAAATATCAGCTGGCAGAGCTGTGCAAAGCACCAGGAAATAATTGAGATGGGATGGAAATGTGGTGACCTTTAGTCATGTACCTGTAACAGGCCTTGGCTGTGCTTTAAGTAAATAGTACTTTGCCAGGAGGATGCAAAGAGAGATGGTATGAAATTCCACATTATCAGAACTGAGGGAGATGATCTAGCATGACAGATTTTGGACCACTTCCAAACTGTGTCTAAAAAGTAAAAGCCTGTCCCTTATAATTCAAGCTGTTTAAAAAAACAAACAAACAAACAAAAAACAAAAAGAAAACAAACAAAAAAACCCCTCACTTGATCACCTTAGAGAGGAATTAATTAATAACAATTGAGGTAAGCCACAAAAGCTAGAACGTATAAATTGCAACTTTGGGTATATATGTAGAAACCTGTGTGATTCTTCTCTCAGCTATTTTGATATTCCATGGATACATGTACTTCACTGGAGTTGTTGCAGGTATGAACTGGAGAAAGAATCCACTGCCAGTAGGCAACAGAAATAACTGTGGGACTTCTATTTTGTTTACCACCAAACTCATAGAGTAGATTATTCAGCACAATTAAAAATTATTCTAATCTAACGTGATGAATTCAGCTAGGATGGTTGACACAAGAGCTTGATATAGTGAGTTTCCTTTGGAGAGTGCCAAAGACTCAAATGAAAGTAACCCCTTGGATGCACAAACAACAGATTATTGTGAGAAATTCCCATTAAAATGTGTTCACAAGTTACATAGGTACAGCATATTGTGTGAGGTCAAGTCCTCTTTAAATTTACCCTGAATAAGATCATAGTTTGATGTTTTGCTTCCTTAAATTTTGGTATTTTCCAGTTTTTGGTACACTAAATGAATATTTGCCTGAAAAAATGTAAAATAATATGTAACATAAAGGATAGCTTGTTACATCTGTAAGCACAGTCTGCTTTTAGTTTAATGGCCCTGAAGTAGAAAGCCTTTGTAAAATACAATAAACTTGCATGGCATTTATTAAAAACACTAAAATAACTGTACTGACGGTAAGTTTTTTTTACCCCTTCTAAACTCCTGGCTCTCTACGTTTTCCATTGGGTTTGTAAGTAGAATTGGGGGCTTTTGCTGGAGGCTGATAATATTGTATTGCTAACTAGTTTTGTATTTTTCTTTTAAAGACCTGTTCGCAAAAACTCAGTATGGCAGGAATATCTTAAATAGCACCAGGACTGGAAACAATGTGACTAAAATGTGAACAAACAGTTCTGGAAAGCGCATACTTAGGGTGAGTTCTTTGTAGGTCAGGAGAAGCACCTGTATTTATTTGAAGAGAGTTCTGCTGACTTGATTTGCTTTTATATTCCAGGGATCTCTGACAGGGTTGTTACTATTTGGGAATCTTAAAGAATTTAAACTGGAAGCTTCCCTCTGTTGCTTCAACGATGTTTTATTGCAGAATATCCTGAAGTCTTCAATTTTTGTCCTAGATTTTTTTTTAAATTTCTTTTTACCATCCACTTCACTATCTAAGTGTAAATGTAAATTCGGGTTTCTTTCTGTCATTGGGTGGGAGCCTACAAAGTGTCTTAGACAAAAGCATAAACTGAGGACATACTACTAAATGGAGGTTTGTCACTATGAAGTTAGTGCAAATTTACAGCATACCGTTACTGTCCCTTAACTTTTGGGTGCTATTGGGAAATGAGGCTGAAGTATCTGCGTCACGTTGTATGGAATAGGTCAGCTTTTCTTTTAAAAGACAGTCCATTGACATAGCTAATTACGCTGTTCTAAGCTTACACTCTTCCTTATTTACAGGCTAACATGCTTGCGTAGGCTGCGCCCGGGGTGATTTTTGAGCCCTTACTTGCATGATGGGAGGCTCAGTGTATGCAGAGATCCTTGCAGGACCAGAGGCCTTGGGTACGGTGTTTAGAGTTGAAAGGCATAGGCTGGTACGATTACAGACAGTTCATCAGTCACACTTCTCCTTTAATGGATGTAGGCTGTATAAGAAGTCAGTCTCAGCCAACAAAAAACTGTCCAGGAAGACATGCTATTACTAAACTTGCTTACCTAGGCAGTTTCCCCCCTGTGTATTTTGGGATTTGTGCTAGCCACAGGAGTTCTTCCACTAAGTTCAGAGTTGCATAAGGGTTATTTAAGCATGTTTGCTTCATCTCGGGAGATGTCTGACCTCTGGCAATCAGAGTATGCTCAATGTGGTAGACCATGGTGAAGGGGATTTTTAACAAACCGATAATCATGAATGTTAACAATTTAGTTGGTTTGGATTCCTGAAATGTTTTTTCTTGTTGTGTTGCTAGATGTAATTCAAGTGCAATATGTGTCTCATTACGTTCATCTGAGTAGTGAAAAATCCATTTAGCCGCCAGAAAAAATTCTAGGTTTCTCTGCTGTATTTGTAATTCATGTGTATCTGTAACTTGATCGGCCTGTTTTTTAAGATAATTTGTGTCAGTACGATCGATGAAATTAGTCCATACACAGACCTATAGCTCTTTTTGTTGGCTATGAATCTAGCTCTCCTAAGCAAATTCAGTTATTGCATTTGTATGCTGTAGTCTGTTCCTTTTACAGTAGCTTTGCCTACCACTGAGATACAGTGAGATGCTTTTGGAATGATGGTAACAATTTGTACAGTAGTTTTGGGTTTTTTTAAGATCTCCAGTCAAAAGCATCTTTCAAAAACTTAAATACAGTTGACATAAAAATAGTAGTTCTTTTCAGAAGGTCAGCAAAATACACAGCTATGAATGTAAAAGATGTGTATACCATTACAAGTGAGCGCTGTTGTTTAGATTGGAGGGGGTACTTTGGTTCTCCAGCCGCTTCCTTGCGCGGTCAGGGGAAAGGTGCTCTTGAAGTCTACTCTCCATTTGTCTGCTCTTCACTCTACCTTCAGCTTATGTAAATGCTATAATACTTGCTATCATTCTATAATGTGTGGCAGTGAAATGGTTAACTGCTAATTCTGGAATCAACGCTTTAAATGGGTACCCAGCCATCTGAGTTGGGAAATAAAGGCGGCAGGCATGTGCCCCTGGTCCATCAGCTGTGTTAGTCTGATAGGTCACAGAGGTTTGGAGTGGCGGGGGGATTTTTGGCCTTACTTGGTAGTTTTGACACTTTGATACACTTTTGGACTTGAGTCCTCAGCAAGCCTCTTCTATGACTCTTTCTACACCCAGTAACTTAATCTCTTCACGTTGTACACGGTTTCATGAAAGAGCCCTTGCAGTGAAGGTCTTTTTTTGTGGCATGGTTTGTTCCTGCAGACTTTTCTTCTCGTAAAGCTTGGGAGGAGTTGGTGAAAGACCTTGATTGTACAAAAGCACAAAGGATTTGCTCCTTGTTGAAAATGATTGTCCATTTTGAACCACATTTGTATGGATAAATACCATGTGAACCTGTTATGGTTCACAGAAGCAACACTGAGGTGAAAGGTGATTCTTTACCAGGTTGTTTTTATCTCTTGCCGCCTTGTATAAGCTACTACACTCATTTGTGTTTGTCTAAGAGAAGCCTTAGTTTTCTCCGAGAAAAGCAGAGAGGAGAATTTATCTCAGAATTTCTCTGGGCTCCCAGCATGTTTAAATAGTCTTGGCAGCAGGATGCCTCTTCTGGCATTATTCCACCAAAAAGCTGCTGTCTAGTAATCTGATGTAATTCAGTCTGCTTGAAATTGCAGGGAGGATTGTTGAAAGAAGTGCTAAACGTATGCCACCTGCTCCCACGGTTAGGTGCTGTGAGTATTCAAATTGAAGATGAAAAATGCTATAGAGAGCAGTGCTCACAGAAAGAATAGGATTGGTGGGCGAGCATTCCCAGTTCTTTTTTAAATAATGCATGTGTTGCATATTTACATCAGTGTGTCAGTGAAGGGAACCTGTGAGCTTTGGCTCGTATCCAGAGCTAAGAAAAAAATCCATAATGCACTGGGGGAAAATGTTGCATTTTAGTCTTCTCTCCAGCTGGAGGCCTCCCTCTCTTCCCCCCCCCCCCTTTTTTCAAATATACTTTCTTTTAAGAGAGGGTGTACTCTGATTCTTTGGTCAATGTAGAACATGTTCCCTGCAATGGACCTGTTTCTCTTGGCTATCTTAGGCTTTTGAAACTCTTCAGCAACAGTAAAGACGGGCTGGAGTCCCCAGCCCGTGGAGAATGTAAGGGAGTCCAAAGAACTTCCCTCCGCTGGGTGCTTATGAAAGAGTACAATGACAACTCGCTAGAGAAGATACTGCACCGTGCTTTGTCAGCAACGCTGCATCCACAAGACGGGCTAATGAGCCAGAATGGTCCGGCATGGAAGCTGTACTCCAAGAAGAGACGAAGATTGACATTTTCCAGAAAATCTTATCATAGTTGTATAGTGGTGATGGAGAGATCTCCAAGCGGATCTCATGATTTTTTGTGCTAAGGGGCAGTAAGAGCTTTTTTCCCTTAAGCAGGGAACATCTTGGATATGCAGATTTAATAACCATTAGAAGTGAGCCCTTTAAGGTCGAAAATTCACTTTGGCAAACTTTTTTTTAGTGCAACAGAAATACTGAACAACTATGTATGTCCAGGTTAGCCTGTCTTGATGCATTTGGAATGTTCTTAAATGGATGGGTTCAAAGGTGTGGGAGGAAAGAATCCGAGTTTAAAATGCAAGTTTAAACAGGAGGAAGAATATTGGAGCAGGGCATTTGGGTCCAGCTCCATTTTTTGGGGTATAGTTAGAATTCTTATTGGGAAGAGGAAGTGAGGGAAGGAAGGGACTTTGTAGGTGTGTCATTATTAGCTTGGTGTGCGGACAGAACACTTTGTTCAGTGCAGTATATAACAATCACATGTTATCTCACCGAATGCTGGATTTTGCAAATACAATCTAGAGAGCGAAGGCAAGGCAGCTGGCTAAAAGCAGCACCTGCATTCCAGTGGCTAGTGCAGATCATGTGATGGGAGTTATAACCCAGGTAAAATGTTAATCACTAAACTTGGCACGGTTGAAGCTTTTAATCTTTTATTGCAGTTTTCTAGGGAGAGGCAGGTTATGGACAACAGTCCGGAAAAACTGAAGAAGGAGTTAGAGGAAGAACTGCAGCTGAGTAGTGAAGACTTGCGTAGCCATGCCTGGTACCATGGACGTATTCCTCGGCAGGTAAGTGGTCTTTGCATTGCGAAATGCGCTTTGAGCTTTTATAGACAAGCAGAATTGCACTACAGTACTATACCCATCTCTGATACCTGCATTAATTTAGTAGAAACATAATGCTTATTTGTGTAAAAGCTATGGTATTTATGGTGTTATCACAGCTTGGCATAAAATGAGGCTGAGGAAGGATTCAGGGTGGAAGATACAGGTATTTCAGGATATGTGTGCACTGAATAAAGGCGGAAACGGAATTTAAGCTTTATATGAGCGTGTTATCCCCACATATTGTTCAGACCGACTGATGTTAATTTGGTTCAGTATTCTTAACAAAAGTTAAAACACTCTTGTTTATTTTCTTTCTTGCACTTGGAGTTTGGGGGAGGGCAAAAATACCCACAACAAAATCTATGTGATAACTTAATTTTGATCCTTACAATCGTAGTTAAATTCATGTTAAAGCTGTCGTTGGATTGGAGCTGAGGTTCCCAGAGCACCTGGAGCTCCCTCTGCGGGCCTCCCTCCTGTGCGTACCCGGCTCCCACCGGAGCTGCGAGCTGCCTGCCGCCCTTCACCTGAATGAGCAGAGCAGGCACGACAGCCACATACACTGCGCTTAAGATTAACTGCTACATGCGTAGTTTATCACATGAAAGGACTAACTCAAAACAGAAAAACGGGATTTTTCTGACTCTTCCTAGTACTATGCGGTATTCACAAAGAATAAAAACTGAAAGCTTCTGTCACTTAAGGTAATAATGAAAGGACCGTCTCTGGAGTCCTGTAGTAATGGCTTCTAAACTTGTGACTTCTAAACCGTGAGACTGTCTATTCAGATACTTCAAACTCTAAAATCCTGAATCGTTGCTTTCCCTTCATGCCTTATTTTCTATTAGCAAACTAGAAGAAATATATATGCAAAAGTGGGTTGTGCTTCTGGCTGCTGGGCATTTTCCAAGAAGCCCCTCCAGATCTCTGCTGTGGGATGAGCTCTTAATTTTAGAATTGGAGACATCATTCTTCTACCACGCTTCATGCTTTGCTTTGTATTTCTGGCATTGTCTGTCCTCCTAGAGCAGCCAAATTAAGTCCTACGTTTAAGAATATTTTGTTGCTATGTGTTGTTTGACTGTTTTCTGATTCTGAAAGTATTTTTTTGTATAATTCTTTTTCCTCAAAGGTGGCAGAAGGCCTGGTTCAGAGAGATGGAGATTTTCTGATTAGGGATTCTCTCTCCAGTCTGGGGAACTTTGTTCTTACCTGTCAGTGGAAAAATACTTCTCAGCATTTTAAAATCAACAGAACAGTTCTAAGACTCAATGAAGCCCACTGCCGTGTTCAGTATCAGTTCGAACTTGAAAGTTTCGACAGTATCCCCGGCTTAGTTAGATACTATGTTGGGAATCGCACACCGATATCAAAGCAGAGTGGAGCAATTATTTTTCAGCCTATCAACAGGACTGTGCCTCTCAGGTATCTAGAAGAAAAGTATGGTGTAACTCCAGTCCAACAAAAAGAGCCAAGTATCCCTGAAGGAAAAACAGAAACTGCAAAAAGGCTGAGTCTTGGCATACCCAGCATGCAATCCCCGGAGCAGAGCGTACCCAGAGGAAATCTTTTGAGGTACTTCAATTTTCCTGTCCTTATGGAGGGAAAGGAGGTAACTCTATCAGCTCCCGCTGTAGGTGATGTGAATTTTCACTCTGATTTTCGATGGAAGACTAGGCATGAGGGTTTGCCGATTTTTAGCAAAGGATTTTTTAGGGCCTGATTTTTGAAACTTCCTGACATTGTTAAGAAGATGCTAACCACTTTGTGGTTATGGGGTTACGTGGTTATGGTTATATATTTTGGTTATATCTTATGGTTATATCTTTAGAACATTTAAGCTACATTAAGGAGGTAAAATAAGTGGGAATGGATGAAGCCGTGATGCAAGTGGCAAGGCCGCACACAGTCTTCACCCATCATGTGACCCAGAGCGTGCCCCGGGTTTATGGGGAGGCTCTTAGCCCTGCTATTTGCATTACAATAGTGACAAAATAGTGCTTCCTGAGTGCCATTTGATTAGCCTTGCAAAACAAAGTAATTCCAGCAGACAGGTAAATGAGTGCAATAATCAGATTCTGAAAATATCTTTGGAAAAACAAGACGCGTGTCTGCAGTTCCAAAGGGACGAGTTGCTTAAAGATGTTGTGGCTTTGGCTCTGGTTCTCCATTTGTGAGTTGATGCATATTGGGGAGAGGGAAGGGATAATTCATGTGAAATCCACAGAGCGAGAGCAAATGTAGACTCTGGAAGCACAACAGCAGTGCAACTTGTTCTTCGGTGACTTGGCAAATCTTGACTAATATAAGACAAAGGATTAAAATAAAATCTTGCTGCTGCTCCAGAGAAGTCTTTCTTTCCATATTTGACTTCTGCAGTAAAAATCCCAGGTGTGGGATAATGGATCCTAATTTCAGTGTCCAAATCAAATGTTCCATTAAAAAGTCTCAATGTTCAAAGAAACACCCTCACGAATGCTGCAGGGTTACACATACCATAGCCCATTTCATTGCTACTACAACAGCATGAAGTACCTTTTATTCTTATAAACTGCCCAAGTGGAAAGCTAATGATCCTTCCCCTGGTTATGATGTATTCTGGCAATTAGTTATGTTTGTTAAGTGTGTTGGCTATATTGATATGTTTTTGTTTGCATTTTTGTTTACCCTAGAAACAAAGAAAAAAGTGGTAGCCACCCAGCTAGTTTGGATCATGTTCTGGAGAAAAGATTCCCTCTAAAGGCTCACCAGTCAGAGAGCTATCTGCTAATAGGTATGTTTTGTAATTCAATGTTTCACACTTAGAATCTGTGTGCGCCCAGGTGGTCTGTTACACTTCAGACCAAAGTGAGACTGTTGAGTGTTCTGAGTACTGTACGTACAGTTGTATTTAATGGTCAATGTAAGCTGTGTTAGCGTACTGCTTGCTTTTTAAGTCGTTGGAACAGGTTTTTTATTTACAACGCACCAGCTAGTCGAGTACCTTAGCACACAGCTCAGCAGGCTTCCACATCAAAAAATGACAGCCACAGTCGGCATTAATATCCTTTTTGACAGTATTACCTTTCCTCACTTGTGCTTTACAAGCACAAGTTTCACTCGTGTCATTCTGACAGAAGTCTGTTGTGTTTCATGGAAATCCTGGTAACTGCTTTTTCTCAGGGTAAAGTATGCAGATGCAGTAGCGGTCCTCACCAGGAGAAAAGCACTACCATGGCTTTTGTGCCCAGTGCTGTCCTTCTGTCTCTCTCCCCCCGCATCCGTTTTGCTTTTCATTCCTTTCACCACCTTTGCTGCTGTCTGGTTCCACGGCCACCGTCATTGTCTTCCTCCAGTGATACAAGGTGTACCAACACTTGATTGGGGCTTTTTCTTTCTCAGACTCTTCCGAGGCAGTTGTTTCCAAACTGACATGCTGTGTAAGGAAGCTTGCAATGATGCGTCTCTTCCCATGTGGACAAATTCTAGTGTGACTTACAAGGCTGCGAGTCGTTTTGAATACGGTAGCTGTTAAAATTTATAGTGCCTATTGTGGAAAGACTTCTCAAAACAAAGATAATGTTAAGTATTTGTATAGTGAGACTGTATTTTGATAGAAAGGGTGTGCTCCTGTGTTTAACAGTGGGATGGACAGACATTCCTAAAACAAGTCTCTGTCCATCTGTAATTGAATTGATTATCTTATTCCAATCCATGGCTGCAAAACTTTTCTCTTGGTACTATAACAGTTAACCTGAAGAGTACTGCTGTGCATTTTGTCATGGGGTCCTCTGAGCACGTTCTGGTGTCACACTACTTCTGAGTGGTGACAGGCTGTGATTTGCAGATTTGATGCAACCGGCCACTTTGCAAAGGTGATACCTTTGCAAAGGCACTGAGAACTGCAGACTGGGAATGTCTGATACAGCGTTCGGTCCTGTATTGGATGCCAAGGTTTGCATATGCAATGAGTACAGGGTGAGGCATAAATACACAGAAGTATATGGATGCGTTTCTCCAGCTCTTCGAATCAGCTACTGTTTAGCAAAAAGATTAGCATCCCTGAAATTCATTCCTTCCATACCTTACTGCAGGTTCAGGCTTGACTTTGGGAAGCTTTTCTTTCATCTCCAACTTGTCGTTCTCAGAAATGACTCATCTTTTATGTGGTGTGGCTGGAAGTTTCTGCTTTTATAGCGGAGATCAGGTTACAAAGAAACCTCCTATTCCAAGCCATGGAGACTATCCAGCTCTGACAGTATAGCCTATGTATGCAGCAGGGACTGGAATTATTGTCAGCATTACCACAGAATAATATTATGGTGCAGCTGTTCTGTGTATTTGGGATTTGGGGAGGATCAGCGAGTGAATGGAATTTGCTGGCTAGCTCATTCCTCAAAATATAATTTCATATACATTTTTGTCAGCAAATAATTGACGTGATCTGACAACGTTTTCCTCAGGAGATAGCATTAAGAGATGAACCCTGGCATAGGCATCAGGAATTGTATATGGCTTGGCCTCCTAAATTACCGTTTTCCCCTGCAGGTTCAAGACATCCATCTCGATTACCTGAAGTAGGTGCCGACTCCTGTCCAAGCTCTCCTGCATTTAGAACAGGCAGTGAACCTTCTCTAAGCCCCACAGTCGCTCAGAAAGTCACCGCTGAGTCACAAGTCGGGGAAGCTCTTAGAGGATCAGACAGCCAGCTCTGTCCGAAGCCTCCACCTAAACCCAGCAAGGCACCCCTGATGAAGCCTCCGGATTCTCCTTTGGCTTCCCACAGTTCCGAAGGACACTATTGTGAACTAAGCCCCGCCAGAGATCCTGCCGCAACAAAACAACATTTATGTCAGAAAAACAGCTATGTGGAACATCTGACAGGAAAGGAGAGGGGAACACACTCATTCAGGCACTCTGAAACAAACTATTTGATCCTGGAAGATGACGCTACAATGAACTCTGCAGATCCTTTAGAAGCTCCAACTGAGACGGCTGAAGAAGACAGCATCTTTTCTGCACCTGTTTTTGAGACAGTGTCTAGTTTTAAACCGAATGATTTTGAATCCAAACTACTTCCTCCTGAAAACAAGCCATTGGAAACATCAATGTTAAGAAGAGTTAAGGAGCTTTTCACCAACAACAATCCAAAGATTATCGCACAGCATATTCTTAGAATGGACTGCAAGGTAAAAAAAAAGAAAAAATTTTTCTTGCATTTTATTTTATATTTTGCAAGTTTAGACTTTTTTTCAAGAACTGATTTGAAAAGATTAATGGGTAGGTTTGCAGCTAATGTAATAAATGTGTTGACTTGCTTGCAGGAATTTTTAGGGCGGGTTTTTTTTTCCATTTGAAGAACAAGAATGTTAACAAACCCTTTGGACTAAAGGTCTCCCACCATCCTTGACTTTAGACTCAAATTCTCAGTGTTCCATGTATCTGTTTAATCTCCTATCGGCTGCTGTGTGTCTACGATTCAGCCTTTCTGCTATACTGGAGGAGAGCTATCTGTGCTGTAAACCATGGTGGAAAGAACTACTCGTGAGGGGGAATAGCTAGTTAGCTCGCGATGGCAGACAGCAGACGGACGTTACCTGGTTGGTAACTGCTGGCCGTAACAGAAGACGTTCAGTGGAACTTCTAAAACGAGCTGCTCTTCTAATTTTTGTCTGAGTCTCTGTCTTACAGCTGGATACGTGGTGTGGGAAAATAGCTATCAGGACTTCTGCATTTCTCTCCTATGAGAGGACTGTAATGCTAGTGGAATTGTTTAGAAAGATGTAAAAACACAAAGAACTATTTTTCACAACGTAGACTTTGTTCAGCTGACAGGGCTTGGAGATTGGCTATTGGGTCAGAAAGACAGGAGAAGTCATCTCCTTATGAGATGACGACTTTGTGTAATAGAAGAAATGCAACTGCAGTTCAATCTGCACCACTTTGCTGGGACGATGAGTGCTGTACCTGCCACAGAGGAGCTAGAGGAACCGAGTGTCACGGGCCTCGGTGGGTTTTGGTGGTTGGTTTTTTTAAGAGCAGCCTGAGAAGCGACACGTGGCGCCTTACTGGGCAGCTCCGCTGCGGACAAGAAAGGCAGCGGGAAGGGTGGCGCTCCAGAAGAAACGTGGCTGTAGCGCGCTCCTAGTGCTGCTGCACTGATTGGCACCGTGGGTCTGGGAAGGGGGCAGTTCACTGGAGTGGGATGGGGGCACGTGGGTGCCGGCCAGCGGCTGGCCTCGGCCAACAGCAAGCACGGCTTCTCTCCTCAGTAGCAGCGTTGGCTGCTGCTAAGTGAGGCTTCATGCAGACGTGGTGACTCAGAGAAACTCGGCTCCACAACTGCTTGGTCTTGTCAGAGGTGATAGACTGCAGCTTCTGTACTATGGTTCCAAGAGTAGTAACAGCATTCTCTAACGTTTTCCTTCCAAAATTCACCTTTTCCTCCTTCAAGTTAATAACAATAACCAGAATGTCTTTTAATATATTGTTAAAGAGTATGTTGCTTGAAGGCATTGGATATGCATGCCTTAGAGAAGTAGTAAGGGTTTTTTAATGTATGTATTATATTCAGTGAGCTCATTATTAGTCTCCTTATTTTAAATCCTATAAACTTTGGAATGGGGCCAAGGAAACTGGCCTGCTGGAAGTGTGGGAGCCTGTACAATTAATTAAGAGTCACTGAAGTGTTTTACAGAAACAGATTTTTGGATTTTGGAGCAGGAACGGTAACTAGCTGGGACATGTAGAGAAGTCTATGTTATCTTCATCTTGCAGCGCTGAGCCAGTGGCTGTCATTGCGAACTTGTTGCATACTACTGCACTGATAAGAACGGCATGATACAATGAGATTGGCACGTGAACTGGGCCAGAATAAATGCTTTGTTCTGAGATCTGTGATAAGGCTGAAGTTCACAGGTCTTCTCCGGGCGTCAGTAGCTCAGTTTGCCTTTTAAATAATGACATTTCTAATCATGAAAGAAGCACCCCTGTGGTAAGTAAGTGATGGAGCGAATACCTGCCACTTTGTGTGCCTGAGAGGGCTTTTTGGGACGAAGGAGTAGCAGTCGGTGTGTCTCCAGGGGCTTCTCTCACTCCTGCGTCTCTAGAAGTGAAACAGGTTTCTCCAGCGCTAGGTTTTGTAGCAGTGAGGCTGCTTGTGTAGCCCCGATTGCTTTCATCTTTTCATAACCCAGAAAGCCTGCTGATGGGCGTATCAGAAAACAGCAGGCAGATTGGTTTGTAAGTGTGTCAACATACAGGCCTTAAACCAGCAGATAATCTCACATGATCGTATTAATGTGGTTTTACTTGTAATTCGCATATATAATTGTTACTGCTATAACCAGTAGCTAATACTGTATGTATGTTTAAAAAGCAAAGACAAATTGGTGAGGGTGTCAGCCTTCATATACTGACTTCATGAGGCACTCAACGTTCAGTGTCCTCCTTAAAGTCCTTTTACTAATTAATCCTTACGAGGCCCCTGCGGTGTTATCCAAAAACATTTCGCGCGGTCGTCTTTTTAGAAACGAAGGCGGCGGAGCACATGCGTACAGCTTTAAGGCCAAAGAGCAGTGCCACCCTGACAAGGCCCAGGCCAAGAGAGCGTTTCCTGGAGCTTGCGTATGAATCTCTCTGGAAGGGGGGGACGGAAGTTTGATAAAGCATTTTGGTCACACTTTTTGTATGTTTTTCTGATAGCTGAATCATGCAAAAACAATGTTATTGTTTTTTTGTGTAAGGCACCTAATGTGCCTAAGTTAATTTTTTCTTAGATGACTGTATTCTAGTTCTTAGATGACTATATATGCCCTGCACTAACCTGGAGGACTTCTATGTGGCTAGGGATTTTTTTTTTTTTTTGAAGTAAGTTAAGTTTCAAAACTCACGCAGAGATTTTTGCACTTGACAGGTGGCGAGGATACTAGATGTTTCTGACGAGATGAGGAGGATTATGGGAGTGAACTCTGGTCTTGAACTGATTACCTTGCCTTACGGACATCAACTGCGCCTTGACCTGATTGAAAGGTAAACGTTCCTGTTACTCATTTCCAGGGCAGATGGCCAGAAGATCAGAGCATTGCTACACTGCACTCTACATTTCCTCAAAGAATGCGCTCCTGCACGTTTTCTGAATTCACGCGTACAGAAGGAAATCTAGTGAGATGGTACAGAACTTTTTTTGCGTAGGAAAAATTCCTTAAGGTCACTGGGCAACTCCATGCATCTCACAGAGGGAAGGGGGAATTGTATTGAAAGCAGGGTCCTTAGAGCTGCTGAACACCCTCAGCTCTCCTTCCAGAGCTCAGGTAAACTGAAGTTCAGGGGACCTGTAATCCAGCTGAGCGTGTAAGTGTTTGTGGAAGGGACTGAAGGTAGCAGCCTTCTGCAACTGGGGAATAGGCTAGAGGATCTACTACAGTAAAAAAAAGAAGATCAACAAAGCTTGCTGTAAAACCTCTGCACAAGTTAAGGGGGAACAATTAGGGCCTTCCATCCCTGATCTGGCTTTTCTGAGTCAGACTTCAGTAGTTTGGTTGCTGAAATTTAGGGGGAACGTCCCAGGATTTGAGTGTGGGGACAAAGGGAACTGGGGCAATTTTCCCGGAAGTGTTCACTCGCTCATTGCTTGAGCAGAATTTTGTATGTCTTAGGAAAATTCATTACATTTATTGAAACACAAATTCAAAGCCAATGTATATCTATTCCAGTAGTGGCGTTACTGCTCTTGATGCAAAGATGTTGGTAAGAGTAAGTTTGCTGGGCACACCAAGATATTGAAATATACCTTTGAATTCATCTTCTCTGAACACATGTAGAGCATAATGTATTATTAATTTACTAATTTGTAACCAGGAGTATAAATTGTTTCACTTCCAGGCACAACACCATGGCAATAGGAATAGCTGTGGATATCTTGGGTTGCACAGGAAATCTAGAAGACAGAGCAGCAACGTTAAACAGGATCATCCAAGTCGCGGTGGAGCTGAAGGACTCGCTGGGGGACTTGTATGCATTTTCTGCCATTATGAAAGCACTGGAAATGCCACAGGTAAAAATCTGTTTCTCTTTGTGTTCCAAAACATGGTGGTGTTTGATTGTTTAATTTAATTTAATTTATGCAATTTCTTCAAGAGTAGAGACATCATCAGCACAGAAACTTTGTCACCAGCAGCGTACTCTTCCTGTGAATCGCCACGGAGTCAATAACGGGTCTTCTCTGTTTTGTTTGAACAGGTCGCTAGGTTAGAACAAACCTGGACCTCTCTCAGGCATCGTTATACCCAGACTGCCATTATGTATGAAAAACAGCTGAAGCCGTTTAGCAAAGCTTTGCACGAAGGCCAAGAGGAGTGGAATAGTGAGTATGAGCAGCACTGGTTTCTGTTTAGCCTTTTACCTCTCCCGCTGCTGATCTCCTGTCTAGGGAGCTGAGGCAGCTGCTGTTTCGAGAGCCGGGCATCATACGTTAAAATGAGTACGTGAACTTGTGTAAGACAATGAAATAGAAGGCAAGAGTCTGCCAGCCCAATGTCGGTATAGGTGCTTGTGTGCACGTACCCACGCCAAACAGAACGTTCTGCCCAAACCCACTCTCCCTCTTTGTGGAGCGGAAACTGAAACACTCTGCCTCATCTTGCCTCAAAGACAGGAAAAAAATCCCCTTCCTCCTCAGAGGAGGGTTATTTCTGGCAGATTTTGCTTTTTATTTGCTTTGCCTATCGGCTCAGAGGATGAATTCTCAAACACAAAGAATGGGCAATTCCTCTGATCACATCGGGTGCTCCTCCATCAGATTCTTTGCAGCTCTCGTCTCCCAAGGGGCACAAGAGGAGATAACATTTCTCTAAGAGAATGGGTAGAGAAGGAAAACGTTTTTGCCTCCCAGAATTTATTGGAATGACCCAGATGTTAAATGTGTTTAAAATCTCTGTGCCACTGTCTGATAATTCAGCAGAGCCTTCTCCTGTAGCAAATATGGTTTTCCAGCGCTATTTGTCTTGGCCTTCTCGCCCAACCAGTTCACTGGGAACGGGGAGGACAGGTGTATTGAGGTAAGGTGCTAATTTGAAAGGTGGAAGACAAAGAGTAGTTTCCAACTTTGAGAATACTGCAGCTACAGTACCTTCCTCAATTAGCAGGTTTTAGACTGTCTGGTGATACGATTTGTTTGTTACTCTCTATCCCAGAGACCATCGGTGCTCCACAGAACAACGTAACAGTGCCACTGCTGATGCCTCTCGTTACCTTGATGGAGCGACAAGCCGTCGTATTTGAAGGCACGGACCTGTGGGAAAGCAGTGACCAAAGCTGCGAAATCATGCTCAGGCACTTGGCCACAGCTCGTCAGATAGCACAGAATGCAGAAATGTACAGCCTGACTGCAGAACAGATGCTGGAAGGTAGGGAGAAACAGCTGTGCGTTAACAGAACGTGTGGGTCGTGTCTGAAGAGTAAGGTCTCCACTTAAGTAAGCGCCAGTAAAAGTTAGTGCAAGAAATTCTTTCATGGGAGCTGAGACAGTAGCAAATGTCCGGCAGGAAACTCAGTCTGAGGATATCATCAATATTGTTGAAAAGCAGACAGTAAATTACTCATTGCTATAGTTCTCCAGGAAGCAATAGAGCATACATTTCTGCTAAACATACTCAAAGATCTCATGACGTAATATGCTGACCCATCTAGCAACTGCATAGAAGTACAGTAAGGACCGAGGATAACTTCCTGCCTTCTGTACAATTTAACATTCCTGATACTCTTGATTTTTGCCAATGAAACACCCCCATCACAATAAGATTCTTTATTGCAGTGTAAGGTGCAACACCGAGCTCTTACTGCTTGCAGCCCGAAAGCAGCAACCCGTTAATCACGTGGCTTTGTAGTTTAAACTCGCAGTGGAAAGGTCAAGGGAGGGGAGCGAAATGGAAGTATTTCTGCAGGCAGCATGTATACCTCGGTCGCTATATTTAAGGTCAGGCTAAAATGACAATTCTAGAGCGTTAGAACTGAGCACAGAACAGCCTCTCCCAGCGTCCCTCGAGCCATCTGTGTGCTACTAGACTGCCACCGATGGAAAGGATTGTCCCTGTCTTACTAGCTTGTTAAAATCCCTGTGCAAAAGGAAGGCAGCACAGTAAAGCTTATCTTATTTGGAGGGAATACAGTTTAAAAGCCGTTTCTTCTGAATAAAAAACTTGCGTGATGGCGATAGTGTGGGATTCTTTTTACTGACTAGGTTTCCAGCCAGATGAAGAGATGAGTGAAATCTTCAAGACCGAATTTCAAATGAGATTGCTCTGGGGCAGCAAAGGAGCACAAGTTAATCAAAACGAAAGATACCAGAAATTCAGCCAGATTTTAACTGCACTTTCCCGAAAACTGGAACCTCCTCCAGTGAAGCAGGTGGAACAATTAAGTATATAAGACTCTGTAATCACTATTTAAGTGATTGATATACTTGAAATAATCTTAGCTTTGGCAATTTTTGGCAATTTGATACTGCACAAACTTCTTGCATTTCACGAGATGTTTAGAACTTTTAACTGCACAATGCACACTTGTTTTAAAACTACTGATTTCTAAACAAATTATTTATTTACTGTGTCACCAAGTCCTTTAATGATCCCTTTAAACAGTTAGGTTATCCCTGTAAGACAGTCTTACAGCTTTCTGTATCTCCCCAGAGTTGCAATGTTTTGATAATGCCCAGGCGTAAGGGCACTGGCATCTTTCTTAATATTAAAATGAAGCAAATAATAATAGTGTAAATAAAATGATAGATTAAGTATGTGACATTGCAGAAAATTTGTTGTATAATATTCCTTTAATGAATATAAACCGCTGTACATAGAATTGGGAATGAAAGTGTATCTTTATGCAAAATAATTTGCGTATTTGCAGGTTGCAGAAATGATCCTTTTTCTGTGACCACAACAGAAGGCTCAGATATGACTGCACCTCTGACAGCAGACAATGACTTGTGTATGTCTTGGGACAATTTACTTTTTTTTTGAGACGGCATCTGTAGTAGTTTGGCTTTTGCTGGAACCTGCACAACAGCTACGCTGCCAGGAACGAATGATGAAATGGCAAGAACAAACAATCCAGATAATTAAAATGCTTTCAGATATGAGTAAGTGTGGGTGTATGTATATATTAAACTTGCTTCATTTACCAAGGTGAATCACTTTGGTAAGTAGTTTTGGTTTTTTTTTTCCCTTGGATGAAGGCGAAGTATAAGCTGTTAGCACTTTTAATAGGAAACCAGCGTGCATGGTGTTTATATAAAGAGTGCTTTAGCAGCAAATTCCACTTTGTCACATACAGAACTGGCGTATAAGCGTTATCCTCAGAAGTTGTATAAATATTTAAGCAAGAACTATGGTTAGAGCTGCATGTGCTTGTTGTCACTAAGCCTGTTCCTGGAGTAAGAGGTTAGTTACAGCATTTGAACGTATTTGAGGAAAGAAGGCTAACAACAAAGCTAACACCAAAATGGCGTTATCCGTTCCCCCCATCTCCAGTCACAGCAGAGGTTCTACCAGCATAACAAGAGGTTACAGGCCTCACACTGGAAAGTCTCCCTGTCAATCTTAACAGAAGACAAATGGGGAAGCTAATTACTTAGACCATGAAAAGATTTTTTTATTCCATGAAAATATTCTCAACAGAGAACACTATTTTTAAACAAAGCATTTAACATTTAGGAAATCAACATGTGCACAAAAGAAGGATTAAAAATTACTGGAAAATGTAAGATTCTTTAAGACAACTCACGATCAGAATTTTAGAATAAGTGATTTATAACTAGCTGTGCAAGTACAAATGTTTTTTTCCTATGTTTAATAACCCTCATACAAGTTGCACTATCCCTCACGAAAGCAACCTGCCTCCAAAGGAAGCAAATCCCGGTTTTAGGAAAACAAACAGTAGCGTGAAAAGAACATTTAGTCCTTTACCAGGAAGTGTTCTTACTGACCTGCAAGGCTGTTAGCCAGGCAACCACAGGCCCTTTAGCAGAAAGTACACAGATCACATTTCCTCCTTTTCTCTAAAATAAAAAAGCACTAGATTTGGGGGGAAAAAAACACAACCAACCAACCAAAAAACCCCCCACAACCCCCCCAAAGCCCCCAAACCCAAAAAACCACCTAAGTAGTTTTGTCAGTATTGAGTAATGTCACATTATTATATAAATAACCCTGTATACAAGCTCCAAAAATCTAAACTTTAGAGTTTAATAGCCCCCATAATACACTAGGTCAAGCTGTGTAATAGTGGTATACATAAAAGGAATAAACCTCTACACAAGTCACTCAAATTCAGTTTTACTGGTAGTACAGTTCCTAATAACACTGAAATTAAAAAGAATCCAGCACTGCTGCATCCCAATATTGCTTCAGACCCCAGAGAAACAGGATGTTTTGATTATTCTTTCATTTCCCCAAACAGCAGGTGGCTGGGTCAACAAGCTGGCTTGGATACAAGTATTCCTCCCCCCAACATCTCTAGTCTAATTCTTATCACCCTAATAAATCAGATATGATGCATTTATTAATAGAACCACAACTGGGAGGCAAGACAACATAAGCAATAGGGGCACTGCAGACAACTCTATTTACACGTATAAACATATCCAAATTTCCATTGTTTACAAGTAAAAGTGCACATAGATCATTACGAAGGATCACTCAAATTTCAACTGGTCCGTACAATGAAGCATCACCTGGAAATGGACTAGCACTGCAGTAATTAAAATTGGAACTTCATAGTCAAAAACTAAAAGACAGTTTCCATAAAAATACTTTAAAAAATATTAAAGTCAAATGAAGAGATAGATACACGTTTCAATGTATAAAATTCATGATGCACCATGTATCCAGTAACGTAGAGCTCTAGAAAACACCTACCGTGGCTACCTCAGCAGCTGCAGCACTGTGAAAAGAGCTGAGACGCAGAGCCCTTTGGGGGATACTGTGGTAGTGTTGGCAAACAACAGATTTAGGCACTCTAGTTTAAGGCAGCAGTTGAATGGCAAGTGGTTGACTTCTGAAAACAGTCATTAGCTCGCAGTGGTGAATCGCTCTGGTGGTGTTCCAGGTTTCCAGTGCTCACAACAGGTTACTGAAGTGCTGAAGATGGACCA
This sequence comes from Platalea leucorodia, assembly GCF_965183815.1. Lineage (NCBI taxonomy): Eukaryota > Metazoa > Chordata > Aves > Pelecaniformes > Threskiornithidae > Platalea > Platalea leucorodia. The sequence continues at coordinate 39,995,518 of NC_138827.1, read as the reverse complement.
CAGTTCTAGGAGTTTCTCTTGATTGCATTGTAGGCTAGAGCCGAGATGTATTATTTCCCCAAATCAACACAAACACATTATGGTCTCTTATCAGCTATGCCAAAAACTGGAATGTAATGATGGTTGCAGTGGTATAGTTATAGCAGCATACATGGATACTGGGATGAAACTCTAGTGCTGAAGATATTTAAACAAAATGATTTGTTACAAAATAAGACAAGCGATGATGGCAAAGTGTTACGCAGACATGCCTGACTGTCCTGGGCATGCAGGAGGAGGTTAAGGGCGAGCATGGAGGTGGCACAGGCAGACTGATACCTGACATCTGGTTCTAAATGACTGCCAATTAAAAGGAGTTGGACAAGAGCGTGATTGAGAGAACCAAAACACAGCACAAGCTAAAATAGTTTGTGCACCTGGGACAACGAAAATAAAGCAATTTCAGGAGCAGTAGCCTTTTTACTCTGGTAATGGAACTCTATTTTCCTGCATGAATTGAAAAATTTGTAATACATCCTTACCTACGTATGGAGATGCTAAGATGTTAGTGACTAAATGTACGTCTGCATGCATTCATGCAACTAGCTTTTCCCCTGGGGCCTCCCAGCCTAGTACCCTCCCCCACCCCACCCCCCCAGCAGCTGCATGTAACCTCCTTCAAGATCTCGCCCATTTTCTCAGAAACCCGCTTCAGGAACCTGCAGTCCAAGAGGAAAAAGAAAAGAACAAAGTTACTGAAGGCCTTCAGAAGACAGAGGAGCGTGCTCAGGTCTAACAGGCCTTCTCAGTGGCTAGACATTAGCCTTGTACTTAATTCCACAAACTCTCGGTAGAAATACGAGCCACGGCTTTTAGATTAGCTCCCCCCCCGCCCCCCCCAATAATCAAGTAGTGCAATGCAGCTTCCAATCCTCAGCCATTTCAATGTACAGTAATTTCCCCTCACTGTTAAGACCTTGATTTCAAACTAAACATGATGCAATTAGAAGACTTAGCTTACAGGCACAGATTAAGAATGTAAAATCATTCCCTTTTCAGGAGCAGAGAGGTTTCAGTAAGACATCGAGCATTACACGTGGTCTCTTTTTTGTTTGTTCAAGGTATCTAGAGTTAAAACAATGAGGTTGTGTCCAATACACAACATTCTACATTACAAGTACTGAAAAGGAAGGAGAGAGGCAGGTCAGTGGACTTTCTGTCCTTCTTAATCATAATGTTTTTTCCTGAGTATTTTTGTTGAGCTTTCAGAATCAGAAAACATTTTCCTGTTTAAGAAGTGAAAGCTGCCAAGTATTTGGTAAGGAAGGAAATTCATAATTTTCAGTAACTGAGTTCAGTTAGTTATTAGAGGAAAAAACCCTCTGTTTTAAGCATATAGTTTAAGTCATAAAAGTGGGAACACTCATTCTTAGAGATCTTTACGGCTAAGTACGTTTTCAGTTCTCTATAAAAACCAAAGTATTCTATAGAAAAAGCAGGAATCCTGGTCTTTTTCAGTTTAATAGCTGAATCGGATTTAGTGCTTTGTAAAGCAACAACACGAGATCAGTTAAACAAAGCAGAAGACATTGGTCAAAATTACAGACCAGTGTAAAATGCGTCATTTAAGGCGGTCACCTCTGAAGAAAACTACAGCAAACTGACATTGCCCACAACAGCCCATTGCTGACTTCTGATTTTCTAATGCTTTCCATGAACCTGTGTAAATTACTATTTTTCCACTGTTTTCCCTGGGGAACGTACAACTGAAAGCTGCCAGTTTACTGTTAGATATAGGTTACTGCACCTTTGCTGTTTTTCTCTAGCGTTACATCTATATATGATGTTGGCACATAGCCTTCCTCTCCATTATGTCTTCGAGCTCTTGTCCACCCATCTCCTTTGTCCTCCTCAATAATGTACAAAATTTCCCCTTCTTTCATTGCTAGAGTGCCTTCATTATGACCTGGGAAAACAAGAGGCAAAGAAGTCTCAACGTTCAGACAGAATTTCAAGTCGTCTTTTTCCCAGGGCATAGTTTCCAGATTATATATAAACAGGAAGAACCAAAAATCTGCGCGAGAGAACATATGGTCAAACAGGCTTACAGACAAAAACCTAGTCCCATTTGTAAAGCTGAATATTTGCCAGTAGCTGTGCTAATATTTATCTTAGAACAGCACAAAAGTACTGCTCGTGAATTAAACTGATTTATAAAATATTTCCACTGATCTCATAAGCAACTGGTTGCTCATACAGCTAATTTACTTTACATCATTTTACCTGTCTTCTCTGTGGCAAATAATCCATGCCCTATAGTCAAGTTGCCTTACAGTCAAGGACTCGTAGTGCGTGCTGTTAACCTTACCATCGAACGGATATATTGCCTTGCAATGTCCTATAGCTGGTAACGGATCATCATCTTCAAACTCATCATCAAACTCATTTGGATGCGCGTGTTGCTGCGGTGGGCCTCGAACTTCCTGGTTTGCATCATCCGTGTAACTCCCTTCAGGGCTACAATGCAACGATCGGAGCGTGAGGACACTGAATCAGGGTCCTTAGCGCTCAAACTCAGGACATGGGTGCATCAGAGAAAGGGCAGACTGTGGATATCGCTCTGGGAACGCCTGTGAGCAGTGTTTGTATTTACTGCTGGAGGCGATTTTCTGAAAACACCGATCTAACAAAGGCTTGGACTGAATTCTGCTACAAAAACAAACATAAATTTGACAAACCTGTCTCTACAGAGCATGGAAAACTGGTGAGCCTTATGCAATGGAATAAGATCGCTTTAAAAGGCACTGCTATTTAATGAGTGGGTGTTTCGATTCGACTCACTAGTTTTTTTATGTTACCATAATGACCTCTAATGATATGACCTGAATGATTCTAAAGTGACCTCTAGAATTCAGAACTAGCAAGATCTTCCTTTAGAAGGACATAAACTTTCAGAGGATAAGTAACAACCGTCACCTACTGTTAACCATCAAAGAGATGTACCGATTCTAGCATAAGGTATAAAAGCAGTAGAGACAGAATAGTGACCTCTCTCTGCCCTGTGTGACAAGGTGGTTGATATCACTGCTGTGCCGCCGGTCGCTTCTGGCTGCCACTTTACCTTCGACTTCAGAGAGCCAGGCCTTGGGGAAAAAAAGGCAAATATTGGTGTCAAAGAAAACTTGATCCTGAAGCAGCAAATACCATTTAACAAATGCACTCAACTGCCTACGGTTTGCTCGTCAGTACGCAGCCACATAGAGACTGCCTTCGCGTAACTCTCATAATTACTTCACATGAAGCATGAACCTATCCCTCACGCATAGCCTATACTCCATACTAGTCTTAAGGAAAAAAACTCGTCTTTAATCACATATGAATTTCAGAATAAGTGATTAATAACAAATTCTTCTAAACAGTTTACATCTTTAATAATGTACATCCTTATTCTAACTAGATGAACGTACTTGTTTAAAACACGGCACCCCACAAAGAATTGTATCAGGAGCGCTTTCTTAAATCAAGTAGTTTTTCTGGGCGCTATGTTTATAACCCGTAAGGCAAACTACTACAATTTTATCACTCATTTATATTTTCCAAGGAATTGTTTTAGAGTCTAACCTCATTCTTGTGTATTTCCATCCGAAGACGGTCCATGTTGCTCATAGTCTCAGTTAATTTTGGTTGCAAACTGCCTGGGTCACCCATCTGCGGATTTTTTTCATAAACATCCTTCATCTTGATGAGGGCATCTCTAAAAACATACAGAACCCGACAATCATCATAAAAATTGCATACATCAGTACCCATTCGTTAAAATAACGTTTATGCGTATGAGACCCTGACCCGTGATTAGATACTAAGCACAGACACGAGGAACTACTGCTCCCCACACCACGCCTAAATCCTTTTGCCATTCTGTCATCTTGGCGCTTTGCCTTCCTTTCTTGTGTCGTGCACGAGCACACAAGGACTCCAACTGTCGGCTCTTCTCTATCCACTCTCAATACTGTTTCCCATATTGTTTGTTATACGCAGTTTCCTAAATATGACTAACGTTCTTTTCTTAACACACTAAGTTGCAGCTCTCTTGTTCAGCAGACCTACGCATTGGTTTTTGGTTTTTTTGTTCGTTTTTGTTTTTGTTTTTGTAATGCACGCTCTTAGATCCAATGTTTCCGATGCAACATTAGGATCAAAACGCGTGTTATAATAAAGCAGAAGGAAGCAGTGCTAACAGAACCTACATACCGTAAACCATGAACTTTGTAACAGCCTGGACTAGCATAATCTCACCCAGCATCTCAGCACTGCTGGCTTAGGTAGAGGCCTTCAACAGAAAGAGACAGAGAGAGAACCATGACAAAACTCCAAAAAAATGCACTCACTTTTGGTCTGTTTCCTTCTGTAGTTCTCTGTTGAGTTCATCGATTCTCTGTTGCAGTTTCTTGCGTCTTTGTTCTGGAGGGAGATGGCTGAAGTCTTCTAGTGCAGGGCCCTGCAAGTAGAAATACTGTTAAACAAGCAGCACGCACGTGTCCGGACAGCTGAAGTGACATACCCACACAAGGACAGTGTTCACTGGAAGCAGGATGGACCTTCTTAAAAACTCTTACTTGACACACAGCGCTATAAAAGACGGCAACAGAATAAATGCACGTTCTCGCTGCCAGATCGTAGCCATTCATTCAAGGTTCTTTCTGCCTTCTGTAACAGTTGGCTCACAGATGTCATTCAAAATTTGTAGACTTAATTATTTTTCTGAAAAGCTGAGCCACATACTTCCTGTTACATCCTCTGCACTTAAAGCAGATTTAGAAAGGACAGAATTAATTACTACAGAGTAATTTCAGTCAGAACAAAAATCTAAGATGTGTATATAATAATAACATGTATATAATTGACTCTCTCTCTGGAGTGTGTGTTATATGGTGGTTTGGATGATATGAAAAGAAAAATACTGTATTTTGGATCTTCATTCGCAAGTACTATTATAGTTCTCTTCTGGAAGTTCAGCAATCTTGCTAGAAAACACATTAAAACTTACAAAGTTCTGATGCATTTTACCTCGAGTAACACTAGTTCACAGAGCACAGAAAAAGCCTTTATAACATCAAAATTTTGACTTAGATTTGTTAATCTGACTCAAAACTTGCTCAAGTATTCCAAGTCACCTTTTTCATTATAAAAAGTAATGTTTCAGGGAGGGAAAAAACCTCCGACTTTCCAAACTTTAAAAAACAAAACAAAGAAAAAACAAAACAAAACAAAACAAAAAACCTTAAGACCACCTATTGTTAGGAGCCCAAACCTGCAAAGGTTTGACTGCAGACTTGTGCCAAGCTTATAAACAGGATGGAAGGACTTGGGTATGAAAAGCACGGGAAGAGATTTTTATGTATCTTGTGAGTTTGTTGTGAGAACTCTTCCCCCTTCAGGGTGACAGACACTGACAGTGTTAAGAAGGAAATATGGTACACATCTTAATAACAGAGAGTTAAGTTACATTATTTGTGTCCTAGCTGCCTAGGAAAGTTGGTTTTAGCACAAGAGACCCACTCGCCACCACAGTAACCCTCCATGGAGGCAAACCGGACTGGACAGCTTTGCTTTTGTCAAGAAGAAACCTGACAGAAACTTGGCTGTCGAGATTTTGACACAAGCAGCCTTAGGCTCGGGTGCCAAGTTTCTAACACCCCCTCTTAAGATCTTCTTGCCCCTCAACTTCTCGGTTCTTTTGCACTTGTAAAATCAAAATCTCACTGCTTTTTAAGAAGGGAATACAAGACACCATAAAAGGAGGGAAATCAAGATACGATGTTTCCAAAATAAAGCAGAAGTGTTTCTTTCTGGAGGAAAAAAAAAAAAATTAAAATCCTTTCAGGTGCTTTTACAAACTACAAAGAAACAAGAAGACAATCACATCCTCGGTATCGTTCTTCCTTACAGGTCAGTTAGAACCAGGGTATCCTACAGCACTAATCAGAAACAGAGGTCTTTTTGTGAATTTTTACTGATTTACTCTGCAAAACAACAATATTGATTGAAGTGCGGTTTTCAAACAGCTTTCTAATATTCCTAAGCATAAAGGATCATCTCTCCTGCAATTTTTTTGGTTAAATTCAAAGGAGTGAATTTTGCAGTATTCAATATTTCTCCTTTACACAAGTTTTGTAATCTTTTCATATACCTATTTTATGTTGCCTTAACAATTTTCCTGACAAAGATAAATCACCAACTATTTCCATCACGACCAACTTGTGAATACTGGTCAACCCTAAACTTCCAAAATCACAGATTTAGCTGCAGCCAGATCACAAGTCTAATTATCTTATTGTAAGCATGGATGATTAAGAAGACTGTGTATATGAGTGGAAAATCTGAAGATGTATTTCAGCACCTGACTTAAAGCAGTTATGATATGGAAACACTTTCAAAAGATTACTTTCATGCTATCTTAGCAGAAGTACAGCAGACAGATCAGCACACGGGCTTACCATCTTCACCGACCACTGCACAGTTCATTTGAAAACAGAAAGAAACGGGAAATTATTCACATGCAACGACCAGTTACGAAAATGATTCATGTCTAAAAATGTATCTTTAAAATATTACTTAAGGATTAAAACTTTAATTTATTTAAAAAACATTTTACTATGAGCACAAGAAAAGCAAAACACAATAATCAGAAATGCACTTCTGCTTTAAGAATTACCCACTTAAAAATACTAGGTGATAATGGGTAGTTTAACTTACGAAATTCTAGTGCACAACTTCATTAAACTACTTTTGAATTTTAGTGTTTTGAGTAATGTGGTAAAGAACTTCTACTGTAGGAGAGGAAACAAACACACAGCCAACATCGCACAAAATAGCAGAATTTGATGATGATGAAGGACTGGTCAGCCATATGCAAATAATTTGTTAATTACAGCTAACAATCCACTACCATCACTTTTACAAAAGTAATTTTTACAATGTATTTACTTTACTATCACAGCAGAACTACAGTAAACATCTTTTTCAAGTTTAGAAGTTAGTTAGTAATTTTACTTTCTGAAAACAGCATTTGGGTCATTGCTGCTAATCTAGAAATGTTTTAGTCCAGATAAAAATAAAGACGTTTAAAGACTAAAGACTTTATCCTCAGAGAAAGCAAAGAGAACATGGGATGCCAGGTGTCGTATCTTCGGTTTAACATTCACAGCATTTTGAAGATCTAGCATGCTTTCAATGACTTTGAAATGATATACACCTCCAACATCATTTATGACCATCAGCAATTGTTAAGGCTGTTGACTGGGACACACACACAAAATTGGAGTTTCTAGCAACGAGGAAAGTAAAGCACCTTAACAAACGATACTTTGGTAGAAACCTCGATAAAGTCCAAAGATGTAAAATGGCTACAGAATAAATTTCTCGTTCCCTTTAGAAAGCGTCTTCCAAGACAACACAAGTAAGGTTTATGTATCACTGTTGATGATGCATCTATTTATGTATCAAGTGGCATTGAGCAAAGACCTCTCATAAGCACTAACGCTGTCTGGAAATGTTAAGATGTGAAAGGATAACAGCCAGCATGTAACAGCAGTACTAATAAAGCAACTTACACTTGCTTACACTTAAAGACTTTTTTTCAATAACCTGTTCTACAGCTACTGTGTGCTGCTTTCGCTATACGTCACGACAGGACAATCCAATGCACGAAGCACAGAACGAGGGCAGTTCGGTTTTGCGATCTTCGGTGCCTTGAGTGAAATCGTGTACAGGGCACGTTAAACCAAAGACCCGGTACGCTTACTGACTGATACGTGCCAACTCATGGATAAATCTCGGTAGAGGCAGAAGCAAATTAAATGCCATTTGGTAGTTCTGCATGTCAATACCACTTGGACATCATTTTCCAGGGACAAAACTGCGGAAAACAGCATCATGTACTAGCAACTATTAAGCACTGAATCAAGATATATTATAAAGATAAGACTGATCAATGAGATAAAAAAAACTCTATTAGAATTACAGTATACATTTAAGTTGAAAAGGCACTCAGTGTGTGATAATCTGATGTCTGTTAAAATGCTTGCAAGGAATTTCAAAATATATAAAAGTTAAATGTTCATCCTAAAGATTTACAGAGATTAACTCTTTGATATTCTGGGATATTTGAGTTAATCCGGATTTGTAGGATACTACTGATCCTTGCTAATTTTACGGAATACTTTTCTATATTAAAATCATTCACTTTTACAACATGATCAATGAATTGTAAAAACAAAAAAATTCAATAAAAATATGTTTACATTTTCCATTAGCATTCTGCAGTGGTTAGGAGATGATCTTTTGCTTCAATAAGAGGTTCTAGAAGTACTGATATTACAAGGTGTTGATTTGTGAGGCAGGAGTCAATACTTTTAGCGATCGACAAAAAGGAGGCGTAATCAAGGCCTGTGCCATTTCAACAACTAATCCAGTTAGCTCCTCACTGAGTACTAAAGAAGGAACATTATCTTCATGACCAGAACAAATTATGAGATAAGTGACACGGAAGGGGAAAGGAGAAACTGTCCTCCATAAATGCAAGAATTTTCTAAAAAATGGTGGTGGTAGAAAGGGTATTTCCAAGATATCTGGGGGCCTGAAATAAGATGCCACAACATGACTTAAAGAAAATAAGTTTTAAGTGTAACTCATTATTTCAGAATGACAGCAAGGGAACCTCTAAATCATAATTTACTGCAATATCGCAATGTTGTACTTTGATCTCCACATTATGTCAACAGTAGTCAACCAGTCTTGGTGCACATGAGACAGCCAAGTCAATATTGTTTTCAAAGATCAGAAAATCATGAATTATATATAGTCAAATGCATCCAATTATCTCATTATTTGGATCAATAAATATCATAAAACATACATAAACTGGGCAGCCTATGCTTCACTGACAGAACAGGAAAGTGCCAGTACATTTATCAATAGTACTATAGATGTTGCTAGGAAACCACTTAACGTTTCCCTTTTACTGTCTTCCAAACAAATTCTATTTGTAGAATATGCCACGGTAAGTTGGTAAGCGAATTGATAAATCTCAGAAGGTGGCTTTTGGTAGTAATTTTTCTATAATTTTACCCAAAAGAACCTTGGACAAACAAGAACAATTTATTAATCAGAAAATGCATTAGAATTGTACTGTTTCAAAAATCAGTATTTCAGAATCTGCAAGCACCATGTGCTATAGCATTTGAGGTACAAAAGAAATGAAATTTCTCCCTTCTTAGTTCAGTGTCTCATAATCAACTACTATTATCTCAATTAAAAGTCAGCAAATAAACATCTCATCTGTCAGATGTTTTTTGTGGTGACTATATGCCCAATGATAAATTACTGCAAAAATATGTTACATGATGGTAGGAAAACATTTGTGAATGTGAACAACAATGAAGAAAGGTTTCAAACACATGCTGAGCACCCTCTTTATAACACCTTTCTTTTCGGCACAAGCATTTGGAATGCGATAAAGAGCGCTTCTGTTTTATTTTATTTTTAACCTGTTGGTAACTTCTGTGTAATATGAAACAAAGGATCCTATCGGTGACCTTATAGCTGAAGTGTTACGTTTAACAAATTAAGCCTTATAATGAGGGTGAAGAGCATTAGAAAAGCCACATCACAAACACACTGTTCATAGCCCATCATGCATTTCGACTTGTTATCAAACTTACCCCTCTTTTGAGGCTTCTGAAAGAAGGAATTCTGGGCTTCCCTGTTTTTATGTCACTCATGCAATAATGCACTGGTTCAATGGAGAATATGGGATACTGGGACCCATTAGGAGTACTGGATGTGTATAAACTAGTAGGGGTTAGGGGTGGGGATTGTGGCTAATGTGGAAATAAAGAAAGCAATAAATAAGCCAAATGTTCAAAGTAATTTTAAAATGAAAATTCTGTCTTACAAAAATAAAATTTCCATCCATCACAGAAACAGCTTGTAATGTTCCAGACACATTTACACTATAACTGCATCGGTTTTAAAAGGTTTCCGTCATGAAATAATCTTCGGAGCTACAGGTTGGTGCAGAGAATGAAGGAATATTCAAAAAAGCTTTAGACTCAACACTTCCACAAGATCCTAAACGAGATCCCGAAGTTGCCTGTCTCTTTTCTTAAAGCAGGAAGTCCTGCTTTTCCCCAGCTTTAGTTACAGCCGTTCTGGAAGCTTCTGCATTCCTGCTCACTCTTTTTTCCTACACTTTGATGTACCCTACCAGGTAAGCCTAAAATAGAAATATTAGGTACATCTACGGAGAATGACTAAAACAGAAAGTATACTCAATCTCTGTAGTCAAGCTGGACTGACGCACTGGCTGCATGGCATTCTTCATCAATATCATCACGAGAACTGCCTCCACTTTCTTCCTCCCCGTTTTCAAATTGCTTCTCTCATCTTTTGTCTCTCATGCCTCTGCTGGTTTTTCCCAGACTGATTCTTCTGTACCATTTCCTCTGCTGCACAACTCATTCCCTTTCCCAAAGGGTTTTATGTCTTTGACAACATCAAAAATAGGTAAATGCGTATCTGGAAGCCAAGACCAGCCACAGTTTCAACTAAATGAAGGCCCAAAGGCCACCATGAATACCCCAGCTACAATAAGTCAGCGTATTTTTATATTAGCTAATTTAAGAATATCTTTTAAAACCTGTAAATAGTATTTGGAATTAAGTATGTATCTCCTGATAAGTATTTTGCTCCCAGCTGCTGTTTTGTAGAGCGCCCCTCCATCCTCCCCAAAAACAGATGAAAAATGGGACATAATCTTCCATTTCCTCCAGGTCCTTAAGGAAGAGATGCATATGTGTATCTGTGATTCCATATAGGAAACAGTACGGCTGACGCTCTGAATGCTACATACAAAGCGAACGAAATGGGGAGAAGGAAGAATAGGGAAAGTCCTGTCAGCTTTCTTCGGCTGTCATCATACTAAGGAATTTCTTACAACTACAGGAAATGCCAAGGTCCAGATTGAAAACCAATGCAGATTTTCATAGCTTCCCTCTCCAAAATTCTCAGAAAGATGTCTTGTTGTCAAACCGGTAATCACGATCTAATTTCAAAACTGGCTGAATCTCACCCACCTCTGCAGCCAAATGCAATAAATATGCTAATGCATTAATGCATTTTAACTATTTTCAATCATTAATTATACTGCATGAAAAGTAAACAATCAGTTTTCATTTTAGCACACAGCTGCAGTTACATAATACACTGAGGAGGGAATAAAGAATCAGCTGTAGCCTTTCTTTTGCTTAAGATCTGCTTTCTTGGAATACTATCAAGTGGAAAATAAATCCTACCACTAACAAGCTCTAAGAATCATTTCCTATAATGAATGGCAGAAACTGACTTGGAGCCTTAAAATAACCTCACAGAAATTTGTGGGCATCATTAAAATGACTCACTGATATGCTCCCATAGCATATATAAAGACCTAGCATAAATTTAAGTATGTATGTGCTTCATTAGTCATTTATCTAGCTAATTCATCTATTGATAATCTTTTTTGTTGATCCATGAAAGCATCTTGCACAGAAAGTTTTAACTGAAACTCATATAATAATACAAGAAAGGAGTAATGTCTCTGCTTTCAATTTTTTTCTTGAGCATAGGAATAATTTTACCTATTTCACAGTAATATTTCTTCTGGGACATTTACCTGTATGGAGCTTCAACAGTATGTTTTATCAATGAGGTATTATAAATGTTAATGTTTTCAGACAGACCTCAGAGGTTTTCAAAACTAGCAGCAGGTATAATAAAAATCTGTATAACACTCCTATATATAAACATCTATAAAATATGACGTTTAGAAGGGGGTTCCTTTTCTGTAGTATAAAAGAGAGATCTGAAGTCTGCCCGATTCCAGAGCATGCTCCCCCTCCCCTTATTTTTACATTCACAATTAACACCTTTTCTATGCAATTGCAGAAAGTATTTACGGAAACTCAGAAATGTTACACAAATGGGAAGCTACTTTTATCAAAAGCTATTAAAAACATTCCCAGACACAAATCACTAGAAGAAAAATTGAAAAACTTCCCCCAGTGAGAACGTGACTTTTAATATGAGAAGTATCCAGTCCTACTCAAACTTTCAGATCTCCTTACACATATTTTAAGAGACAGTGGCAGGCAAGGGGAAGGTTATTTTAAAATAAATAAATTGCTGCTTCCATGCACTCTAGATATTTACATTTTAATTTTCCAAATAGTAATTTCTGAATTGTTACCTTTGGCTTCTTTCCAAATAGCCACAGCTTTCCTTTAGCTTTGCCCACTGTAGTTTTTGAATCAATTCTCATTCCTTCCTGCTTTGGTGTACTGATGGTTCCATCAGAGATAGTTCTGTAAATATTCTGACTGTAATCTTCAAATGGAAAATCTCCAGGAGGTTCAAAACCGGATTTGAAGCAGTCTATCACTAGTTGAGAGTCCTAAACATAGGACATGAAGGAGTTTAAAAAGCAAAACAAGCAAACCCATCAAGAACTGGAGAGAGAAAAACACGGAGACATAAATTTTCCCTTTAATTGCAGAGATGCACAGATGGGAAAGTGAGAAAGAGCTCAAACTGCACACTTTTGGACAGATCAAGTTAAGACGACGTCTGTTCTTTTTTTCTCAGCAGTGTTACCATGACTGTAAATCAAAGCATACCCTGCTATTCAGAATCCAGCAAATACTCCCCGAGGGTTATCACAAATTTAGAACAGGACATGCTTTAGGGCCAAACTACCACCCCACCTTCTAATCCTTCAACATTAGCACTGAAAGGAAGATAACACTAAGAAACTAGATGTAGTAAGATATAATAGGCAAGAACCCGTATTAGAAGGAATAAGAAAGACGTGCCAATAGCTGTAATCAGACAGGACACAGAATGATACTCTGTTAACTGAGCACCCTTTATATGATTTAATGCTACATACTGGAGAAAATACCAACTGTGTTGGTATTCCAGGATGTTTCAGGATAACCAAACAATGTGTCCAAAATCACATACAGTGAGAAAGTGTCAAAAATCTTCAGACCACAAGGAAGCAAAAAAAAAACAGGAAGAAAACAGACACTGAAAGCAGAAGTGACCATTTAGGCTAAAACTGAAGTCACAACATCTTTCAAGCAGACAAATGTCTGACAACAGAAAGATAAACGTACAGGCTAAGTCCACCTTTCCCCTCTCCACAGCTTCCATATCAGTAAGTTGCTCATGCACATTTAGAAAGTCACTCAGGTCTACTTACTCTATGTTCATCAACTGATTTTGCTGCAAGGATCATCCCTTCTAAACATTTAGAGATAATTGGAATAACCTTGCGCTCAGAGTCAGCAAAGCCTTTGTAACATTCACTAAGTTTGATAGTCCTTCTTTCATCCATTTCTTGAAGTTGCTGCAAGCACAAAGTAAGATAAAATAAAGCTTTTATTTGCAGATTTCCCCCCCAATCCTGACGTATGCAGTTACTGTGGTCGCCACAGCATAGTACAGAATTTCTGTGCTTTCCCAGTATTTTTACTTGCTTAACAAAACAGAAGTTGATTAAGTTAAAAAATCAAGTCCTTTCAGACATAGACTTAAGATGCCCATAACAGTAATTATGAAGAGTTGATACTCTTTGATTTTGAAAAATGATGTAAAGGACTGGACTTTCTTTTCCTTATTCTTTTTTCAAAGCACGTGTACAGTGTCTACAGCCACCTATTTAGTTTAAAATATTTGTTTCATGCAAAAATGAAAACTACAGTAAAGAAATTCTACTAATTTCTACATCTCCTCACACTCTCCTAGTTCCAAATAATTTCTTTCTGGTGATAAATATCTCTATCTTGCTTTCATTTTTATACTTTCCAATAAATATCAACAATTAAAAATTAGGAAAAATTAGAAATATTAAAATTATATGCTGTTTAGACATGCTCTCTGATTTGAAATACAAACCATTTCCTTTAGAAGCGCGCAAGAAAATAAAGAAAAGAATACCATTACGTAAGATTTGTAATAAAAGTCTACTGGGACACAATAAAAAAAGAACAAATTAAAGAGAAATATCTAATTGAAGGGGGGGGGGGGGAAACAACAACAACAACAAAACACCAACAAAAGAAAACAAAAAGCAATAGTACATTCATCAATAGGTTATCAAAAACAGGATAAGAAGTTGGATCTTTCCTGTATCTACTCTAACAAAGGCAGATGTCTCAAACAGCATCCAATTTCATCTCTCCAAAACAAAGCAACAACCTAGTCATGCTAAATCCCTCTCCCAAGGTTTTCCCATAGAACATTACCAAATACTTGCAAGGAAATAATAAAAATGTAGTCTCAAGAGAAAGGACTAGGCCTTTCTGCTCTCACTGGAGATTTCAAAAACCATCAGTAATATCTTACGACGATAATGGATTTTAACCCTAGAGAAATAAAGGCAATAAACCAAAACTCTGGTCCAAGCTACACAGAAAGATGATCAAACTGTTTCTCCTGGGAGTTGACTGCAATTCCTCCATCAGTGTGCTAGTGTCAGATCTACTGTGGTGCTGCTTAACAGTTAAAATATTAGAAAATTCTTTAATAAGCCAAGGCAATTTTCTCCTGTGAATCCTAGACCTTCTAGTAAGTATTTTTTACAAATATGAACTGCCTTATGCTTCTGGAAAATACATAGCATTCTTAAGTTGATACACCTTCAAATAAGGTTAGCATTTTTACTTTCCATTTCCTCACTCCATGTCTCAGAAACAGTTTCTACAGTCACAGTATTCTCCTAAATAGCTGAACATACATGCCAATATACTTCGCAACTCTCCCTCACCTGATGCCCCCCAACTACTTTACTTTAAACTAGTTTGCAAAGTCTCTCTGTTTTTGAAAGAATCTTAAAAAAAAACCTTAATAGTTACATGAGGCACCTTGAGAAATCCCCTTTTTAGATGCAAAGTATTGATCTAATCTGACCTTTAACTTTTTTTTATTGTTTTGGAAGAGTTCTGTGGATTGCTGGTAATATTGGTGAAGCAATGCCCAACCCGGGGGGAGGCAGGGGGAAGTACTTCTGCCTCCAATCCACCCATTTTATACCTGTACATGGGATACATTAAACCACATAGTCACCATTAGCTATATGCTTTCCTTCATCTCTGCTGGAGTCTAAAGCACTCACATACACACACACAAAGTATCAAGAGAACTAGTGATCAAACCTTACTAGAACGACTGTTTTAAATGTTTGCTCTCACCCAAATGTCTCAAAAGTTTATTTTGCCATACGTCTTCAGCAATATTTAAACAAAGTCTATAAAATATAAAATCTTCATAGAAAACACCACAGAATATTTTCATTACAAGTCTAAGCATAATTACTGTAAGCAGTAAGTTTCATGATAAAATGCAGGTTATAGCAAGATCATGCTAATTTCTTGATAAAATTATCCACTATAATCCCCAAAATAAAAGTTTTAAATTTTAAAATCTACTTCTCCCTTAAAAGAAGATCAGACATACTTTCTCTGTTAATTATTTTACCTTATAAATCTGAGGAATGACAATGTAGTAGTGTTTGTGCTGTTCCCCGTTAAAATTCTGTAGTTGTGCAGCATATTCATTTTTGTTTTCATCAGCCATATGTGTGCGCAGGTTTAACTGTTGCTTAGCCTAGTAGGAAAGTGTTATCAGTTCAAACATGTCTTGTGCTTTTCAATTAGATACAGCATTATTTTAATTTATTTTACCAACTATCAAAAACACTAATCACAGGTCATCAAAACTGACATCCTTATAATTGAAATAAGAATGTGAGACTTCATGTATACTGACAGTCTACAGACCTGATTTGTCACATACAGAGAGAGCAATGATCATTTTGGCTCCCTTAGCCGCGTCGCTTAAACGCGCATATCCTAAAAAACATGGAAGTGACTGAACATATACAGCACAAGATACCACATACCAGTAAGCCTGTCTGTTTAAGGAAGATAGTCGTCATCTCAACAGCATCATCTCAAGACTAATGAAGCATACTCCCTCTCTCTGCTGTCTTATATTTTACTGTAGCTTTGATTTTGCACATAACAAGCAAGGGTATTTTATACACTCAAAGAATGTTGTTCCAGTACTGGTTATAAACATGCACATAAAATATTTTTATAATAGAGAGAGAGTAAAGAAAGAAATGGCACCGCTCTTACCTTCTCAACATCAGCCTTTGTCGCATTAGTGTCGTTGTCCAGTCTTTCATAGCTTTGCTGTGCCTTCTCTGCCTCTCTGCATTCTCTCTCGAATTTCTTTTTGCTCTACGAAAGCCACAAAAGTACTGCTTCAACAGCCACTATCCCCTTTTGGTTTTGTACTGTAATTTTGAATTCTAGATATCAAAGCTTCCATTTTAATATCTTAAATTCACTAAGTACCTTTAAGTAAATACATTGTTGTCACAGCAACCAAGTCTCTAAAATTTTCAACTTTTCTATTTAAAACCCATTTCCTTGAAGTACCGGCAAGGAAGCAACTGTAATTATGCTATAAAATATCAGATAATCAAAATACAAAATAACCTATTACAAAGATCCACAGCTAATTATGAACAGAGTTCAATAACCTAAATAAAAGTCAGGGGGCAGAAAACTTAACCCAGGACTTGTATGAGTAAAATTTTCAAGTTCCCTTCTTCAGTGATCAATTTGAGTTGAATAAATTCAACTATAATATTTTGAAGGTAGTCTGAAGGATTTATCTACATTACAAGACCTTACCATACCCATCCATTATCACCAGTATTCATATCAACTGGTGTAGCTGCAAGCAGCACAGACAACACTATTCAATATACTTGATGTTCAATATATCCGACTGTTGTCAAGACAACTGCTGTAGGACAAGCTGTTGCAGCTCAAGAAGTTAGTATCTCTAGAGACAAACTGGCAACAGAGATTGTGTAAGCACTGCTCTCCTGCTTCCGTGCAAAGTCAGGCAATTGAGGTTAGTGTGTCCCTTAAAGGCTGTGTGCATTTAAAAGACTGACTTTGCACTCAAGTAAATACAGTGCACACAACACAACTGATTGCTTGAGGTGAACTCTGGGAATTATCTTGATGAAAGGTGACAGCATTTGAAACTACCACATCTGCTTCTACTCCGGTCCTCTGACCATGAATCAAACTCTTCGACATGACACTGAAGCAAGACATTGCACAACAACAAAACAGAAATTTACCTCTCCAGTACTGCTTCACAATAATCTGGATCAAAGATATAATAAATTTCTAAGACACAAAACCAGCAGAATATCAGAATGCATCTTGAACACACTTGGTTGAATTTTATATTTCCTCATCTTTAAAAGCATATGTCTCAAGAAAAAGGAGCTTATAATCTGTTCTAGAGAAATTCACTTCCTGCATTTCTCTGTTAAAAAGTAATTCTACCTCCTGAAAGTATAATAGTCTATAGTGGTATTCTTGAATAGACCTCATGTAACAAGCCCTCAAACTCAAGTCAAATATAGTGACTTAAGGTTTCACCTTCACATAACGAAACTCTCATTATTAATTACTCTCTAAACAAAAAGTAGCCTGCAGAGAAGCAACCAAAGAAGTCTGTACCCATCTTAAAAACAGATTCCTTCATGCTGGATAAAAGCCAAGGCTTCACTCAAACATACACACAGAAGCTGTTTACAGGAGATTTTTTTTAAGGAGGGAACTACAAATACATGGAGCTGTATTTTGCATGTTACTAAGTCTGATTTGGACATTCAGTAATACAGCTAAACATTAAAGTCTAAGCAAGCAAGATGACAACAGCTCCATTTACAGACTGTATATTATTAAGTCTGATGGGGGAAAAAAACAAACCAAACCAAACCACAAACTCACATTATCCATCTGTTTCCAGCACATGTCCAGATACTGTTGAGCCTTTCGCCCTTCCTGAAGATGCTAAAAACACCACAAATATGTTTAGTTTACGTATCTTTTTAGTACTATTACCATTAGTTAGTCTCTGCTCTAGTTGACACTCTATGATGTGCAGTTATCTCCCACAGGTTACCAGTACTCTTTCAAAGACATTACTAATTATCTAAAGAACAGTACCGCAGATGAAAATTACACTGGCAAAGAAGTTACTAGTAAGCACCATCTCCCAAGATCTTAAGTTTTAGGCTTAATAACTGTAGTGAACCAGTACATAAAAATACAGAATAACTTTAAATGTGTTTTATAAATGTATTACAAAACCTACTTATTGCCAAGTTCATTAAATTGGGTAAACAAATACATCAATTCATTAAAAGACACGTCCATTTTGATATCCTATTACCAAATCAAAATATAAAAATTACCATTTTTCTCTCAGTTTTTAGATCATGAGAATATCTCATCAATTCTCCATACACTCTGTGTCCCATTTCTTCTGCAACTACTTCTCGTTGTCCTGCATAGTCATTCAACTCATTAAGGATGTTAAAAAAGGCAATACACGAAGTAAACCTGACAGGAAGCACACACACACAAACATACATATACAAAAAGTGAGATGGTTTTTTTTAAATAGACTTCTTTTAGTACAGTCTGTACTCCTGATTAAATTTAAAAAAATATATATATATATTTTACAATAAACCTTATCTTAATGCTAATTGAATTATAGTAGAAATGCAAGTTGGGAAAGCCTACATTAAGCCTAGCATGTACTATATGTTGCAATGTCTCTTCAAATACATTTTATAAGAATATGGATTTTTGTGGATGGAAAAGAAAGAAGAAGAATACTACCTGGAAAGCCCTGTAGTATAGTGGTATCTCCTAAGCTGCCAACTGAGAGGCCTGAGCTTGGGAACGGATACATACGTCCCTAGGCTCGGAGGCTGAACTTGCTGCAGAGGTGATGTGCTTGGTAGTCTTGAGGGTGGAACATGCCAATCATACCACTCATATGCATCCCGATAGATGGTCTACAGAACAAGTTTGCTATCAGCTCTGGAGACAGCTGCCTGTTTGCCTGCCCACCTCTTGGCTGGAAGTAAGGTGCCACTATGGCTGGCACTAAAAAGGGGGGAGGAGGAGGGGCAAAGGGTAGAAAAATGTGTGTGGAAGGGAAGAAAGGAAAAAAAAAAAAAAAACAGGCACCACATTAAAATATACATCTTTCTCTCTTTTAACTGTGGAATACTGCCATCTCCACAGGCTTGGCTCTGGGGAATTCAAATGCCTCCCTACCACTAGAAATCCCATTCCCTGTGGTCCAAGGTCTTTAAATAATCGAAAGACTTAAAGGAAACCCTAGTGTGAATTCTCAGGCGCTCTGTGCATAGCACGTGCTTTGGCTGCAACTTGAAACTTGCCCACTTTCCTTCATAAGAGTTATCCCTAAAGAAAAAAGTATTGTGTTTTTCTAAATAAATAAAAAAATGGCTACAGACATGGACAGCAAAACAGGCACCTCTCTGACAAATAATCATAAAGTTTTTTAGCACAAATTGCTCCTCCACAATTAAACATTCACTTATTTTGTCTCCAGAGTCAAAGCAAGTCAGCAGCTTAACAGCTCTTCTTGCCAAAAACATGACAATTTTGTGTACGCTCAAGTCTCAGCATACAAACATATAGCTACATTTGTATTGCCATACAAATGCACTGAAAAACTCTACTCAACTAAGCAAAAAACACAGCCTAAGGACACATAATTGCTTTTCTATTTAAAAAATAATACTAGACTGTACATAGCATACTAAACTTCTGCTTTCAAACTTTCAGCTAGCTAAAGATTAATTTGGAATGGAGCAAGTACAACCTGCCATGTTTACTACTTTAATATACCAATATAAGTAAACTCAGGTTTCACGCTTAAGAATTACAGCAGAACTACAAGAAGCCAAGCAGAATTCTTTTGTTGTCTTAGCCAATTAAATACTTTATCTTAAAAAAAAAAAGGAAAAAAAAAAATCCATGAAAGGACAGAGTACACTGTAGTCCTCGTTTCTTATACATAGAAGTTGAAATGCGCATTTTACCTGGGTTCCTCATCTTTGGGTGAACGTTTAGGACAGTACTTCTTAACCAGATTTCTATTAAAGAAGAATGAAAACAAGATGCTATGTTAGAGTCTCTTTTGAGAAGAGAAGACATACACATAGAAAACTGCATGAACAAATCTCTTTAATGACTTCAAGGAACAAATCTATTCCCTCTGTAATCTTATAATGGTCCTTTAGACAACACAAGGCAGAAATCGATAGCATTTTCAAAGTTTTAAGTCACTTTGACCTACAACAATGTAAGTATTTTAAAACCTCTATTGCACAGTGACTAGACATAAAATAACGAGTTCTTTATTTAACATCCTT
Organism: Platalea leucorodia; assembly: GCF_965183815.1. NCBI lineage: Eukaryota > Metazoa > Chordata > Aves > Pelecaniformes > Threskiornithidae > Platalea > Platalea leucorodia. The sequence goes on along the minus strand of NC_138827.1, from coordinate 39,975,144 downwards.
TTCACACATGCAAAAGAAGCTAGCAGACAAGAAAAAAGCAAATGTATGATCACTGTATAACGTACAGATAGCACACACTGTATGCTATACCCATGAGCACAAAACTCCATGCCTACATTAAGCTTTGAGCATACATTCAGGTCCAATATTTTAACCACAGTATCTCCAAAACTTCAGTAAGGATATTTCCAGAACAGAAGAGACAGCATCTCTTTTCAGGAAAGATGTTACATTTTTGCCCTACCACCAGTGTTGTAAATATCAGGTTTTTAGAAACCAAGAAAATCTCTAGAAGACGATCCATAGGACGAGCACTTTACACAGTATCACAGTCCAATTTCCGAGAAGACTGATATGAACTCATATGGTTATCACACAATGCAGAAATAGCACCTTAAGAAACATACAAACCACATCACCTACTCTACCCAAGAGCATAAATAACAGAGGCATACACTGCTTACACAAACAACCACAAAATATTTGCAGTTATTTATATTGCTACAAATATCCCAAATCCCGTGATGAACATGAAATGAAGCCACACAATTTTACAGACAGGAGGGATTAGAGGAGAGAATGTCCAATGATTTTTTGAATTCTTATCTTCCTGTACGTCAACCTTTGCTTTAAACTTTTGAGTACGCATTTTTTCCAGCACAGCATTCTGCCTTGACTTACAATATTGTTTTTCTGACAGCAATGAGGTCTTTTAAAATTCTTGAAATTCAAAAGGATATATGTTGTCAGTCTTGGAAAAAATCCATAATTTCCTTCTCATTTTTAGTAGCAGGACGTTCATACCTTCAATTGGTTGCATTTTTTATTCTAGCAATTTCCAAAATTGTCAGGTTTTTCCATGAAACAGAAAAAATGAAATTGTAACTCTATACTGCAGTTCTTTTCCTTTCCCTGTGAGAGTGTGTCATTCTACAGCAAATAAAGAACCCTTTTTTGTATGAAAGAAAAACAGGTAAGACATAGGATTTTTCTCAAATTGCTTACCCTCAAAACCTTTGTGCTTTTTGAGGTCAAAGAAGCTAAACATCTCAGTTGCTGTGTATTTTTAAAAGCAGCAAACAGTATTTAAAGAGAGGTCTATTACTCAAATTAAATAGACCAGTATTTAAATACCAATGCCCACCCTCACAAAAATTCTCAGATTTTCCAAACATTAGAACCACTTCATTGAAGTCTTGCTAGTAATGTTTAAACTGTGGATCAGGTTGCCAGTTATATCTCTCATTTAAACTATCAAAGTAATATTTTTAAGTGTGAATTAAACATCTCAGCAGAAAATAATGCATGTCAACTATTTGCTTTACAACCCACAAATAGAAGCAACACAATGTTGGCAATTCCCGCCCCCCCCCCCCGCCCCGTACATCTCTAAATAATCATACTTTCCATTTAAGAACAAAAAGCCCGAACAACAAAACAAGCCCACACAACTGAATCATTTTGTTCAAGAGACAGGCTGTTTGCCTTGAGCTTGTCAGGGAACACTTCTCTAAGTGCGTTCTTGGGGTAGACCTGGATTATGCAAAGAATGCTTCTGCTTTTTAACTGGTATGAAATAGACTTCATTCAAACTTCTGTATTGTGAAAAGGGATGATATTTTGTAATGAAACTATTTTAGACATATATACAAAGTATACACCCAAAGAAGAAATTGGTATAAAACAATGCAAACCCAGCAGAGTTGCTTTAACAGTTGCCTTTTAATTGGCCTCTTGACTTCTTAGCCTAATTATTAACATAGCCCAAAACAGTTTTCCCTAAAAGCAGCAAAGACATGGGCTATATATAGTAATGTACACCCCCAATGCTCCAGAAAAAAAGGAAAGGAGAAATAAAAGAAGATTCTATGAACAAAATCTTGCATGCATGTTTTATATCTCATTCCCACTGTCCAGTGTGTAACTTCGGTTGTTATAAACTACCTTATCATTAAAACAAAGGTGCTAATCCTGCTTTCATCTAAAATAACCGTGTGCAATTTCTCAAATCAATTTATTTGGAAGTCATATTATCTCTATGGTACAAGGGTACAAGTAGTGAGACTATGTTCAGTCATGAAGTATATACCAAAATATGAGTAGGGAGTCGGTGTGGAAATAGCAAGCTTAGACCCTTTGTCTCCTTCCATACCCTCAGAGACTACAACCAGAAAGAACAACCATGATAAGACAGTCAAGTCCTTTTTACATCAATATGTGCTAAGAAACAGAATAAACACTGACTTTCTAAAAAGTATCTACAAATTTTATAAGAACTTTCTCACTGAAGTTAAAACAAGAATATCTTGTTGCTATCACCAGAATCCACTGCCTGTTGTAACATTCTACTTGGTATGGATTAAGCACAGACATTTTGATTGGAAAATGCATAAACCCAAGTAAAAGAAAAATAAGAATAATGTTCTCCGCTAAGTAACTTTCCCATGTTTCGTTCTCCCTTACTTTCTGCTTTGCTCCTCAGTGCTTATTAACAAATGGGAAACTCCTAAAATTCACCTTATTGTTATTCAGAAGGTGAAATGCATAACAAGCATACAATGCTGTAGCTAAGCAACCACGCACAGGCCTTTTCAAGGGAAGATTTTCAGAGGTGTTAAAAATGAGAAAAGAAATCACTTACTAAAATATACAGTTTAAAGTGGCAGAAGTGTCACAAATATAGATTATTTACTAGCATGCTGATTTCTGTTCTAGTTTCATTTTTTAATGCAACTGTTTACTATTTCTAGGAAGACAAAAATAGTATATATTCCTTTCTCCTAATAAAAGTCAGTTTCATTAGTCAATCTTGCCTACCTTAAGGTCACAGGAACATAGAGTTTTGAGATCCTGTGTGATCAGGATTTAAGGTTCAATAACAGCACAAGGTACAATAATCAAAGTCAATAAATACGAAACAACAAGCAAATGCAGAATTTAAAGCTCAAAGAAAAAGCCAGTGTTCTTGTGAACAATGAAGCATAAATGGCTTTTCCAAGAAGTGAACACCAACACTTCGAAAAAAACACAGAAATTGGATTTAAATCTTTGAAAAAACACAGGTTGACAAGCAGCTAGTATGAGTGTGGATCTGAAGAGTGAAGCATTATTTCAAACAGGAGCCAGCTGACACTTTCAGGGGGCATAATGTTCTTTTTTATCTAAATGTGTATCTAATCCTAAGGATTCAAATATGGATCTGGACTGGTTTAGAAGAAAACTGCAGAAGTAACTGCAGACCACCAGAACCGAACCAAATCTATGGGATAAATTGCTCCATACTTCCTTAGAAAAGTGTAGATTGATGACACTTTAATCCTCTCTGAAAGTACAATTTAGACGACTTCTACTACACTCTGTCTTACAGCCATCTGGAAGCAGATTTCCTACAGGACTAACCACATCCAATTGGCTGCTCCTGTAATTTTATCAACCTCTCTTCTCCGTATAAATTGGTCTCGGGTCAACACCAGTGAGATAGCAGCCTGGGCTATATTACTGATTTTTAAGAGAAGTACCTCAGTCACATAGCCAGAAGTTTAAAAAAGCACCCTAGTTAATAAATTAAAATTGTTTATAGTCATGTACATAAAACATCTACATAAAATTTTACAAAACATTTCTTCAAAAATTGTGTTTATCAACTCAAAAGTAAGTTTTCTTCAGTCAATTAATATAGAACATAAAGAATGGGAGCAGCAGCATCAATATGGTAGAATTTGTACTAAGGAAGCAGCTCAGGTACTGTGGCATCTGCTTATACTAAACTTCTACAGCCTCTACATCATATTACAAACAAGCTTGGGAACAAACTTTGAAGTCTGCTTTCATAAGTTACCAAAAAAAAAAAAGGCACTAAGTACTTAAAGGCATTTCAAATTTATACATAAAGTAATACTTTCATCAGGGTTCTGATGGCTTCAGTAATTGCATATCAATATTATGGACTGGGTGAGAGCAATGACAATGAACTGTATTTAGTAACGTCATCAGAAAAAGTTTTAACTGAAGAGATGAATCTTAAAAAATTGTAACATGGAATTTGAATTTACAAAGTTGAATATCCTTGGAACCATTAGGAATTTGTATGCTTTGGCTTGCAGAAACATCACTGTAAAAAAAACCTGCCACATCCATATCTGGATAATAACAGTGTAAATTCTCAGCTCCAATCAAAGGAAGAGAGATTTGAGAAGTGAACACATATGGTGATAATTTGTGTCCCCAACTTCACATTTGAGCTTACACCCATTTTAAATAATGATTCCAAGATTCTGCATATAAAAATGTAACTATGTCTCAATTTGACTAGACGTATGCATATACTAAAATTGTATTTAGAAAAAAACCCACTCGTACACAATAGTATGCAGAAGGAACGTGAAAAATACATTTGCTCAGATTAACTAGACGTCTCCAGAGATCACAAGTGCAATTTTAAAGGGAAGCACTCAAATAGTTCAAGAACAATCATCGCTATTTTCTTTAAACTGACACCAGAGAAGCTGACCGAATTCAGAAATCTTATTCCGCATGGTAGTTTCATCTATCACTGCGGGTATAACTTGTATTACTGCCTAACATCACAGGAAGTGGAACTCCTCTGTCTTCTCAAGTGTCATAATGCTTCAGACAGAACAAAAAGGGAGTGAACCTCCAGAATTATTTTGTGTGTGATGATGTGGAATTAAACAAAACAGACCTTCACCTCGCCCCTTTTAAGCAACAATGCTGATCAAAAACAGCATCTGAGAATTCAAAGTTCAGCCAAGAGCCCAGTAATTTGGCACATACTAAATCTATTTTTTTTTCAATTATAAAATAAGAAAAAAATTAAACAGGCATACAGTTAAAATGAAATCTGTTAATCTACAATCATTATCATTTCTGGAATTACTCAGCGACCATAAACTGCAATAACTGCCTACAGTAAGAACATAGTGAGTTCACTCAAACAGTTCCTCATATGCTGTACATGCATCACTTGTCATCTCCTACAAGACTCTGAACAGCTGTTGCACCTGGGAAAGTCACATCACTAAGTTGTGACAGTATACAAAAAAAAAAATTTATCAAAATGCAAGGGTATACACAAAGCGAGCATGAATTTCTGCCAGGACACAGACTCTAATTTGTGAAAACTGTTATGAAAAAGTCACTCAAGTTCTCATCCTTGAGTTTAAGTCTATAAGATCCATCAAGAATCTCCACAGAATGTTCATGGCCCACACTGAAACCAAGACAGAAAAAAAAATACCACCATAGACCACTAACATTATCTTCCCTCATTAAACTTGTTTTTTCTTGGTCTCCCATTCAAGTACTGAGAGAGCCGTAGAAATACCAGGAGGTGACCACTCACCCTACTGTTTATACATCTACTAAACAAGGGCATAATAAATCTCAGTTATAAAGTTCTTTATGAAGAGATTCTCAACACTATTTTTCAGATTGATTTCATTTCAAAAGGAAAAAAATGATGATAAACTAGAAATTTCTGTCAGAGATACTAATATGTATCTCAAAGGCCATATGTTGCCATCATTAAAATTCACCAGAACCTTCTCAGGAGCAAGCTGTAGGATGGCTAACTCTTCTGGAGGTGAAGGTTTTGCTTAATCTCAATCTCCCCTGGGGCCTCACGACTGTTTTACATGGTGGCTGAAATCAAATTGTTATCACAGGACAGTTCCCTACTAACAATCAGTTCTCCCCCAACGAATACACAGGCAAGAATATCGAAGAGTAGCTTCACGAACTGGTCTACTGGCAGAAAATCAGTCTCCCTCTCGTGTGTGTGCCGTCCAGACCCTTGTTGGCAGCAGGCGGGAAGTGCATGCATGCACTGTATCACATGTGTGCAGCAAGACCTGTGCTTCCCAAAACTGTCATACTTACTGCACATGGACAGTCAGTCCAGTCATCTGACAGAAGGGGTACTCGACATAACTCTTTCAGTTTTGAAAGACACTTTGAGACAAATCAGTAGTTTTACGCAAAAGAGTAAAAAGCTGAACAGAGAAGATTTCCTATTTTTAGTCAAGTCCTGAAGTAGTAACATGGTGTCTCATCTTGCTAGCTGTGGAATGAACCTTTAAATATAATTAAGCAAAACGACATTTGTTCATACTATTTAATGAAAAGATCTGGATAGATCTGTGCAAATAAAACACATTTCCATTTTTAAACAGACAACTGAAAACAAATCAAAAATGGGCTGTGAACTGGTGCTGTGCATGCTTCAAGCTTTCCTTTACCTCCTGAAGTTCTTCTATGCCAGCTTTGGAAAAGTGGTATTTATTTCCTTCCTTTTAAGAAAAAAATTCCTTCAGTAAAGTAATGGAGTATTATGTTAGGTGAATACACACAACTGGATCAAAAGAAACTGACAAAGAAATCAAAAAGAAAATGAGCAGCCTAGACGGAGAACATCCATACCCTCAGCTGTGAACCTCATTACTGCATTTCCGAGGAAGGATTCAACAATTCTCTATCTGGTGACAATCTAGTTTGCCAATGATGAGTCAATGGAAGACACCACAGGAGAGAAGCTGCTATCAGTTTCAGTCTGACAAGGGCTAGGCAGCAGCTTCACCTGAATCCCCAAAGGAATTCAAGACAGCAAAGATTACAGTGAAGGCCAAGTTCACAGGAGTGTCTCATTTTAAATCCTGTTCTTCAAACACTGTGTGCACCTTTTGGTAAAAATCAATCCTACTTTATTCTGAAGAACATGCTTCTCCGCCATCTCATTGCTGCTACTCTTCTTGCACGATCTTCGTACGATACCTGAGGGGAAATTCCCATTGGACCTAAAAGATACTTCACTTGGCACCAATAGAAAGTAAACTGGAGAGGCTGGGGCAGATATAACCACCACAAAGGGTGGCTGGGTTACAGTCTCACCCAAAGGGACAAGACCAGCTACGGAAAGGGTGTGCTTTAAAGGACAAGAAGTTCTACTGCTTTCTCAAGTTCTACTCAATGATTTCAATCAGATTTCTCAACGCAATGTAGTGTAGCTCTTGCCAATTCAACATGAGAAATTAATTAGTAGCAGAGGCTTGAAGCTGGTTGAACACACGCACACACACACAAAAACGTAGATATGGATAACACACTTTGCAACAAACGTGCTGATAGTCAGTGGAAAAATACTACTACAGTTTTGTTTTGTTTCAAATCTCAAATGTTAAGTCTTAAACCTTTTCAGTTCAAAGATTTGAAGGGTGGGTGGGAAGAGAGGGAGGGAAGAAGGCAAAAACAAGCAAGCAAGCAAGCACACACCCAAAGATATTTTCGTGTTTTGGACTGGTAAAGAAAAACTTGTCTGTCATGAAAAAGACTAGTGATGTAATTAACTCTGTAAATGAAAAATGGTCATTAATCACAACATTACATATTTGCCCATCATCTGACACAGTGATTTCAAGTAACTGTTAAGATTCTTTTAAAAAGAAAAAAACCTTACCTCAGTTGTTTTGCATAGTTTTGCTCAATTTCTATCCTTTCTTTTACAAATTTTGCATATTTCTCCAAGAAGTCAATGCCCCACTGTGTATGCTTGTCCAAGTTATCAAACTGATCCTTTAAAAACAAAAGGAAACAAAAATACCCAGAATTAATTAAGAATCACAGCAGCACCAGAAACGACATATAATTTATTTATGAGTTGTGCTGTGAGGGAATGCTTGCTACTTGGATGGAAGTTATTCAAGCTATATATCAGTTGTGTGTGTGTGTATATTATAAATATATATATATATATACCAGCCATATACCAGAACAGTAAGCTGTATGTGCAGGTACAGATCTACCTCTTTCTGTAAAAACAGCTCTAAATACTTGCATTTTAAGTTGTATGCAGTCTTTGATCACTTTCACAATGCAAGTATGTCTTTTATCCCCCCTAAAAATCCCTTAATTCAGAAGTGGATCTTTGCCACTAAGATAACAAAGACATAACCAAAGATCAGTATTAGGTACAAGTATCTCAACAAGAGAGATGTGTCTGGCAATTTTAAAACACAAGAAGTTGTCATTTCATTGGATTAAAAAACAAAAATTACTTCAACTCTTACAATTACCCACTGAAAGAGAAAGAATATAAATCACAGCTGCTTGACCAAGTTGGGTGTAGTCGGCATACAGAAAACATTTATTAAAGCAAATTTATATACACAGTTCATGATCAGCTCTAGCAAGAGATTTCAAAGAAAGCAAACCTGTCCTTAGCCCTTAAGAAAATTATAGCAAAGCAAAGGCACAAAACAAAGAGGAGGAACAGTCAAAAATAAACCACGCTTCCAAAAAAAGTTGGGAGATTTTTTAATACATTAAATCATCTTCAAAACCAATCTTTCACTGTATTCTGTACTGATCAATGGGTGGAGGATACACTAATTAGGACAAGTTGAAAATTCAAAAAACAAGTGGAAATATGGGGGTTAGGAATTAGGCAGGAATGAATAAAGATACAAAATACAGCCTAGCAAATATTTTTAGTCGAGCACATTTGTATTTTATGCTAAAAAATCTGCCACAGTGAAAATCTCGAGGATTTTCAGCTTATGACAGCATTTACAGTAAATTTTTCTTAACAGTTACTTAGTAATCCAAAAAGACAAGCAACTGCAACATCAAAGTTTGTGTCCTATATATGCTGAATCCAAATACACTTCATGGTGAATTTAAAAGATAAAAAGTAGAAAAAGGAAAAAAAAGCTGAAGAAAGCATTTCTTATGGCACAAAAAAATGCCACAAAATGCTGCAGGACTTAAGACTCAAAGAAAACGTATTCACTAAAAGAGATACCAAGACAGCACAACTATATAGAACCAAGAAGAACAATAAAAAAAGAACATAACAGGATTAAGGTTGCTTTCAAATCTTGCCTTGTAGCTCTTAGTATCCTGCAACATGGACTAACAACCATGGCCGTTAGAGCCTTGAACACTTCAATCCAATGGCATGCAAGTACTGCCAAGCAAAACCACCCATCCTGTTCCACTACCAGCCATGTCCTCCTGCCTCTGCATCACTCTCTCCATCAAAAACACAACCACTTTCCCTGATCTGTTTCACCAGAGACCCATATAAACAGCCAAGAGACAGGACAGGAAAGCAACTAAAGACAAGATTTTAATGTATTTGGGAAACCATGGCCTGCATCTTATATTGTTCTGATGCGTCCACTTTACACCAACTGGACATTTCCACATCAAGTTCTTTTGTCAAATAGAGTAACATTCCTGCTATTGTTTTTAGAAAAGCTGCATACGCATTGTTTGTGTGTGGGAAGAGGGAGACAGTTACCACACTGTAGTGTCAATCCACGGTTACATATATGCGTAAAAATACATCATCACTCTCAAGAATCCCTTCTTTTTTATATTCCACTCATTTTTGTAATTACTCTGACAACATTAACCTGGCATCCAAGAGGTTTCCAAAAGGTGCTTTTGGCATGGAGCCAACATCCAGTACCATTAAGAAGAACTGGCTTCCTTCAGTGTGCAGCAGAACAAAGCCTGTGCTGTCCTACTTAGGCTCTTCAGTCCACAAAGCTCTCATTTGCTGCTAAGGCTCATTAGCATTATGGAACACCACATTACTTATGTTTCCGAACATGTAACCAGAGAGGATGCCTTTCCAAATATTTTGTTCAAACAAAAAAAGGACTCTACTGGTCAACACTAATTCTCTGCTACTAATATGAAACTGGAACAGAAAAAAGTGAGTACATTTGACATGCTATTCTCCCCTCACGCTTTACTAGAAGTATTTCATCACTGACCGAGTGCCAAAAACTCTTCCTTTCCTCAATTCCTCTTCATCTGATTCTAGAAACAGTATGCTCTGTGCAAAGACAGCTTTGTAGGATTATCCCATACCCCTCAAGGGAAGAAAGAATTTGTTCCCTCCCTGTATGAGGAACATGCATAGAACATACACAGAACAACCGGAATGGAGTAAATCCTGTGTAAGAAAAAAATTCAAACCCATTAGCTCTCTTCCCCACTCTGCAGACCTTTACATTAGTCCAGCTCCTCCACCATTATTGACATCTACAAAACTACTCATGGATGCATTAATGATCTCCTAGATAAGGAATGGAAATCCTAATTTAGTGAGCCATTAGTCCACATTTACTGGAATTAAAAAAAAAAAAACAGTAGTAGTAAGTTCCCACTCTTTTGAAGGGTAAGACAGCTTCACAACGTCAGTTTGTTCACTGCCATTTTTTGGTCAGCAATTATATTATGCACCATCTTAAAATGAAGCATAGAGTATGAAGGGTAAAAAAATAATACTTGCAAGAAGTACCAAAGCATTTTTTGAAAACTGGCTTATAAATGACCAAAGTCGGATGCCTACCAAAAACAAAAACAAAACAAAAAAAAAATCTACAGATTATTTGTAGATTTGTATTCAAAATAAAAACACTATAATGAGCTCCCACATAAGCACTGATTCCTTGGATTAAATTGGACATACTGACAATGTCTCTTAAGTTCTGTATAAGTCATGTATGTACTGGAGAAAAGAGCTCTCAATTAACAGATAAAGAAAATGTATTAAGCAAACACATCAGCTTCACAATTTTTAAAATTCTCTATAAACAATAAACCAGTGAATGAAAGTCCACAGTCACAAAAATCACCTTACACTGCTCAATAATGATATTGAGCATGAGATAAGTGAGCAAAAGATAAAGGAAACATCAATAAATGAGCAGAAAAGAATGGCCTTTTCAGAAAGGCATCTAGAGGCGAGTCACAAAGTTACTCATGGTCCTTTCAACATCTCTCCAGAAGCATCCACGTTTGAGCTCTGAGCCTCGATTACGCAAAAAAAGTTTCCTTTTCATCCAGGAACACCAGCAGAAAATCTTCCATATGGCTACAAAGGAAATCAAATTAATGCACTGAGACACAAGCCAAGCGATATCTTGAATGGAAAAAAAGTGCAAAAATCGGCAATACCATACAGAGGAGAAAATGGACCAAGTAGTTGCAATAAAATTTAAGCCTGGAATTTCAAAATAAATACATCAGTGTAATAATTAGTCTGGCTCCTTTGTAAAAAATGTGAAAGCTGCATTAACTAGAGATCAGCAAAAGGCAATTAAAGAAAAGAGCACATCCTACAATATCTGGCTATCTACTACCTTGAGAGCAAAGCATGTTCTCAACAATATTCCAAGGCGAATATATATTGCTGTTTGTCTAGTAACTCCCCACACCCCTTAACAGCTGAGCAGGCAACTTTTGTAAAAAACTTTATTAAAACTGCAGCTGACTATTATTAAACTGATTAATGTCAGCTAATGGATGGTAGCCCTAAGTAGAAACTGCCCACTCAAATGCTGGAATGTAGTCCAAACTCTCTACAATATAAACAAACAAATCTGACACTTTGTAGTAGGTCAATATAGACTATTCCCAAAGAAATATTACCTCCCTAAATTCTACTTCCAGCTCATTTACTGGAACCACAGATCAACGTTACAAATACTTATCAGGTTTTTGCAGATACCAGGAAGCTTTACAATAATAGCAGCTGAAACATCAAAGCAAGGAGCCATGGTGAATCAAATCTGCACCACAGACAAAACAGCCTTTCCTGGGTTAAACTCAAGATTTGCTCTCCCCCTCTTACAGATGCCTGTTTTTTTTTCCCCAAACAAGCCTCAAGAACCAATAAAAACATGGAGGATCTCTTCAGAGGGATGAGCATGGAGGGGATGCTACAGCATAACTACCAAACCTTTAGTCTTCCCAAAGCTATCGGTAGCTAGTCCAGACACTGCTTTATATGGGTGTTTCAAATAAAAGGCATTAACCAGACTGAGATTTTTAAAGGGTTCACGCTCCCAGCTTTCATCATATTAAACACAGAACTACATCAACTTACAAGTTTAAGCAATCTGTCTCAACTATTTACCATAATTAATTAAATATGCAGTATCTTTAAATATATTATTTAATAAAAGATTTTATTCAAAATCATGACACATTGCATTAATTATGCCACCATCATTTTATTCTCTTTTGACTCAGTTGCACATCATTATTTCCAGACTTTTATCTGACCACAGTTTTAGTCTGCAGTTACCCAAGTAATCTTATTTGCAGTTTTGAAGCACTGGCACAAGATTAGTTTTCTTCCTAATTCTTTGTTCTCCAGGCTGCATAGCTTGGCCAGTCTAAACTTCCGATTCAGTGAGTGGGAGATTAAAAGCTCAATCCCATATTTTGCTCTCTAAATTCTTAACACTTATGCAGTCCAGTATAAGGAAATACATACTATGCCCTAACAAGATGCCACAAAAAAAAAAAAAAATGTTCAGAGCACAGAAAAGCAGGAATCGGGCCTTCTTCAAGGAAAAAAACCCAAACATTTGGCATCAAAAAAGTCCCAGTGCACTTGTGGATAGAAATGTTGCATTTTATTATCACTTTAGGAAAAGCAACAAATTACTTAACCACACAACTCCAAGTACACAGTAATCCAACTGAGAAAATGTGGCTGATTATATACCTCAACATTGATCATCACAGTTCTTGTTTAAACAATTAAAGCCCATGAGGGTTTCTCAAATGAACCTGAATTATGGATAAATTTAAATGATAGGTTAAATTCTGCATGTCCGTCCTCCCTGCATCAGCAGTACTGCAGAAGACAAAAAGACCCAACTTTATTCAAGAAGTTAAATATTTTAAGCTACAAAACATTATAAAGCGACTACTTCACATATTAAGATTTTATCAAACTCTTCTCCTGAAATATCTGAAGTGTTTCTATGAAACATTATGCAGCTCACTTTTTTCTTTTTTTTAATAAAGATCAAGGCCTTGAATTAAGTTCAAACAATTCAACATTTTACATGAATAAGATAACTCCAGGTAAATTTATTTATTTTTAAAATACCTTGCAGTTTTTGTGCAAAGAACTACTTGATGTGCTACATTAAAAATTATGGGAACCATAATCGGACATAAATATATTAATGAGAAGTTACCAGTATAGTAGAGTATACCTTTCCCTATTTGTCTTCAGGACAAATTGGATTATAAAACTGTATTTTAATTAGAGTATGTTATTCTGAGAATACATTTCAGTTTTTCTGATCTTCAAAAATCTCTTCAGTGCCTAATTGGTTTTATTTTCTACTTTTGTCTCTGTCTTTATGCATTTCTGTTTCCTTTTCTATCCTAGGATAATAATGCCTCTATTTTACTGTCTGAACTAATTATCACTTCTCTCTCTTCCTGCCTGCTTGTTTTTATAATTACCAATTTGGTCTTCTGGTCTTCCTATTTTTCTTGCAACTGCAATGTCCTTCTTCCTAACAGGCAGACAAGAACTGCTTCCAGCTAAACAGCAGTTTATTTTTTTAAACATCCTGTTAGTTTTACATCTAAAAACTAACAAAGAGCTGTTTCTATACCAAAAACAAAATAGAAAGTGCCTTGCTTTTCTGCTTTCTATGAGTTCTGGATTGTAGCTTCCAGACTAACCTGCGAATTATACCTCATTCCTCTCTGAAAACAATCTGTGCATTAGAGTTAAGAGAGTGGAAAAAATGTGGCTGTGAGAAAAATTAAAAGGCTAAGCATTTTATAGAGTAGAAGATTAATATCAGTGAGAAGGTTCAGAGCAGCAACACCAAAAGCCATAGCTACACTGGAAATAAAGCAGAGGCACCCAGAGATTAAGATTAAAAAAAAAAAAAAAATTACAGGTGTATGTACATAAACTAAACAGTACTTCACATTTTAATTTCATATTAAAACAAAAGTTCAGTATAGACTGTACAGGCAGGATAGCATGAAGAAAATCTACGAGTCTTTTGGAGACAAGAAAAGGAAAAATAATTCCTAAAAAGAACTTCTGAAAACAATTTGTTAGCTGACTTTCAGGACATGGAGCTATTTTGCTTGCAAAAATTAAGACACTGGTGTTAACAGTAAACTGTATGTCGCAGATTGAAAATAGTTAAGTGAGAAACTCTCCAATAAATGCAGACTTGAAGTCCTTAATATGTAAAAGGAAAACAATGGGAATTAAAAAATTACTCTGTATGAAAGACTACTTTGCTCTAAGGAGTAAAGAATTAGTAAATTCATAGCATGAATGCAGTATGAAAAATCCATTTGCCTGTTAAACTTTTGTATATATTCTTAAAAAGCAATACCACTGTCAACTTCGATTTTAAAGTCAATTTCTATGATTAGAGAAATGTTTGCATGATAAAGGGAGTAAACAACTCAAAAAACCTTATGAAGTTTACCAAAGGCAAGTGTAAGGTCTTGCACCTGGGAAAACATAATCCAGGAGTGCAGCTCAGACTGGGATCCACCTGGCTACAGCGCAGCTCCATGGAAAGGGACCTGGGGTCCTGGTGGACAGGAAGCTCAACATGAGTGAAGAGTGTGCTGCTGCGGCCAAGAAGGCCAATAGGATGCTGGGTTGCATCAAAAAGGGCATCACCAGCAGAGATAAAGAAGTCATCATCCCACTCTACTCGGTGCTTGTCAGGCCACACCTGGAATACTGTGCACAGTTCTGGTCCCCGTTATACAAAAAAGATGAGGACAGGCTGGAGGGGGTCCAGAGAAGGGCCACCAAGATGATCAAGGGTCTGGGAAGCCTGCCGTATGGCGATAGGCTGAGAGCGCTGTGTTTTTTTAGCCTTGAGAAAAGGAGGCTTAGAGGTGATCTCATCACCATGTACCAGTACTTAAAGGGCAGCTACAAAGAAGATGGAGACTCCCATTTTACAAGAGTCCCATGGTGAGGACAAGGGGTAACGGGGACAAGTTACTCCCAGGACGATTCTGATTGGACACGAGAGGTAAACTTTTCACCATGAGAACAGTCAATCATTGGAATAATCTCCCCAGGGAAGTGGTTGACTCCGCTACGCTGAACACGTTTAAGACTCAGCTGGGCCATCTCATCTAGATTGTGCTAGAAACGTTGGACCAGATGATCCTTGAGGTCACTTCCAACCTGGTATTCTATGATTCTATAAGTGAAAAGTGGTACAGAACCACGGAGATCTAGCCATGCTGTAAGATAACATATACAGCAAGTCAGGTTTCTAAAGCGACCTAAAAATGGAGAGACACAATTGAGGAAAAGAAGCACTTCTCTTTAAAGATGTCCTCAGACCAGCAGCAAAGGAACTGCTTTGGAAACTTTTGATGGAAAGTCAGGTCTGGCAGGAGGGGATGTCTTGTTTGGCAGCTAGCAACTTCACAGGTGTGGCAGACACATTCATTTTCCAGGAAAGGGCAGGAATCCACCACAGAGAGAATAGGAGTAGAAACATTTGTGACTGCTTTTGGACTGAGCAGCCAGAAGCACAACAGAATCAAGTTCTGCATCTGGAGATGAGCAGATCAGGTGAAAAGACATTAGAGACTGGCATTAGAGATTACAGCTGTGCACTCCAGTTCACCCATGCCACTGAATCTATCAGTTGGATTAACGATTAGATTTTAACAGCATCAGTTTTCTGCCAGCAGAGCAAATTGATTGAAACTGTTCACAGCTGGGACACTGAACATCAATGTTAAGCCAAGAGAGGAATGGAACATGCTGCCACAGAGGGCATCTCAACAACCAGTCCTATTTTTCCAGCTTATGAATCACCTCCAGAATTCTTTGATGGATAGGCACCTTCATATGAACTAGAACAGTGTATTTACCTCACTGTATCAGGATGCAAACTTAAGTAAAGAAAAACTCAATTCTTCACAACTTTACCTACGGGTCTGCTTTCTGTTTCTCTCAGGGGACGCCCGCTCTGTCCTCCCTTGGCAGGCTCACTGCCCGCCTCATTCCGCGGGGAGCGCAGCTGCCTAAATGCAACGCCTCCTCCTCAGGAAATTCTATCAACAGTCAGCAGCAGCCAGAAGATGGTTACAGGCATCCTTCCTCTCTGCTACAGCCTCTTCACATTGTGCTGGTCAACAAACAACCAGGGCTGTTTGTTGTGGTTACGTACTAGCTTTACTTTAACATCTTTACCTACAAGTTAGTAAGGAGGTGAGATACTCTGTCCCAAGCAAACAGAATGGACTTCCTTACCACCACCACTTGAGAAAAATACAAACACACACACAGACATACAAAGCAGTTATCACTAACCATACACCCCTGCTTGTAGAATACAAGCATACATAAAATGTGTACCAGGAAATCCCACTTTGAAAACTGGATCAGAATCCACTCACTTGGCTTTCAAATAGCCCCTTGATCTCATTAAACTTTTAATTGGGAGGAAATTCGTTTAAATAATCAACTTCTGATTAAAAAAAAATTAACGAAATTTTTTTGCATATGCCTTTTATAAAGATCTTTAAAATACTTGAATCTTATTTGCATTTGAACCAAAGTTGAGTTCTGAAACAGTAATTCTCCACCTAGTTCCACTTTAAGCTTAATTCCTACTTTAACACATATCAGACCATTATCAAACAGCTCGGTCCAAGACAGCAGCAGATCACAAATCATATAAATATGTTTTCAAGCATTATTGGATTAAAACAGTTTCCTCTTTAACATAGGGACAGCACTACACTTGCCTTGTATATACAAAGGACGTAACTATGTCCATTCCCCTAAACACCAAGAAATCTTATTTTCACCATAGGCAAGCCAGAAAGCAGGCACTTCCTGAGTCTTCTGGGAGTGGCTGAATGCTGTTAATAAACAGACAGAAGCATAACTAGATTTTAGTCCTAGCTACGTCACTTGCAAAAGGAGCCAGGAAGACTTCACATTTAACCATAAATGAAGTAAGTGTGATATGATGCATCACAGTAAAAAAAATATTACTGTTTGTACGATGCTTAGAGATGCCGTTGCTCATTAAGAAATACCTGGAGAAAATCCCATCTTTACAGCAACACTGGAACACCACACAGTATAAAGCAGTGGGGCTATACATCAATGAAGCAGCAGAATGCTGAATTTGCTGTATGAGCAATAGCCATGCCAGGCCTCACATGAAGCAGAAGTTCTGTACAAACACAGCACATTCACTGCATGTCTAACATCAGCCTGCAGAAAATCCGCAAGAACAAAGTATCTGGCTTGGAAAACAGTGCTGCAAGATTTTTATTTTTGGAAAATTGTGCGAAGAATCATTTCATTCTTCACTTAGAAAAGATTACTACATGGTTTGACACTCAGTGTACAAGGTGAACATTTTACTGTATGACTAAGCAATCCACCGGTGAAACTACTGAAAACTTTAAAAACTTTCAAATGCCTCTCTACAAATTATAGATACTTCTACAATATTATTAAAAATGCATCCACAGGAAACTGAATGAGCAAGCAACCCTGACACTCTCCAGTTCTTCCATGTGTGACTTAACAACCTATTTTTGCATTCTAAAGAATCTGTTTTCTAAAAACTTGTAGAAACGGGAAAGAAGTCTTACCTACTGCCAACTTCTTCAGAGAAGGGTTCAGTTCCTGCTCTGCCCAGTCTGGCATAGCATCTAACAAGCAAAGTATGCACTGCTTTTTTCCTCTCCATACACTACAGGAGTGAACTTAGAACACTGCACTCAAGAAAAGAAGGGAGTGGTATCGATGTTACAAAGCGAAATGGTTCCCTGAGAGTAAGAGGTTATTACCCTGGAAGTATAATGACAAGGGGAGCAGTACAGTGGAAAGAACAGGGGAAAGCTAAAGGTTATGCAAATGGAATATTATTACAGAACACCTATATGCCCTACATCACAAATTCAGAAGAAAACAAGTTCCACCAGCTTTGCTGCTCATTTTGTTGCAACGAGCCAGCATCCACTGCTTTGCAGAACACAGTCACTGCTTATCAAGCTACATCTCCATCCTTTACATTTACATGCACAACTCAGTGCAAGCTGTATTACAGTACGTCCAGTTGTACTACCATGAAACTCAGCTTACACTGCGCTATTTAGTGAAAGTTTTACGGAACTAAAATGTGACGTAAGTAAAAGAATTATTAGTTTGCATGTAACTTAGTCAGAGTCTGTACTATAGACTATACTACAGTTCAGAACTATAACAGAGTCATAGCTCTGAACTCACCAAAAAGCCAAGATGACTGTGATAGCAAGCGATACAAATTTAAAACAAGGAAGTACTTTCTGCCAGCTGGGTGAGGCAAAAAAGAAGAGAGTATCAACTTCCCTGTCATCCAAATATCACTTCCTTGTATTTATCTGCTCAGCTATTAAGTAGACTGTTCTGAGGATAGCATTTTTAACTGACTTCAAAACCATAAAGTGTTTAACAAACAGGGTGCACAAATCGCATGCAGAAGGGTCAATTTGCTGTGTTTCACATTTAAAGATGCACATTTAAGCCTTATCTCAGTGGAATAAGTAGAAAGAAAAAAAACCTGTTTGGTATGGGTTGAATCATACTGTTTATCATTCTGACAATTAGGACAAACATAGTATAAAAATATCTATACAGAATCCAAGCACTGAGTATCAGCAGCAGAACTTCACTGTTTCAACACACAGAGAGTAAGATATATCCCTTGTAACTTGCCTTCTATGTATTTAATAAAGGTGCATGTTATTCAGAATATTAAACTCAAGTCAACAGTTCCTTAAAATATCTTTCGTGGCACTATTTCTAAACAGTAATTGGAGTAAACTCATAAAATAAAACTTATAGCACAGGAATAAAACTAACATATCCTGGTGTTAACTTTTAGATCACTTCTCACAATAAGCATAACTAAAATACCCAGTAAACCTACAAGAACTTGGTACTGAAATAATACATATTGAACCTTCTGGTAAACATTAATCTTTTACCTTCAAACACAGACACAGAGATCCAGACAGAATCTCCTTATTTAGCATAGCTCCAATAAGCTGTTTCAACTACTCTCACTGTTCCTAACATACATACACTGTAATACAGTGAATGCCACTGGAATATAAGAAAGTATTTCCTAATGCTATTATCAGCTCCCATCAGACAGATTTAAGATGAAGGCATACACATTTGCTGCTACTGGTATTCAAAAGATACAGCTGTACTGTACAGATTGTCAACAACTATTTGCTCTTCTAAATCACGCAGAGTAAGATACCCAGACACAGGTATTCTGATCAGCTCTTCAATTTTATTGAACTGAACGATTAGCCTTTTGTTGTTTAGGAAAGGCTGCAAATATTAACAAAATTAATCACTACAGACTCTGTTCTGAGTACACTCATTTCCCATCAAATGGGAGCAGACACTGGTCAAACACTTCAGAAGATGAGAGATCACTGGGGATTGGTTAGGTAAACAGTTACGGAACCAGAACACTCGTCTGTTAACTGATACACCATATACTGTTTGTTTTTGTCAAATCAAAAGATGAGGGGATTTTTCTGTAAAAAGTCCTACTCTAAGGTGAACTTCCCTTTTCAGCATCACCTGTGAATATTTTAGCACTCAAGAGAAAGAATACACAAGCCACATCTTTTCCCCTTCATGAGTATCTTGCAAACAACAGTAAGTACTTTTCAAACTTGATTATAAAACCAGATCCATATACTTAACAGGAAAGTAACATGGCAGTAAATTAGAGCCTTCCTATCTTCTCTGGGACACTATTTCAGATAAAGATAAGACCCTGGGGGAAAAACAAACAAACAAACAAACCAAACCAACCCCCCCCAAAACCACCAAAAACCAACAAGAAAAACAAACCAACCCACAAAAATCATCCTCTATTTTCAATGGAATCTACTGAACTCATTGTTTTTAAAGTAAAATTTGTAGTAACATTAACGTAACTGAATAAAGAATGTAAACTAAAACCAGATGTTACTACTGGCATCTTCAAAACAATGGAATTTTTCAAGGTTTTGTGATTCAGATAACTTAAAATGTAACAGGATTCTGCTGTGTGTCCGTTTATCTCAGAGTTTTTAAGATATGAGCTTAGAAATATAAAGTCCTCACTATAAACTTCAGAATCATAACCTGTATTGCAAGAATAACATAAAAATTATTCATAAAACATTTTTTTCTAGTAGAAATGTACTTTCTTTGCAAGATCAAATAATACAAACACATGCTGTTCCCCTTCCAGGTTAACAAGGTATTTTTCCTTCCCAAATACCTTAAATTACAAGGGAAATTATCGGTGATGTAATTTAACCATAAGCATATGCACTTCCATTAGAAAAGTTACATTTTTAAAACGGTAAAAAGCCCCTATTACAGCATATTTGGATATTGAAGTTGCATATACAAAAGCTGAGTACGAACTTCAGCATACTGAAAAAAAAAAAAAAACATGCATTTTTAAACTGTCATAGCTACATTTCTCATTCTTTCCAAAACATATACAAAGCCCAAACTCAAAACAGCTCAATTTCATACTGTTTCTGTAATCCGGCATAGCAATTACAGCAGTATTACAAAGACAATGGACTCCATAAATATATTCCACACCACTGCAGGAGTTCAATATTGAAAGCAAGCAAATCTATAGCATAATCAGTGCAAATATTTCTGAAGCAAGACAAATAGTACTCACGTTCAGGACAGAAGCAAACATGGAACAACAGGGTCACATCTGGCAGTACAGACACCAGACTGCATCCATTTCTTTTTGAAGAGCCGATTTCTTTTTGAGAGCCAATCAAACAGCCAACGTAGAAATTTAAAGGTACCTCAGTAGGAGCCTACCTTCTGCAGTTATTGCCTTCCTGACTATACTAACAAAAACACAAGGTTGTTCACACTGAAATACAGTAGAGATCAGAAAGGTATAGATAAACAAGCATCAAATCCAGGTACTTTACCTGTCACTGAAACAGAAGGGTCTTGGCCATTTTTTCCCCTCTCGTAATTTCTCAGGATCAGTTTTTAATCATCTTCTAATCTAATTTTTCCATCTCCTGTCCATCTACTACTTCCCTTTTAATTCCTTCTTTAAGCCTATTTTGCACAATTTACCCTACTGACCTAACTTCACTGTTTACCCAATAGGCAGATACTGAGAACCTTCTCTCTGCCCTAATCAAGAAATGCTTTGGGAAACCAATTTAGCAGCAACATTTTAAGCACTATGTTAATTCTATACTCCACACAAAGCAGCTCGCTCCACTGATGACAGCCACAGAAAAACTGCTATTGCAGTAAATAATTAGTAGGTCTCTTTCCTAATGACTTTACAGTATTACCAAATCAGACATAATAAAGAGCAAAACAGTTAAAAAGTGCTCAACAATATACTGGTGATGTAGTTCAAAATTCAATTGCAGATCAGCACAGTAACTCGCTACGAATCATAGTACTTCCCTTTCAAAACCCAGTTGTAACCAAGGAACCCTATAAAACTAACACTCCTTACTACACATCGACCTGTAAGTAGAAGAAAGTGACACAGTCTTTTTCTTGCCTAAAGACATGGAACCTCTCCTGTATTTTATGTCATTGCCACATCACACTCTTTATGTCCTGTATGAAAAACCCAACTATTTGTAATTTCGTTCTTCAACATGAAGTGCTACGCATGTCTTTACTAAATACTCATTTCACTAAGTCCTCAGGGAATTAAAATAGCAAAATATTAAACAGTAAGTGATAAATCTCAGTAAATAATCAATGTTCTAGGAACTGTCAGAAAATGCTACATAAATTCTGAGAAACAGCCTCAAATATTGAATAAAACATGAAATAATGACAAAACCACAAAACAGTTTCTTTTACACTGAATAAAAGTTATGTCTTTTTTTATTACACTGACTATAAAACTGAAACCATCTAATTGCATATGGGAGTTCCAACTTTTTAACATTATCAGCTTGATTAAAAACCCACTGAAAATCCGTGTTTCATATCTGGGGAGCCTTAACACTTTACATCCTAGCAAAAACATTTTCAAATCAGTGCTTAAAGCTTGCCTATTTGTAATCAAAAACATATCAGGATTTTGTGGTAGAAAAAAAAAAATGCAAGAGAAGTGCCTTTTCCCTAAGTATCTCTTTTTTTATTTCATAGATCATTACATATTGTAAAACCACGCCTACCTTTTAAAAAGAAAATAAATACAAACAAAATAAAATTTAATTAGTTGTTTTCTTATCTGCATCACTACATTAATTCAATGCGTCTTTAGCATATAATGGGAAATGAAAGAAATTAAAGAGACTCCCCAGCCACACATTTTTTCTGAAGAGAATGATTTGGAAAGGAAGCAAGAAAATCTCAAGAAAAGAGTTCAAAGACTACGTATCATTCTGGCAAAGGAGAACACCACTGTCATAAATGTTTTTTACATTTACACGAGTCTCAGAAAAATACGAAGTACTTTAAATGTTCAAAAGATCATTTATCAAAATATATTTGACTAAGTTTTGAATGTTCTTCTGTATCACATAAGATATCACAAAACAGTCACATGAAGGATTTATTTCCCAGATGCTTTAAAATGCTTGATAAGAATAAGCAAAACTATTATACTTCTACAAGAGCAGAACAGGCAATTCACACTTAAAAAACAAAATCACAAGGCTTATTGTGAGAGCAAAATTTGTTTTCAGATCATAAAAAAGCATATACAAAATATTTAACTGACAAATTGAGATACATTAAATAGTATTTCGTACCAAGATTAAGTATCTCCACTCTCCAGTTTCAAAAGAAATTAATAAACTGAAACAAAGGTAGCAAAACTGAATCAAGTAAGAGTCAAGAATATATTTTTATCTTAACCTGTCAGCAGTATCCCAAAACATCTCTTTAGCAATTAAACCCTCAGCATATAAATTTTTACTTCAGAATGCCATATTTCTTCTATTTCTTTACTCAGAAGCAACTTCACTCCTCCGCGAATTGAAAATAACCTTGTAATCTAGAAAGATTTACTGGGGAGAGAAAAAGAGAAAAGAAAGAATACTGCTTGCAATTTGATCTTCCTATCTGAAGGAGTCATCCAGAGAACTAGATTTTAGCCCAAGTCATGTAAATGAATGTGACCCTGATAATAATGGCATGAAACACAGGTTAATTCTTGGTATTTCATAAATTGCGAAAAGAAAGCCTATACTGTGACAAATTGTATTTTCAGCTCTGAAAGTTATGTTGGACTTGGTTTTATTGTAATTGATAAAAACTCAGTTTTCAAATTAGATTATGTATATGCAGGAACCAACTCACGTGAGATGTGCCCAGCATTAATACTTACACATTTTGCATTAGTCCATTAGGCTGGAAATACTTATTTGATATCAATGTGTTACAATTAAAAACGCACTGCTGATAGTAAAAGTAAAGTTGGGGTTTTTTTTCATTACATACAAGCAATTCCAAATTTTTATGCCTCTCAAGAATACATAGCAGCACAAACCCATAATAAATGCTTGAATCTCTAGCATTCCACAAACCGGATCATCCGCACAACAATCAAATGTATCATCCATTCAGTTCATAGAGGCAATCACTAGTAACAAGAGACCGATTTAAAAATAATTTAACACTCTCAAAACTGCTATGGTTGTCACCATCATTAGTTTCATTTGTTCTACTTGCATTTTAAAATCATGCTGAGATACAATATACTAATATCTTAATAATCATGCTTTTAACTAAGCCTATATAAAGTGTTTTGATTGATACAGAACTTTGTTGCTCATGAGTAGTGCAACATCTCACATCAAGGATTCCAAATTCAACAATAAGCTAAAATGTTAATTAAAATGTTTTTCACCATGCTGCAAAATAGTTTTCCCCATTTCAACAAACTGGAGAGATTACACAATACACTTACCACGACATCTGCATACTCATCTCTGATTTTCTGAATCTGTGCAACCTAGGAACAACTCTATTCATTTTTACAACTGTAATGTGTAAACTAGTAATAGCTTTTTTGCAGTGTAACAGATTTAATAGGTAAAGAACTCAAATGGAAACAAGTGGATTCCCGGTAACTACAGCAGAATACTGAATAGCAATAAAACTGGGCCACAACATCGATAAATGCACAACCAGTACACAAATACTGAGGTGAAATTGGGCATATAAAATCATGGAGAAAATACTGAACAAAGGTGTTTTTCTCAAGATCTAACTTAGGATTCCTAATATTAATGTAGGGTAACAGCATCCCAAATGTAATTCAAATAAACTACTTGCAGTTGAAACAGTAACCTGTTTCCAGCCAGATGAACGTAATTGGATGAGCCGTACTACCTTCTGTGTCAGCTAGTATTAAATACGGCTTTACTGGAAATGTCTTTTCATATACTGTCCTTAAGGTTTAAAGCCAAAAGATAAACTCATAAACTGCACATTTAAGCACTATGTAAAACATATCTACCATTGTTTCCACTCAAAAAAGTTAAAGCAATAACAGCTACTGAAAAGTATTTTTCATATGGCAATACTGATACAAAAGACTGCTGAAATATTAACACGAAAGCCTTCGGTAACACCTTTTTAAGATGTTGCAGGTGTTTTATACCATATAATAGAGAAAATAAATCACAGCCTATACAAAGCCCAGAAGAAAACTGCACACATCAGAAAGCATACTGTACCCCAAACATAACTTTACATAACTGGTACTTCTTCATTATTAACTTGCCGTGCTAACTCTTTATTCTTCTACTTTCCTCATAAAATAGAAGTTAATACTAAGCAGAAGACAGAAACTAATGCTGTTGAAGCAACTGAAAGAATTGTAACTCTAAAGAGATAAAAGATTATGAATAAAAATAACTTAAGAAGATAGTCTAAACAAACTAAAAATGGAGCAAGTAAATTGTCAGGAACTTCCAGCAAATGAAGATTAAAAGAAATTGTTTTCAGGAGAACAAAAAACAGAATCTCATGGTGAAGAATTGCGTAATATGTTAGGGTGCCATTTCCTGGTATGAACCGACTATTGCATTAGCTTGTTTAGTGGCAGAGAATATTGAAAAATAAAGGATCTAACTTCAAGCAAAGCCTCAAACCCTTTACTTATGACAGGAATACACAATTTTTTATTTAGATTTTTCAAGTGCCCTCATCAGCTCTCTATAAAATATAGTAACATCTCGGGGGGGGGGGGATATCATGCAATGAGATTAAACTCCACACTGTACTACTTTGAGATAACTGAAATCAACTGGAAAGAAAAGAAAAATTTGCAAAGTGCTTTTGAAAAAAATGCTTTAAAACTCACCGTCTGAAATTACAAGTATGGAGAGATGTAAGGCATTTTTGCTATGTACATGCAGCTGACTGGACAATTTCTGTACTTAACAAAAACCCCTTTCCAACATATGAAACATTGTTTTACATTGATTGCTTTAGGACAGATGAAGCCTGCAAGTGTTCTTTCCTTTGTACTTCATCATCATGACCAATAACAAGACAAAAATTTACCGAAGTTTAAAAATATGGATCACTCATTCCTCAATGTTTAACAAACAAAATATATAACCAGAACTGAAGAGAAAGTATTCTACAACAGACATACAGTGAAATTAATTACTGAAAAGTCACCTATAAATCCACTGAAATTATTAACAAGTTTGAGGGTACACTGTATTGAGTAAGAGGAATTAACAACCTAAGAAAGGATAGGAAGAAACAACATTATGAAAAACTATGCTGTCTTCCTAACAGAGTAACCAGTACCAGTCCTAGAAGTATCACAGGCAACATCCAAATAGCTGTCAGATTAACTGGGAGATAGAGGAGCATGATCCTCTTCCCACAAATGAACAGAAGTCAGCAAAAAATTAAGCCTCTTTTCCAATGACCTAAGGAAGAAAAACAGTCATGAAAGCCACAAGCTCCAGGTTTAACTTACGGTCTGATTACGTCTGCACGATAAAAGTTTGAAATGCTAAGTAAGTCCAAAGTACTACAAATAGACTATCAAGATCATAAGAAACATTTACATATAAGGTCTTTGTTAGAAATTCACTGTTCTCAGTTTCCCAGCATCCGGTATAGATAAACTAATAGCAGTACTCCCACCTAAGGTCTGTATTAAGATGAAACAACAGCTCTCCTTTCAGAGTTAAAACTCAAGATTGAAACTTGTGTTTGAAGCACTGATATGCCATCGTATCTCATTATTGAAAAAAGCATGAATGCTGGCCATTCAGTACTATCACCTTCAGCTGATTACATAGTTTCTCAAAAATTGCAAGGCATTTCATAGAAATTATGTCAAGATGTATTCGTAACATAGCCCACAATTACAGCCTTGCAGTATAAACCAGACAGAACATGGAAACATGTTTTATCTAAGAATCACTAAGCATAAATACCACTGCCACCTCATCTTTAAGACTTTATTTTAAAACTCTAAGAAAATTACTTCAGTTCAACTATTGAAATTTCAATGAAACTAAACGACACCCCCTCAGAATGAAAGTAATTGAAAGTCACCGGGTGCTAAGCCATCCAAGCATACAGAGCAGCTAGCGTACACAGCCTGTCATTGTTTTTCTTTGCACCTACTAAGGTTTTAACACATAGAACCAATTCCTGGTTTGACAAGACTTCAATTCCAATCCACTGACTGGATGTTTCTTCTGGTAAAAACTTCTTAGTTACACACAACCACTCCTACCTCCCTATCTCCCTCTCAGGAATGCTGAAGATAAAGCCGAAACTTGGGGAATCACACTTGTATCTCTCAAGTGCTAGGCTAGTGCCCAAGGAACTGCAGCATTGTCCCTGGAAGGAGATAATCATTAGACTCCCTAGCACCAGCACCAAAATAAAAATGTTTCTTAAAAAGCCATTATAGAAAGAAGTTGCCCTTGTTATTAGACAGAGATCAGTCAGGAAAAAAATGCTCAATATTAATGGTGTATCAAACTCGGGGAGATAGATTAGAAAACCTAGGTTATATAAATGCAATACTTCAGCAGGAATGAGAACATGACAAGGAAAACAAAAGGCCTCGCAGCTTTTACAAAACAAAGAAGCAATCAAGCTAAACCAAAACAAATAACCCACAACTCCTATTTCCTTAGTATCAACCTAAAGACTTAATCAGACCACCATACCTCTTGCTACAGGAATAAATATTTGAGTATCATGCCAAAGAGTCAGGATACTTCACAAAATTGCTTGGCTTGCCTCACATGGTGACATTTCTATTGAAGTTTCATGGAACTGTACAGTCTACATTCCCCTCGCGTTACTTATGAAGTAGAAAAATCCCAGGCATTTGGATTTTCCTGATAAGTTACTATTTAGTTTCAAGAAACTCATTTTTCCTCTTTTAAACATACCGTCTTCTTAGATACAAGACCTAACCAGATATTCCAGTCTGTTTTTTCCAATTTTATTACAACATGCTGAAGAACCTTTCAACACAAGTTCATCCTTTTCTACCCCTCCTCCAAATAAATTTGTAACATCTTCTTGACCATATTGCACAGATCTCAAATGTCATCATCTGTTTAGCAAATTCCCCAGATAATTAAAAACATAATTAAAATAAAACTTTTAATTAGATGAATTCTAAATCATTTGACAGTAAAATTTTCACCATTCATAAATCCCAGTACCAACCTATATCCTTGTTCTACTAAATCCCAGTTTAGAGCAGTCAAAGCTCATAAGCCTGAAAAGAGATCCCATTAAATAATTAAAGAAAATAACAAAACATCAGTAATTCTTGCTGATTTAAATAATGCAGTGCAGCAACTACAATCTACAGGTAGAGTCAGGAAGCTTAGATGCAAAGTGGTAACTCAGGATATACTGCACATTTTACCACAGAAACACACTGGAGGGGCCAGGCACGGGGAGAAATAGAAGACTGTCCTCTAAGATTACCTTGAAGAATGCATTAGTACTGCAATATCACTAGAGTATCTGCACATTTTAATCAGCTTTGCAATTACCCCCTCTCTTAAAAAAATCCGCTCTGAAAAGTTCCTAGTATACAATACTTTCTCTCAAGCACATTAATGAGTTTCACTGATCCTGTGAGGCCTTTGTTCCTAAAATGAACAAATATGGGTAAAATTAAATATATAGACAAGTATCTTTACTATTAGGATCTAAATAAAAGTAGATCTAAAGGGGATGAGGGAACCCATACTTGACTTTTCAGAACAAAACTGTTTTACCATCAGTTCTCATTAATAAACCTTCATAGAGTTTTCCATTTACTAATCACAAATTTGAACTTATTTTCAGAGAACAACTAAGATAAAACATGTTTCATTAAAATCCAGATAATGTGTATCATCTCTTATCAGCTACTGCACTTTATTGCTTTGTACCTTTTATAAACTAGGGTCTTAACCTTTTCTTTCACCTGAGCATTTGACTTCTCTCCTGAATCTCAAATCTATATTCTATCCTAAGACTTGTTAACAACTTCTATATATTTTTTTTTGAAAATCAGGCTGCTTCTAACCATTGCAATAGCTGCAATCCTTATCCATTCTTTATCCATCTCATTTCTCAATTACAGCAACATCCTTTTCTCTGCTATTGAGAGATTATCCTCTCACCCACATACGTTTCTTGAGCGTCATCTCGCCCTGTTTCTTTGCATCCTTCTCTGTCGTGTCAAACATTAGCCTCTAACCTCACTTTCAAGGATATTACTGGCTGATTCCAGCTCTATTACCTCATTATACCAAAGGATTACTGTTTGCTCTTCATGAGACTCCAGCACTCCCTTGTACATTTCAACAAGTATTTCCTGCATTCTCTTAAGTTGCTTACGTGCTAATCCCCTGCAAACATGACAAAGGTCCACCCCATTGCTGCCCTTCGCTTGCAAGGCATACCAAAAGAAACAGTTAAGATGTTGCAGTTGAGATCGCTGCCCATCATGCTGAACATTTGGTTTTCTTCTGCCAGAACTGAAAGTTAACTGAATTGGGGATGGTCTCTATACTCTGTGTTTGTGTAGAATGCAGCACAACACAAGCCCATTATGTGACTAATGGTTCTAGGCACTAAATATACACAAACATAAAATACACTCCAACTATTGATTACAGATGTCAAGTACCCTAAATATTCCTCTAATTGTGACTGACTTCATATAAATAGGGGAAAAAAACTGCAGGAAAATTAGATGCCATAACAGATAGCTAAAACAGGAACAATTTATCCACCCATTTGGGGGCGGGGGGGGGGGAAGTGTTGGCTATTAGAAACATTACAATTTCCTCTACCAGAATATTCCTCTACTGCAGAGAAAGCCAACTATATTGTAGCAGATATTGTCTTGGGTTCACACGTATCAATTATTTTCCTACTCATGGTCACAAGAAAACCCTATGCCACCTGGAGCAAATGATTATTTGAAAACATTATTAGAAAAGTAAAACATTATTTACGTTCTTTGAAAGAAATTAAGCATCTAGGGGAAAAACAAAGTGTACAAGAAGCATACCTCACATTCAAAGATAACCCCCTCAATTACTCTGCCAACTACAACTACAATTTACAAAGTGAGGTTTTCACATCCACTTGAGCTGGTCACCCATCATGCATGAGAAAGAATCCAGCAATCAAGTGCTGTCTTTCCAAAGGACTTACAAAGCAGAAAAAGATCCAAAAGGCACACCCATCTTCATCACCTTCACTCACATCTGGTTCCCCCAAGTTCCGAAAGTAAGACTGCCCCTCGGCTGTCCAGTGCAATTGCTGTCATATTTCAGAAGTTCTTCAGTAATTGAATAACACTCCAAACTCAAATCAAGTGAATGTCATTTCATTGCACAATGCTGAAAAAATATTGTTTACTTAATATGAAACTACAGAAAAGCATGTTGTACTATTTCTTGTGTACCAGCCGATGAGAAGTGATTTGAACGGTACCTGCCTCCTAAACAAACACTTGCTAAACATAAGCATTACACTAATAGATACTATGATAAAGCGATGAAGTTTCTTGTTATTACACAGCAGATTTTACCCATTCAAGTGAAGACACTTAAATGTTTACTTCAAGTACACAGTCTGGTCAAAGAGAATCAGGACAAGTTATTAGAATTTGCTGCTTTTTGTGTTTTGCTTCTAACATTTTAAAACACTATAATGGTTTGCACTTACACATTAAAGAATGCTGAAGTATTCTACAAATGCAGGTATTGTTACAATATTGATTTGATTAAAAAGGATCCAAATTTTAGTCCAATTTTACAACCCAACTAACTGAGAGAAAAAATAAGTTTACTTGCCCAAGACCACACAAGAGTTCCACAGTAAAGCCCAAGAAAAATCCAGGTCTTGCAATTTTAGCTTTTTAGCTCACTGGAAGACTGCACTTTTCCCTTGAAAGATGTAAAAAGTAACAAAACTGTGTACAAACCACAGTGCCAAAAAGCAGTTTTAGCACTCTAACACCCTTTTTGTTGTAAATGACAAAGCAGAAGCAGAGTTCTGACTAAAGAAAAAATCAAGGAAAAGGTATTAATGAATCTCACATGTAACTATTTCAAAATTTCGATACTATTGAAATTAACAGAAATATAAGTACACCTGAAACTAAGCCCTTTCTTGTTCTTGTCACCTAGCAGGAAGTACAATACTGTTGCCCTCTCCTCTTAGAATAGAACTTATAGTGGAGAAAAACCAGCAACCCAGACTAATAAATTCATTGCAGATAATTCTACAAACAAAGTCAGTGTAGAGGGTCAGCATTTTAATGACAACCAGAAGGTTTTCATTAGCCTAATACTTTTTTCTTCCTTCTCCTCCCATCCAGCTGAAGCACTGACATGCATCTGAAGACGGACCTCTCAACTTTCTGCCAAGAGAGCACTGGGACTGGGGTACGTAAACTCACTAGGGGCAAAATGAAACAAGCTGATTGGAATTTCAGCTTTCACTGAACAATTTGTTCACCAACACAAGGAAAAAGCTGAACATATCTGGACTTTGGGGAATTATTTTTCTACCAAAAAGAATTCAAGCTGCTGAAAAAGTATGCACATGTGTGCTATGAACTATGAAAATTTAATCTGAAATGTGTTAAAGTTGTTCCCCTCCATAAAAAAAAACAAACAAACCAACCAACCCCAAAAAATAACCCACCCAAAACCTGCATTACTCAATTACTGGCTTTACCAAGCACGCTAAAAAACTGTTCTGCAAATGTAAGGACTGAAGTATTCAACTACTGTATTAATAACAGAGGGTCTCACCCAGATCAATCCAGTGTAAGAACTAATTTAAACACACAAATGACCTTTTAAACACTTTTAGACTTTTTTCAGTATGTCTATAGTACCTACTGGGACACCCCTCACCAAAACCAGAAACCTGAACACGTTGACAACAGACTTTTCTCTGCTCATGCTTTTCTCCATCCCAAGTTCTGATGGATTTGCCGTTCCAAAGGATCATTGTTTTGACAGACACACTCTTTAAAGAAATCCTCTGCTTGGTTGAGATAAAAGATCTTGCAATCTCAACCAACCTCCTCCTATTCTCACTCAGGAAATCAAACTGCCAGCTGTAGCATTTAGAATCTTGATACAGGCAACTCTCAGATTTTGTATTATGAATAAGGATACTACATACATTTTTAAAAAGACAGAAATATTCTTCCAGTGTACAGAATTTCCAGATTAGTAAAGTCCCATGCATGTTTGCAACTTCCTTGAAGAGCATATACATTTCCAAGTACATACACAAGTGGGGACATAAATAAAAACAGATGCCATTTTAATACATATCAGGTGATAAACAGTTTTCAAAACTGAAAAAATACTTTCTAAACAGACACTCAAGGGCACAAACACATATGCATTCTTAAATTAAATTATGTTCAACATCAAAACCAAACTGATAAAAGTCTCAAGACAATGACTCACCCCTTCCTGGAAAAACCAGTAAAAAGGTCAGATGTTTATGAACCAGACAATTGCTGGAAAAATACGGACAAACATTATTTCTAACTAAAACTCAATACAATTGTTTTCATTCTGGAGCCTGAAGTAACTACACATTCAATAATCAAGTATTTGATCCTTACATAACTTTCTATTTGGAAATCTTCGAAGTCTTCAGGAGAGTGAGATAAGCTGCACAATACTCTCTGCGAAAGACTAATCTCACAGAGGTTAAGCATTTTACCCAGTGTCTTACCCATGACAGAGGAAATGTATGGCCATCCCATGCATCTGGAAAACTCTGTAATTTCATACTTTAGCCACAAGACACATTCCTTGCACACATTTGCAGACCACAACAGCAAGAACACTGAATGAAAAGGGAATCTGTACACAGTACTACTCGCAATCTTTATGTTAAGTTGAAGAAGAAATCTGGGAAAAAACATCCAGGTTTCATCTCACAAACATCTACATATTAAACAGAATATTGCCTCTAACACAGTATACATTAGCACACTGGAAAAGAAGTTTACGAAAGATTAAGATGCAAAAGCACAGAAGAATTTCCGCATGAGATATGGTTTGATATTTAGAATTACTTTCAATGCTTTTTTAACTGTTTAAAAAAACAATTGACTAGCATTAACAATGCTAGTGACTACATAACCACACAGTCATATTAACTATAGAGAAAGGTTTCTTAGTTTCAAACTGCTTGGGAAAAAAAGCTTTTATTTAGCTAAAAAAAATTATCAAATCTTCTAACCTAGTGAACAAAAATACAAGAAATTATTACATCAGAAATATGCTACATAATACTTAGCTACTTTTTGAAGTCAACCTTTTCATATTTACATTCTGTGGATGTTTTCCATATAGCTAAACTCACCAACTTTTAAGATTAGACAACATCACCACACAATTTATCATCTTCTACAAAAAGAGAATATATGATTTTAAAACAAGAAGGAAACAATGTCTGAAACAGACAACGAAAGCATAAGAAAATTTTTAACAGCTTTTGAAAAACTACTGATGCAACTGAAGATTATTTAATATTTTTGTGAATAAAACTTGGGTTTAGGCACAAAATGAATTTTGTTTAAGGAAAGATTAAAAAGAGCACATCATCAAATATACTTTGATCTTTCTTTGGTCAAACATAACTTATTTCTAAAATAATATTCTACAGTGCCAGTGGTTTCTTAATTATAAAAGATGGTGTGCTTCTGGCCCCAAGGAGCTCACAACAATAGTATCATTAAATCTTCTATAGCTTTTTTTTTTTTTAATCATAAAATCTTAGCACAAAAGCCCTCAGCAAAACTTCTGCTTTAAATATTTATCAAGAGCTGAGAAACAGATGGCTAGACTGGTTTTACAGACTGAAAACGTTCTGACATGGTATTCAAACTCTTTTTCTGCCAACTGCTATTAAGGGGTTCACAGAGGTTCGAAAGACAGAATGTGCATCAAAAGTTGAAAAACATCCTTCCTGATTTTTTTAAAGAGACAGCACAAACTCTTTAATTAATTTCCAAGGAAGCCACTTCAGAGTGCCAATCACAGAGAGTTTCACTTGCCTCCACTCATTAAGCCAAGAACTTCATTATCAACCATCCTCCTGTCTCCAAAGCTCAGTGAGCCTTTAGCATCAAAGCAAAGGCACTACATATTCAATTTCACTGAACAAAAACCTAAGACAACAATAACCAGATACATTTTGTTAAATATTCTATGTTAACGTTATTTGTAGGCTTTACGCCCATCACAAAAAGAACTCCAGATGTGCAGAAACATACACGCTGAACAGATGCTCATGCTGCGTAGATTCCTTAATGCATCAGAATCCATCATTTTTATTTCCAAATATTTCAAGTTACTAAAAAAAACTATTTTAGTTCCATTCATCTATTCTTGCCTCGGGCATTGCAGTACAGTCTGTTAGAAGTCAGACAGGGCACTTTATTAAGCAAAGTATGCAAGTCTGACCAGGACTTCAGTGTGTAAATCCTCTTACTGCTCATGAGGTGAACATAAGCATGCTGCATTTGAAAAAAGCATGTTAAAAAAAGTTAAAACTCTGAAAAGTGTATCTAAATAAACAGCAGCAATTTTCTATTACTAATGAAGTGCAGCAATGCTACTTTGCGATTATGTGCCCCCTTTCATCAGACAATTACTGCTTTACAAATATTACCTAGGAAAAAGTTAATATTACAGACAGGAAAATTTAGCACACAACAGTCAAATTCTCAGAAAATATAATTTCAACTGCATTACAGAAGACTAGACTTTCCAGTTCTAACTATTAAGAGAATATTATCATGCAAGGCAGTTCACTGAAGTGTCTCAGGTTTTATGTGGACATACCATAAGGAATATGCTGCAGAGTGACCACAAAGATAAATGCACTAATGAGAATAAAACTATTTGTGGAATAATACTTTCAAAATTGATCAAAATTTTTTGTTGTGCTAAAAAAAAGGCATAAAAGGGGAACACATTTCACACAGCGTAGAAAACGTTGTAGAATGAAACAGTTCTAATGACAGGATGGCTTAAATGAATCAACATTTTACTATTATTAATTCACATTATTTCATACAATGCTATCACAGAAAATACATTCATAATCGGAAGCAGTAACGCAACAGGGAGCATGCTGTTTAGCCAAGACATGCTGAAAAGCACAAAGTGACTACTTCAGCTTACTCAAGACATACATGTTTTAGCCAATGCACACCCACTTCAGAGAATGGTGGTGTACTTATAAAAATGGTTGCTTGAAAAACAAAAAGCCCGATAATCCACGAACAGGAATAGCAGCTACAGAATTTAAAGAATTAGAAAATACTGGCCCATCAAATAAAATCTTTCCCTTGTCATATCCCTGATATAACCATTTAAGAAATAAGAGTAGCGCATGCATCGTTTCAATACCAGAACAGCCGTATTAAATACGTACCCTATAAATAGCCGATATAAGTTGCTTTCCTAATTCCCTAATTTTTCTTACCGCTCCTTACTGGTCTCTAAATTCATCCACGCACACTTTTTATTTTAT
Source organism: Platalea leucorodia (assembly GCF_965183815.1). NCBI lineage: Eukaryota > Metazoa > Chordata > Aves > Pelecaniformes > Threskiornithidae > Platalea > Platalea leucorodia. Next base: position 39,940,220 of record NC_138827.1, on the reverse strand, counting down.
CAGAAAGAGCATAAAGACTCCAGAAAAAAGAAAAAAAAAAAATCAGACCTGCAAATCAACATAAAATACCAATAACCAGCATGAAGAGATACAATTTGAGAAGGCAGGGTTAAGGAGATATTAAAACACCTGATAGAAAATCATCACATTTGCCTCAGTGAATCAGCAAAGCCTACATATATATTTGCAAATGTTCTGAAAAACTATCATCTAGATATCAGTCTTAATCCTGAAAAATTCCACTTTATGACCACAGGTGCAAGCACTAATGAGGGAGAGCTTTAGGCTCAACGAGGTCTCCAGAAAACCTGTGCAGAACAGCTCTCTGCAGCTGGAGACTCTTACCGCTGTGAGTGCCCTGCTGCCATTAGCAAACCCAGCGTGGCTTGGGCTGCCTTCTGAAGCTGCACGGATGCCTGCAACCCAGAACAATGAAGGAAAAGCTACAGTAGAACACAAACACATCTAATAGTTTATTTACTCCTTGTGCAGAGCCCTGTCTTTGAAACTCCACAAATACTGTTTTTCCTTGTGTTTTTAACCCAGATTTAAGCTAATTTTTAATGAACTTAATTTTGTGCCAGATTTAAAAAAAATATTGTTATTTGCCCAAGTTGTTAAAACAATTAAATGTTCAATGTTCCTCCCCATCAGTAAGAGAAGCACTGAATATTCTTCCTAAACTAAGAGAAGTTTGCTTCATATCCCTAATAGATATTTTTTAAAAAGTATGATCAGATTCAGCAGAAAAAAATAACCCACTTAGAAGGCACACTTTAATGTAAAAAAGAACCTTGTCTTGTCAGAGTCTAGTTATATAGTTACAAACAGACCATTTTATGCATAGTTACCTGATTAGCATACAGTTGCAGGTATCCCCTGATATGAAGCAAAAAGTGTATTACATTTTGCTGAAATAAAAATGTTGCAGTAAAACTTTAAAAATTTTTAAAATTCTGGCATTATTTCTTCAAACCAACACATAAGAAGTAGTGACTTAGGAAATAACATATAGTAGGTCTAGATAAAATTCAGCTAGTTTCACGACACTGTGAATGAAGTACCTGTCATTAAAAGGAAGTCTGAGGTCAAAATCCACCTTTTTGTATACATTTCTTAAGCACATAAGGAAGAAGAACACTTTCTTACAAAACCGAATACAAGATAGACGACAAAACCTGAACTGTCATTTACAAGCTGCACAAAGAAAATAAAATTAAGAGGCTGCCAAAATTAACAGAGTAAGCCAAAACTCTGCTTTCTAAAGTGAGACATACTTAAGCACTTACAGAAGAAAATTCTGTGCTCTCCTAAAATGCAAACCCCCCACTCTTCCAAAACACTGACCTACAACCTCTCATCTGAAGTATATACAAGCATGAGCTACAAAGACACGCTTGTGCTGCCGACATAAATCACGGCTTTTACTTACTCCTTATTGTTAATATTACAACAGTTTTATATTTCTGTTTTGTTACAGCAGTGCTGTCAGTACTTCATAAGTGTATTTTATCTGAATTCTCATCATGCCTATAAATCCTAATTAAGTACAAGGTACTGTATAAAACACTAAAGTAACCCCTAAATATCATTAAATCAGGCTTCTCCACGTCATACACTTGATGCAATGCTATTACATCTTCATTTTGCATAGCCAGACGCAACTTAATTCAGGTGGCTTCAGGAGCTTCACTGGCCCAGCTCCTCCACCCCACCCACAGGCTCCAGCTGCAATGCCACAACCTGCCTTTGATTCCCCAACTTACTCGGGCAACTAGTTGCCTCGGTGCTGAGCAGATCTTTGCTCCTCTAGAGACTAATAGCCCTGTACTAGAAACTACTGATAAAGGAATTTAATTCAACTTCAAATTAAAAAAAAAAAAAGGAGAGGAAAAAAATTATAATCCTAGGTCCCAGTTAAGAGTTCCTGAATAGACTTCAAGTTGCAATGTTTAGGGTTGTGTAAATTTTTTTCTGAGCACAAGTGTCTGTGCTTCACAGTCTTTGGTCTTTAAGAGCAAATAAACGAAGGGCAGGCAGCATTTAAAACGGCGCCGTTAAACCCTCCTTGGTACTACAGTTTTTTTTTGCTTAAGCTTTCCCACGATCAGCGTCAGCTCCAGCTCCAGCCGCAACAGTCGGAATCTGAGAGAGAAAATAAAACATCCCACAACTGCCTGCGAGCAGACATCGCCGTGCTTCACTCCGGCAGACTCCCCCGGGAGAAGCCCCTGCTTTGCCGCCCTCGGCACAGCCAAAAAAACCTTCGGAGGAGGGGTGGAGGTTTAAGACAAGACCTAATGCAACGCAGACACAGGCGCACAGACGCTGCCTGTCTCCCTGCTGCCAATTCTTTGTATTTAAAAAATAAAACACAATACAGTATTAGCCAATGTTCTGGGGTACTTTCAGAGACAAAGCTGTATAATAGCTGCTTCCAATTAGGGGCGACAGCTCAAAACGCTTTACTCGTCAGAGCAGTCCGGTGGCTTTCGGGAGAGGAGCAGCCCTGCGACCGCCCGGCACCGCCGCCCACGGGGTGCCCGGTGCGGGCCGCGGCCGCTGCCCGAGCCCGAGCCGAGCCGAGCCGGGACCCCGCCCCACGCCCCCCCCAAAGCCCGCCGCCGGCCCCAGCCGCCTCGCACCGAGAGCCCTCCCCTCCCTTCGCCTCGGAGGAAGGCGGGGGGCGCACACAAAGAAGCCCGACCTGCTGCGACCGTTACCGGGCGAACGGCGGAGGGCGAGGCGCCGCGGTGAGCGCCATGGCCGCGCCAGGCGGCGCGCGCGCGCACCCACACCCCGGCCGAGGCGCTCCCCGACCCCCGAGCACCGCCCCAGCCCCCCTTCCCCAGCCCTCACGCCGCCTCCCTCCGCCGCTTCCAGCGCCTCCTCGTCCCCCCCCGAAGTCCCCCCTGCCCGGGGCACCGCCGTCCCAGCACCGAACAAAGCGCCTCGGCGGCCGGCTGAGCTCCGGCCGCTCCGCACCTCCCCCCCGGGGAAGCCGCCTCAGCAGACAAGGGAAGGCGGCGAATCCCAGACACAATGAGAGGCGAGCCGGGACTCACCCACAGCTCCGTGCCCCAGCTCATGGCTGCTCCGGGGGCAGCGCCGGCTCCAGCAGAGGCGACGGCGGGGATCAGGAGTCGGGCGGCGGCCGGAGAAGGGCGGGAGGGGGGGGGGGGGGAAGTCCCGCCGGTGGCCTCGGTCACTGGGGAGAGGCGAGAGGCGGCGGCGGCAAGGAACGACGTCGCTCCCAGATCCAGCTCCGCCTGGCGCGGGGAGGGGGGGAGCCGCGGAGGAAACTGGGAGAGGGGCGGGGCCGGCTGAGGCGGCGGGGGGACGGGACGGGGTGAGGCCGCCGCCGCCGCCGCCGCCGCGGGAGGGAGGTGGGCGCCCGGCCTCCCTCCCGCGGCGCCCGTGCACCCCGAAGCCCCCAGCGGCGTTGGGGCGGAGGGGTGTCACGGTGCGAGGCGCCTCCCGTTGCCGCCGGCGTCGTTACTCATTAACGAGGAGGAGGAGGAGGAGGGGGCGCCTGGCGGGAGGCGGCAACGAGGCCCCGGGTCTTTGTATCCCGCCCGGTTGCGAGGCCGCCTCGCCTCCCCCCGGGAAAGCGCTGACTCACGCCCGGGAGGGAGGCGGGAATCCCGCCTGCCCGCGCACCGGTGAGGTCTCGCACCCGCCTCACCTGGAAGGCGAGGAAAAGAAATAAACAGGGGAGGATTTTTTTCTTTTTTTCTTTTTTTTTTTTTTTTTTTAACTCCACAGGTGTGTAACTCGTAAATTGACAAGTTAAGAAATGCGAGGCTGACATCTGAGGAAAAATAACCTGTTTTTGATGGAGTAGGAAATGAATTATGTCATTGAATGATTGTAACAGGGAGTTTCCTCAGCAACTAGAAAAGGAGGGGCGTTAAATCCTTGTCAAAGATGATTTTTTCCACCAAAGTGTCTGTTACAAAGCTACTGATAGAAAGCAAAGGCTCTGAAAGCCACCCAAATTAAATTCCTCTCCCAAGGCACTACTTTTCCTCTCATTCTTACTTAAAATTGTTTTTATAGACTGCAATAAAAACTCAGTGAAAATACTGCTGTCTTAAGTCTCTATAGCATGAAGCAAAAATTACTTAAATCCAATTACATTTTCATTTCCAAGTCACCTTCCAGGTAATGTTCCTCTGCATCACATTTAATTTAGGTTTAGTCCTGTTTTCCATATGAAAGGAAAATGCAGGTTCTTCTAAACCTATATGAAATTACTACATTAGAATAGCAACATCAGAATTTATCAAAATAAGCAGATAAGACCACAGATCAACAGTGTAATTTCTGGAGTGAAATGTTTAAGATAATCACATTGCACGAGAAGTGCATTTGGTCTGTGGGGATCCACAAAATTAATAAATGTGCCACATGCTGTGGTGGCCTACCTGTATGTTTTAGCAAGCTGGTGGTCATATAACCCCTGGATTTTAGACGCTGAAGATTAAATTCCACACTTGGGCACACTTCAGTTGAACTCTGACACATCAACTCAGTTTGTAGATTGCATGCATTACTGAAAATACTCACCAAGCAGAATACATGTGGAGGATTTGGGTAATGAAACAAATGAATAAATGATAAAAACAATGAATAGATACATATTTGAATTCACTCAGCTTACATGCCTTTCAGGATTAGGAAAACATAATTTCCATTGAACACTGTAAACTTCAACTTTTTGCTTAGCTACCGGTTCACCACACACCTTTATACGATTGTTCAAAAAATAGCAGACGATATAATGAGATAACCTGGCTCAAAACATAATTAAGTAAAAATTAAAAGAATGTGCTCATATTATATGCTTTTTAATATATCTCTTTTAACTTAATACCTGTGCTATAACTTGCTGCATATGTAATAATTTTAGAAAGAGGGATTTCAAAATCTTTAATCGTGCATTAAGTAGAATCCATATTCTACTGTGTCCTAACCAAGGTTTATAAATGCAGCCAACGATCTGGGCACCTTTGGTTTTCAATGCCTGATTTGGCAATTTTTTTTTTTTTAAAGTGTAATTTTGAGAAACAAATGTACATTGAACCTTTAAACACTGGGGGTGAGAGTCCTGTGAGAGTCCTGACCATTTGAGTGAGTTAGAAATTTGCTGCTGGCTTCAGGAGAGCCAGGATTTTTCACTTTCTGATCATTTCAGGAAAACTCATCTTTGCAGTTGTTTCAGCTTAGATATCTAAAAATGAACCCTAAAAAAATAACTTTTGAGTTAAAATTTTCAACTTTAGAAGCCCCAATGGAGGACTGAAAATTAATCCACTGGAAAATGAATCCTAAATTCTGGATCTATGGATCCAAGAAGCTTTGAAAGTTAGACACCTACTTGCCACTCAGATTTGAAATGCTGGCCTTTTCATTGCATAAAACATATATCAAGAGAGTTTCAAAGTGTAATATATATATATTTTTATATATATATATGGTTGGTTGATTGATACCTGAACCCTCAGGTTCTTTTACTTAACTCCTGGAGTTACTCCTGGAGAAGCTGGCTGCTCACGGCTTGGATAAGTGCACTCTCTGCTGGGTTAAAAACTGGCTGAATGGCCGAGCGCAGAGAGTGGTGGTTAACGGAGTCAAATCCAGTTGGTGGCCGGTCACGAGTGGTGTTCCCCAGGGCTCAGTACTGGGGCCGGTGCTGTTCAATATCTTCACTGATGATCTGGATGAGGGGATCAAATGCACCCTCAGTAAGTTTGCAGATGACACCAAGTTGGGTGGAAGTGTCGATCTGCTGGAGGGTAGGAAGGCCCTGCAGAGGGACCTGGACAGGCTGGATCGATGGGCCGGGGCCAACTGCATGAGGTTCAACAAGGCTCAGTGCTGGATCCTGCACTTGGGTCACAACAACCCCATGCAGCGCTACAGGCTTGGGGAGGAGTGGCTGGAGAGCTGCCTGGTGGAAAAGGACCTGGGGGTGTTGGTTGACAGCCGCCTGAACATGAGCCAGCAGTGTGCTCAGGTGGCCAAGAGGGCCAATGGCATCCTGGCTTGTATCAGGAATAGTGTGGCCAGCAGGACCAGGGAGGTGATCGTGCCCCTGTACTTGGCACTGGTGAGGCCGCACCTCGAGTACTGTGTTCAGCTTTGGGCCCCTCACTACAAGAAGGACATTGAGGTGCTGCAGTGTGTCCAGAGAAGGGCAACGAAGCTGGTGAAGGGTCTGGAGCACAAGTCTTGTGAGGAGCGGCTGAGGGAGCTGGGGTTGTTTAGTCTGGAGAAGAGGAGGCTGAGGGGAGACCTTGTTGCTCTCTACAACTACCTGAAAGGAGGCTGTAGCCAGGTGGGGGTCGGTCTCTTCTCCCTAGTAACAAGTGATAGGACGAGAGGAAATGGCCTCAAGCTGCACCAGGGGAAGTTTAGGTTAGATATTAGGAAAAACTTTTTCACCGAAAGGGCAGTCAGGCATTGGAACAGGCTGCCCAGGGAAGTGGTTGAGTCCCCATCCCTGGAGGTATTTAAAAGAAGGGTAGACGTGGTGCTAGAGGACATGAATTAGTGGGGGACTTGGCAGTGATAGGTTAACAGTTGGACCTGATGATCTTAAGGGTCTTTTCCAACCTTAACGATTCTATGATTAACTCTAAGAGTTAACTAATTAACTCCTATTGCTGCAAAATGTGCAAGGCCAACATTCTCAGCATGTCACGATTCGTTTTCAGTACAGAGCAGTGTAACAAAATTGAATGTTTTGTGGTGATCTCTAGCCATTTTAGGAGAAGGAAACTGCAGCCTATATCATAGGTACATAAATACAATACTTAGCTTCTCAGTAATGCTTAAAAAGCCTAATTCTAGCTAATGAAAGGTTTTCCCAGGACAAACAGGACTCCTTCTTTCCATGCTGCTCTCTTCAAAAAACATCTTTACAAGCTCTATGGTAAAGCAAGCATCAGGAGCTGTACAATGTTGCGGAGACTCTGGGTAACTTCACAACCTCCAGAACAGGTTGAGAGGCTGCTCTGAAATACTGTGTAAAATAGGATAGGTGTTACCACAGCAGCCTCTGGGGATAGCTACCTTTTTAAGAGCATGTGTACACTATAAAGAGGAGCAATCAAAAGCTATTACTGAACAAGCTTTGAACAAGCTAGCACCGGAATAGGAAACTGTATCATTGCATTAGAGCACTACTGCAGTCTGGCTAATTATTCATGTTCAGAGACTGGGAAGTAAGGCTGATTAGGCCAGAAGCTGTACACATTAATGTACTGTTTCTGGGACCCAACCTAGTGTTTCTGCATGGAAGCATGATGAGCCTTTTAGCTGTATCGGTTCCTTCACAACTAGCTCACATCTTGGACCTTCATTGTGCAACACAGAAACACCCGTAGAGAATTAGCACAAAATCTGATTCCAAGGGTGCAGTTCACAATTAGCTGAGATACTGCTGACAGCCGTTGCTTATTCAGGTAAGGTAAATGAAACAGCCTGGGGAGAGTTGGGCAACATAATACATGCTATAGGGAAATGGAGGAATGATTGCTTCCAATACTCCTGGAAAGGTAGTTAAGTATTTCTAAAATCTAATCTGGATATATTATTTTAAAACATAAAAAAAACCCCAACAATGTAAGCTTTTCAAGTCTGTGCGATACAGGCTAGAAACCTTCATAATGCCTTTCATACAGTTTCATTCAAGTGCAAAGCCTATTTCTTGCCAACAGGTTTCAGTGGCTTTATTAGTGTTTGAATTGAAATATGGGCACAACTGTTTTCAAGATTGGTTTCTGATTTTTAGTTTGCTTTCAACCTGTACTTCTTCCAAAACCAGAAGTACATAATATGTATCAGGTATGCATACGGAGATGTGCATTTCACCTTTACTTAAACTAGGAGCCACCTCTTCATCAGTAAAGAGAAGGTCATAGCTCATTACAACAATGAACTACAAAGGTAATCGAATGTAAGTTAAAGACAAAAAGCGCTTAGATAAATTATCGCAGAACCTGGAATTCATAAACAATATATCAATTGAGACCATGTGATCAAATCAAATTTTACCTCACTAAAAATAAAGCAGAAGTCTTAGCAGCATACCCCTTACCAGTTCAGCTTAGCGAGAAGTCTGACATCGGTCATCATTAAGCCCTTTTCCTGCTTGAGTACACTCTTGCTTGAGGAGATTCCCATCCATATACTGAGCTGTGCTCTCCTCCAGTTTCGCAGTTCAGGATGTGAAATGACCTAGCTGTAAGCTGAGGCAAAGAGTCTACCGCATCTCTGCAGGATATTGCCGGAAATGTTATAATTAATCATTTATAATTTTAACATTGTTTCTGTTATTAGGGATTGCAACTGGCCCTAGGCATAGAAGTAATTAAACAAATATTACCCTACGGATTTTTATTCTTCTAGTCCCATCCTTAAAAACATTGGGGGGGGGGGGGGAGAAAGATTAAAAGAAGTGTTATTAAAAGGACTCAAGAATACTTTGAAGACATATTTAAGTAATTTTTACACGCAGAAAGGCTTCATGATAAATTCCATTGTTCTAGTATCCTTGTAAACTGTTAGCATTTTCTGGAAGATAATGACAACTTATTTTTAGCTTAGAAAATTTACTGTTATATTTAGCTGTTTTCCCCAGCATCGACTAATTAATGCAGGCTTTAAAAGAAAACTGCCTGATTTTATTCTTAGACCGAATCCACATCATTCCGGTTATTACAACAGTTATATATTTTATTAACTCTGTTCACTTCTCAACAGAATGTACTTGAGTTTACAAGTGTACCTAAGGATATTATCTTGGCAGAACAACAATTTGCATGATTAATTTGGAGTGGCAGAAAAGCTGTCTGGCACTCCCTGTGGGCACACTTTCTAAAAGACAGAAGCAGCTTAGCTTTCCATTGCCACAAAAATCAGCAGGACCAAACAAATTACTTCCAAATATCTCTTTCTCAGTGTGAGGTGCCATTAATTCTTTTCTCTGCTAGCCAGCAGTCTCTTTGTCATATTAAAATTGGATTTTTACTCCACAAAGAAAATGAAGTGTTGCAAAAACCCTACGTATTATCTCCTTTCCTTTGAAAACCAAAAGAATGTAGCTCCCCCCCTTTACACATGTATTTCCCCCATCGCCAGAAGTCTATGTACTCTAATTTTTAAAAATATTAATGTTCATAACTGCTCCGTGTAGTGAGTGACTAATCATTACTTTACACCTCAGGAAATATACTGAGACAAAAGAATAGATGTCTTGATGCTTCAACTTGTGCTGAGCTCTCCAGACTCCCTCTGTCTCCCAGAGGCTGGTTATTTCACCATAACCAGCAGCATGCAAAGAGTTTGTAGTGGTGCACCTGACTAGAGGCTTACTTCCACTGGGTTCCTATTTCAACTATTAGGCAAAATAAACTTACAGTTTTACTCTGAGTACTGATTTTTTTTTTTTTTTTTTAAAGCAGAATATTACCAGGAAACTATATTAGACCACACCACCCCTGCTTCAAGGCAGAAGGAAAACTGTACTTACTAGTGCAACCTCAGCCACTGCTTAGGGCAACCTAATTCTAATTTTTCTCCCATCTCTGAATTTTTGTGGGAAGCACTGTACCCCCCGCCATCTTTTCCAGTCTGCACTGAAATGCATTTTATATAGCAGAAGAAAGGTATGTTTCTTCTTTTTCTCTCCTCTCAGCAAAACAGAAAGACATCACCAGTGACTGAATAACAGAACTGAAAGGACACTACTTACACCAGCTATAAATAGGAGGAAAATGAGAACTTCCATCTGCTTTTAAGAAATATCCTGTGTTCACTCTTTTTGCCTCACCATAGCCAAGAGCACATCTTTCCATGCCATATGTAGCAGAGGAAATGTGGTGTCAATCAGCATCAATTAGCAATATTCTAAGTACAAACAGCCTCTTATTTCACAGGAACTTGCTTTTTTCCAGTGAAGCAAGACTATCACATGATAACTTAGCATTTCCTTTTGATAACATACAACTATCCCAAGCTGGAAATATCAGGGAATATCCATAAATCATTATCTCAAAATACCATTTTCAATTCTTTAATGCTTGCATTACCTGCTTGAATACTATAAATCCATTTGCTTTCATTGTGCATACTTTCAGAATTATATCAAAACATAACCATAAACGCCAGGGCTTTGCTACCTTAATTTCAGATATCTCCAGTTCACCTAACCCATGTCTTCTCCATTCTCCCACCAACCCCATCCATGCACATTTCCTTACATTAAAAGAACATTGAGCTGTATCTACTATGCCGTTAGGTATAGCTATGCTGAATTCTGGTAGTCAAAATTTTTCATTGCCATATTATCTACAGGCATAAAGATTATTAGTTTTGAGATAATAAGCAAAGACTTGAACAGTAACTGCTATCTGCATCGATTAGCCAGAAGCTTTCAAGCAGAGTGTATGGATTGACATACTGTATCAATATTGAAAGATGGAGAGTCTGTCATGGTACTAATTCAAGCTGTAGAAAAATGAAAAGCGGATGAATGCGTAGCTAAAGATCAGCATCACCCATTTTCAGACTTGCTAAAATACTATCATCTGACTTTAAATTACCATCAGAAACACAAATACATACGCAGTTGTGCAAAATCTGCCTTAACGTTTGAACATAATCAGTATCTTGAGTTACTGGTTAATCTCATTAAAGGCATTTTAATTTAGAACTGGTTCATGGATTATCAGCATAGACTGTAAGGTTCAGTTAACAGGTTTTCAGTGGTTTCAGCACATCCAGCTGAAACCCATTTCCCGAACTTGACAGCCGCCTGCTGGCAAGCGAAAGAACAAGCAGTATAACATAATACCAACCCGTTTCTGCTGTAATCAATCAGATCCTATTTCATTGAATAAGGTATGAGTTACATTAACTTGAAACTGAGGCGGCCAACGATCCCTTGGTTGTCCTACCTTCCGTATCGCTGCAGGTCTTGACTTCGCTCCTTTAAAGGATTTCATTTCAGTGGTCAGTGGTTTAATTTCAGGTGTCCCTCCCTTCTTTCTTTAAACCTGTGGTGATTCCTCCTTTTCTCATGAGAAAGCTGATGTCCACATTGCATAATACCACATTTAAATGGTGCATGAAAAAACTGTCAAAGGATCACAGCCTGGAAGGAAACTCAAGAGTAATTCACATATCCAAGAAAACTCTCTCCCTCCCACTATTAATGACTTTAAAAGAACAGGAATCAATAAATAAACCAGCAATGGGAATGAGAACAGAGTGTGCTGTGCATAGAATAGATAGCCTGCTAAGCAAATCCATTACCTTTCCACGTCTCCCTCTCGCATTAATAAAGATAGCTACAACTCTGTTTCTCAATCTTATTTGCCCCAAGTGAGATTCTGATCAGAGAATAACTGCAGAAATTTAAAAGTAATCCCAAAGAAACAAAACCAAAAAGAAAGAAATCACTTGTTTAGGAAGGAATTTTCTTTTTGTGACATCACATTTTTGGAGCTCCATTTAACTAAATTTGAAGACCAACGCCTGCTCTTTGGACTTAAAAGGCAGATCAAATCTAACAGGTAGCCCACTGAACCCTAGTAAGAGTCTTTCCCCCTACCCCTCTATCTTTGCATATTCTTCCCTTTGAGACATAGTGAGATGCAAAGGGAAGAACATACACAATTTCTTAAGACTGTTCTTTTCCCTCCCTAACACACCCATCTTCTAGTAGCCAGGGTTTTTCCCTTTGGATTTACCACTACCTTGGGTACTCTCCTTATGTCTCCTTATGTCTCCTGAGATGATTAATTTTTGAAAATGAAATACACAAAACATAAGGGTTCAGTTGTGTTACTACTACCTTTGTGTCTTTGATAGGTAGTCCACAAAAAGAAGTTATCATGTCACGGTTTCCTATGACCTTTTTTTCACACTAAAAAAAATGCACCATTTTCAGCACCAAGTAAAAAATTTGACTGAATTTGACGACTAAACTGCCCCTCTGGGTTGGAATATACACACTGCTGAGGCAGGTTACAAAAATATCGGAACACAGATACATATGAAAAATGTCTTTCAGCATTCAGATGCTTTATTCTGTGTTCATAAAGGAGAAACTTTTAAAATATGCTTTTATAACACAGTCAATACCAGATATCTCATTTTAGGGCAACATCCAATTCTCAATCCCTTTTTCACATCATTAAAGCAAAAACACAGTTAAAGCAATCAATGAAATGCCCTCTCCCTCCAGGCTTGTCTGCTACCATAGTTCTTCCCACAGGACTCTGTGATTCATGCCCTAGATCCTTTTTATCTACAAAGGGAAGCCAGTTCATCATTTTCCTGAGAGAAAAGTTTGAGGGGTGATTTTTGTCTCAGAACATCAACTAACACTTTTAAAATAGGTAAAATAACATTTTTTTCCACATTTTGAAAAAGATAACTCACTAACAGCAGTGACAGACAGTTTAGCCCTGTATTTTCACATCCTGCAGACAGAATAAATATCTTTTTCACATTCAGTCAAAAATTGCCCCTTTCATTTTAATGATACAGTATATTAAGATAAACTCATTTCATTTGTTTATAAAGCTTTAGTTTTGTTTACATTTTACTTGGAACTATATTTTTAAAAACAATTTTGTACGCATCTTAAACTGTAAAATTTTTGTAGAAATTAAAATATGATTGTTTCCAACAGTTTCAAGTTTCAAAACATTAGAACATATTAAAAACAAGAAAAGAACAAGTTATTCATAATTTAAGGGTAATGAGTTTAGCTGTATACAACTTACCCAGCAATCCCAGACAATTAAATTACCATAGGTATAGAATACCTAACTCCATCAGAGAATATGGAAGAAGCAACTGTCTTTATTTAAAAGTTTTGAATTTTACCTACCTGAAAAATAATTATCTATGCATGAAAAGTTGTACCAGTTAGCTGTTTGCATTACAGTGGAAAGAAAAAAAAAAAAAAAAAAACAAACAACACTTTGTTGCTCATATTCCTCCATCATACAGATTTTCTAACATTTTTAGAAGTGAAGTCTCCTTTATTGCAGGATGGGATGGTGAAGACTTTCAGATTTTTTGCATTACTAACACTGCCACTGCCCTGATAAATTTTGTTCTCTTCCATGTGTTAACACTGCTGTCTGAGAAAACAAATTTGTACCTGAAACAAAAAGGACGTTGAATTTGATTTCTAATTCAGCTGTGGTTTTTCACTCTGTAGGTGACAGAATGAAACTTGAACACAACATTAATGAAGCCAAGTCCTGGCCCATAACCAGCAATCCCAAGCACTGTGCTTTTACAAATAAGTGCTTTCATCTCTGACAACGACTTTTGTAACAAGTCTGTCTGTTTTCCCAATGACTTGCTCTCTAGATGAGTCACCCCTCCATGAAGTCTGACAGGAAGATAACATCTTTTTCCTCTCCATAGTGCACCACCTTTAAGTTCTGCAGCATGTGAAAGTGTTAACTTCAAAGCACAGCATGGACTGTTCAAATGCCGATGTTATTACACTGGGCAGTGTAACATTGCCTACGCCTAATTAATGCTTGTACAGTGCTTTGAAGATATAAAAGTTTATGATTACTGACTAGTAACTGTATTGAACTAATACCAAAACTGGACTGATTCCTATTGAAATGAGTGTGGAAATCATTCAAAGTTACACCGCTACTACTACTCCAACAACAGTAGTTATCCTAGGTGGGGGCTAAGGGGGAAGGGGAGAAATCAAGTCCAGAGCTTGCTATGGTGAGATTCTTTTGCCTTTGACGCAAATGAAAATAGAGTTCAGTGCCTCTAGTTTAATACTCATTACTTTCTTTGAAACACACACACACACAAAAAATCTCTGAAGTATTACAAAAATTAATGACATGAACATTCAGCTTTAAAATTAAATGTAATCTTTACATAACTTAATATGCCTCTTATAAATCTTCACCCCAGATACGTAAAGCATAGTAGCTCTTCACATTTAAAACTCAGGAAAAAGGAAACAGGTTGTAGCAAGTACTGTCAATCCTTACTGGAACATTTGGTTCAGGCTGTGGGATAGAAGTCTTCATGTTATATTCCTGTAGTTGACGTGACAATAAATCATGGCCATGAAGAATTAAAATCAAATGTCCCCTTCCCCAACATACGCAGGAACATCATCTGCTACATATTTCTACCCTAGGTTATTCAAGTTTATGCTAGACTCATCCACACAGCAAAGCCCACACTTACGGGATTTAGGAATGATTGATGTACATGATCTGGCGTATCCAATTGGATTCACTGTCTAATTATTTTGCTGCAAAACCTCCACTCCCCAAGTATTGGCTCAGTTGCATTATAGCACAGTACCACAGAAAAGAACAGCCTCCCATTCAAGCATTCACTGGATCCGTTTCTTTCCAGGAATGCACAACTCTAGCATACTTGTTGCCCCATGTACCCAAGAACTGGAAGAACTACTTCCAATGCCATTATTAAATTCTCAAAATTACTCATTTCTGTAGCTATGTTTGCATGGAACCAAAAGAAAAACACTCATTTCAAGCAAGGGGGGAAAAAAAAAAAAAAAATATTCAAACTAAGCACAAACATCTTTTGAAAAGGAACCTATTGTTCCTGATTGCCAGCAAACCTTAAGTGGCCTACACCAAGCCTCGCCGACACTCCCTTTCATCACTGAGTTATACCCAGCATACTCTAGTCGCAGATGGCACATTCACCAAGGAGACTTTTAGCACATCCAAGGGATCAAAGAGCCGGACTAATTTATCTGTAAGCAAAATCCATCTTAACACTGGCCAGTATCCCACTGATGTGCTCCCACCGTGTAAGCTGCAAAGTAAAACTTCTCCATCTTAGACAGATTAATAGTATAACACCAAAAGTAAATTGAACCACAGCACTCAACCTTTCATATTACACTCCTCTTTTCACGTTGTTTTGTGCATGGTTTACACAAAAATCGCAACCCAATGCTGGGAGACTAAAATGAGGTATACGTTTCAGAGTAAGGGTTTTGCTGTTCCGCAACGATCATTAAGTCACTTTATGTCCTTGACCTGGCACTGTTCCAAAATTCTGAAAAGATCAACGCAGGCATTATTACAGAGAGTCCTCCTTAACAGAGGTACTTTTACAAACTCTGAAGGCATCATTTATAATTGTGGCTTTCGGAGACTTTTTCCATTCTTGCAGAAATTCCTTTCCAGTGTTTCAATACCAAACTCAACTAGCCACATTGAAGTATTGAAATTCAAAAACCATTTTAAGTATTTGATGTTTAGAATCCTTAAGACACTTCCTTTAAAAGTACCTCAGTGTAGTAAATACAACTATATTCATTATCCACAATGTCATGCAGACATACGCTTTATTAAAGTAACAGAAAAGAAAGATTTTGCAAGAAAGTCACTTAGTGAAAGCACTCTGAAACAGACTGTCAGAATAATTATGGAAAACTCACAGATAATCTCATCAACTCAATATTTAAGAAACAGACACATCCTTATACATGTTTCTTCTGAGACATAGTAACGACACAGTTCACTAACCGAACTTTACACTACATGTAGCTGGTGTACCAAAAAATCAGCGGTACCACAAATTCAGAAATCCTTTGTCTTCACTGAACAGCTAGTACATGGAAGCACAACAGGAAAGTAATACAAAATTCTTAGTTTGTTGAAAGATCAGTGAAGATTCTCCCTGCAACTGCCAGAGTTTACTTTTCATACTTGAGGTGGAATGGCTGAATAAGTAGT
Organism: Platalea leucorodia; assembly: GCF_965183815.1. Classification (NCBI taxonomy): domain Eukaryota; kingdom Metazoa; phylum Chordata; class Aves; order Pelecaniformes; family Threskiornithidae; genus Platalea; species Platalea leucorodia. The sequence continues at coordinate 39,924,432 of NC_138827.1, read as the reverse complement.
CTTTAAACAAGACTATCTATGTGAAATTAGTTCAACAGGAGACTAACATATATTCTTATTTTCCCAGCCTCTGCCTGTGGTCTTTCACTTTGTTAAAATGAAAGTATTTCAGTAGGTTATACCTGATCTACAGGGGTTTTGTCCAACTTTTCAAGTTAAGAAGGTCAGGTTATAAAAATGCATATACACAAAATGCAGTCCCCAAATGGAAAGAGAGCAAGACAAGCCCAGAAATATTGTTTGCAAGCATTAACAACCCCAGTGAACAGCAATGCCATCCAACAGCACTCAGGTTGCAAAGACTTTGGTCACAAGAAGTGTTCAGTGGGTCAAAACAACAGCAGTTTAAGTAGTCTTAATTTTTTTTCTTTATAAATGCAATGAAGAAGACAGACTATTCATTAAATATAAAAGCAATTTTATAAAAACACATCAGAATTTTATTGCTTGAAGAATACAGCATATGAAAAAGCACAAGAATGTCCAAAAGAAAGGTCACAAGGATCCAAACATATTACACCGTACATACCAGATGCAGTAAAATGTTAACCTGAATTCTGCATCAGAAAAGAAAGGTGTGAAAAGATACCTAATATTATTTAAAAGGAAAAGACTCATTTAAAATAGAAAGTGTGAAGGTGTTACAGTACAAATTAGAAAAGCCAACACTGCACATTAACATTGTATCACTAGACTAGATTTTCTACCTTTGGTACTTAAACCTTTACAGAAAACCACTTCCTTGGTCAAACCTTGCCTAAGGTATTTCATATAGTATCCATGAAAGGTTTTTTGTTTTGTTTTTGTTTTTTCAAACTTAAACATTCAAACCAATACTTTTCTGAGTTTTCACTGCATTAATGCATTTAAGGAAGTGTTCACATTTATTCAATATGCAACTCGATGTATCTCAAATTTAAATCAGAAGTCACTATGTGACTGAGATCTGAATATACGCCAATTGTACCTTGTTCAGATCTTTATGTAAAAATGGGCACACCATTTTCTGTTTGCATCCTTATGTAAACAGGCTGCTGCAGCCCTCCTCAAGAATTCGAACTAGAGCAGCTTGCTGAGGACATAAATTAATAAAACAATCCACGTTGTTAGAGAGCTATTGAATCATCTACAGCAGCATGCAAGTGGCTTTTCTAGTCTGCTCAGATTAGTGTACCAGAAGATATGCCAGTATTACTTCAAGTAACACATTAAAACTCAGCAATGGACACTACTGTGCTTTATTTCAACACAAAGAACAGCTGCTCATCCATTAATCAACAGAATTTTCAAATCAACTATCAAAAGGACTACTACATCACTTCTGTTCCATGTATTGCTGATCACTCTTGGGGAATAGTTTATCAAAACCCTGGACTTACCTACGAACCAATCCGAATGAAGAAAATGTTATCTTTCAACAAGGTATCTGAGTAATCCAGTGGCAATCTAGTCTGGAGAATGTTAGCGTTATGCTGACAACAATGACTAACCAAGGTTAAATAAATTCCCTCTTTTGTGGTAAGCATGCTCTTAGCTTCAGCTTTTGCCTGCATAGGCTTCAATACTTAATCATTCCCAGTTACGTCAGTGGAACTAAACCAATTCTGTTTCATCAAGTTCCAGCTTTGTATTTCAACAAGAGGAAGAGATCTGGACTACAAAATACCATCAACGACAGTTAACATTAAACCGGAGTGAAATAATAGAAGAGTTAGTTCTTCAAACCAGGCAGTCTTCGAAGTGAAATATTCAGTTAGGACTGTCAAAGGATGTCATAATAAAACCACGGGTTTATGTTTTTCACCCCTATACAAAAAAAATGACTGAATTTGTACAACTCCTATTAAACATACCTTTTCCTAGTTTGGTGAAAATGTATCATTTTCAAATTTTAACAAGTGTGGTATTTGAGCATATATAATATTTATTGCCATATACATCCTCATTTTAAAAAGAACTAAGAATTCAGACTCTACTATGCTGAACTCTGCTTTTTTCCCGTTAACAGATTATGTCTACTGTACCACTCCCCCAAAAAACAATTAAAAATTCTAAGTAAGATTTTATAGTTTAGTTAAAAGGGAAGAAATGCAAATGTGGATTTAGAGCTTTTTGTATAAATCTCACTATATTTTATAAACTTGTTGTTTATTGTAACACTGTTTATTGATCAAATAAATGACGCACTGCTATCTAAAATTTCCATATACACCATTAAAAATCCAAAGTTGATATGATACTGAACCTTAAATCTTCAAGAGTTCAAAAAAAGACAGTTTATACATGTACAGCACACAACAGCAGACACCCCTAGAATACCAATTGCCAGTCCATGATGCATACAAACTTACAGGTAAGCATTCATTTCACTGTTTTCATTGTGCAGGAAAAATATTTCTTAGTAAAGACAAACTCAGCTGGTGAATTTCAGATATCATCTTCATCATCTTCATCCTGAGAGGATCCTGCCTGATTGGATGCACTGGCTGAGGCAGCAGCAAGCTGTGCCTGTTGAGCTGCTTGTTGCATCTGTAGCCATTCCTGCTGCGCCAGTTCTGCTTGCTGTTGTCTAGCCTAAAGACATGAATTTAATTGTTAAGGCCATACATAGCTTGTGAAGAATCTCTAGAGCACCTTATCTTTAAAAGCAGTTTTATCTGCACATGCAGATTCCTTTTGTATGATTTTTATGAACCGTACATATAAAAACACATCTAGAAGTACCTTAATTATTCGCACCAAGATGTTTAGCTATATTCTCCCTTCCTCTGAAGAGGCCACCGTTAGGAGGATTTAGTTACAAAAACAAGAGGCAGGAGTTAGTGTACCTAAGTTCCATTGTAAGGATTGTGCTGAACCAGTTCCTAATGGAAAAGTTAAGTGAGGCAAAGCAATGGAAATTTTAGGCTTCAGTTTGAAGGGATCTTAACACTTAATCACAGTTCTGAGATGAGAACAGCTCTACTTTGTTGATTACAAGTACTAAAACTTGCAATTATGAAATCATCCAGTTGTACCACAAAGACACACACTATTACAAAAACATAAAGAAAGCCATTATCTTACTTTGCTAAGCAATCTTTGGAAAACAGAGCAATGTAAGGTCTTCTCAAATTTGGGTATGCAGATTGAGGATGGCTTTGCTACAGAAAGGTACAGTCCTTTACTGAAAGATACAAGACATTCTAACAAAACATTTCAAATAGTTCAACTGGTGATCGCTCATGTTTCTATCAAGGGTCTTCACTCCTTTTTCAGCAACTACTGTTGATTTCAACAGTATACTAGTCAATTGCAGTAAAGTTAAAATTTCAGTTTCCATTTTGAGTGAACATTAGGAAAAAGTTCTTAAAATTAAAAATCTTCAGTCTTCTTTACTTTTATATTTTTACAAGTCATCACTAAGAATGGAATGATTTCCCTTCTAATTCCATTGCACTCACTGATTTTCCTATTTTTTTCCAAAGCATCAAAAAATTTTACAGTTTCGCAAACTTCAAGATGCCAAAAGATGATGCTTTGGAAAACGATTAAAACCAGTTTATGTACTTCGCGAAGTGAAAAAATAGGAGCCTTCCATTATTATAAGAAGCATCACATTTCCTCAGTCTGTTCTAGCATTAAAAGAAAATACTTTTAAAGAGGTAGAAATCTCTTCTCAATGAAGACTTTTCAGTATTTCAAACTTCAAGTGGCAGTAACGCTACAAGGGTTGGAAAACAATTTAAGACATTGTAAAGTTTTAAACAAAGGAAGACAGCAGCATCTGTACACATATGAGAGGCATAAATACTTACCACACACAAGATAACAATAGGGCTCCCTACTGACCCTGCTACAATTAAGTTTACTGTACATTTAACGAGGTGATACACATGCATGCACCAGAAATCAGAGGCTCAGCAGTTCACACTGGATAGATCATTTTGTCAGTGCCTACCCTCACTGCCGTATTTATAATGATACCACTTAGCCATTTCAAAAATGGGGAAAAAAAAAAAGAAAAAGAAAAATTCCCTTGAGTTGTATTGACTAAGAAGCTTTATAAGCATCTGGTAAACTTAACTCATTCATTGCACAGATGAACTTTAGTGAGGAATCCTCAAAAAAACACCAAATCTGTTAAGGACCCTTGTCTTGCACAGAAGCTTATAGACATGCACAAACATTGGGATAAGCCATTCCACTGACTTCAAATATTTACAATCATCCAAGCTATAGGCGTCATTCACAAGATTACCAGGCAAGTGTTTTAAAACTAGAGCAAGAAGTCAGCATTAGTGTCATGCTCTAGAATATTAACAGGATTAGCACAAATAAACAAACATGCACTTGTGTAACTATTTTTAAGAATAATTAAAGTACCTCCAACAGCATATCACAACTAGCATTTTTGAAAAATGAGACTGCCATCTTTGAATCTAAGCAAAGATTTTCCATATTACCAAAGACTATTTAAAAAAAAACCTTCATACAATCTTGTCACGCATTGCCTTAATGTAGACATTAAGGCACAGTATTATAGAATTAAAAAAGAACATACCTCAAGGGTCATTCCTTAGATAAAGTGTGGCTTACATAAAGCGGCCATGGTTTCAGCTTTTTTTCTTTTTTTCTTTTTTTAAATGTTACTCAGGAGCTAGTACTCCCTTAACACACCTTATTTGCTGCATTTTTATTTTGTATACCTCACTAAGTTATTTGAGCAAAATAGTGAGTAAAAACCAGGTATCAAACTATTATTTGTAAATCTCACCCTTAATCCAGAAGCAACCATATTGGTCCTTCTTATGTTAGTACAGTCAAACAAAAGTTAGGCTCACATGAATTTATCTTAACTAGTTCACTGAATGTTGCCAATAGCCGTGTGGTATGCTGAAATTTTAAATGCCTTAAAATTCATCAGGCAATTAAGATTAAAATAGTTGGCATGTTGTAATATGAAAAACAACAATTATTAATTGTTTCGGCAAGATACAAGTATAGCGAAGGGGAGTGAAGGTCACAGTAATCAGACACGATAACACATAACTGAATAAGCATTTTCACCAGAGGACATTAAAGTAAACAAACTGAGAAAATAAGACTCATGCCTTGGGCAAGAGGAAAGCTAAATCCAAGATAATTTTCACATCACTTAGTGGTCTTCTAGTCAAACTAAGAGAATAGTATAAAGAAAGATGGTGTAGAAAGATAAATAAATAAAATTGGCTTTTAGTCATTTAAACCTGTAGATGTTCATAAACTATCCGGGAAAGCCGGGAGGGGAAAAGGCTAGGATGAAGGAGAATGTGTGTGTGTGTGTGTGTGTGCGCATGCGTGCACACAGTATCTGCAGGCAAATGCTTTTCCTATGCCTGGATTGCCTCTTTAAAAATTTATGCATGAATTCACTCAATTAGAGTCTTGCCAAGAGTAAAGAAAAATGAGAAAGGACAAATTAGAAATTTTGAACAATTAAATGTTTCTTTCAAAGCCTAAGAAATAACATTTGTTCACTGATGGCCAGAAACAGAAAAGATATTTTCACTTTTTAATGCATCAAAACTGCTAATTTCCTAGAACACCAGCTGTCATTCTTTTATTTCCTCAGCCAAGTAATTCTTAATGTATTCTCTACAGCAGAATGGAAATACCTAAGTAGCAGCAAAAACCCATGCTTTTTAAAGCTAGAGTACAAAATTTGTTTGTATACAAAGTCCTGTATGTCAAATCACAGAAGTAACAAGTAGCAGCATCTTATTTGTTGACTTCACTTTCCTCAATTCAAACAGGCCAAGGTCAATAGCATCTTAAATGCCACAGCAATTCACAAGGAAGGGGATACTTCTCGAGGTGTGCACATGTTTTTGTGGCACTAGATCTGCAGCATTAATTATTCCAACCTCATCAGCACAAGTACTGCTTCACTTACTTTTGCAAATAATTCCTGTTGCTGCCTTAGAAGCTCTTCTTCCGGAATGCCGAGGTTCTCCAAGCGTGAACTGGCCTTTCTTCTCTTTAGTGCTACTGTTTTGCATTCTTGTAAGACTTCTTTTACTTCACTGATATAGGAGCCAAACCCCAAACTTTCTAGTGCTAGAAAGAAAGAAAGAAAACACATTGTTCATCTTTTAAAAAGCTTCTGATAATAGATATCAATTTGTTTATTTAACAGATAAAAAGATAAATAAAAAGTTTGATCACTTTTCTGTCCTCTGGTGATGAAAATCTGTGTTCATAAGAAGATCTGACAGCTATTTTCCCTGTCTCTTCTCCTATGCCATTTAGGAGTGCATGAAAAATTAAGGTTAGTCAAATACAACCAAAGAAGTCTGCACTTGCAGAGGATTCAGGGCTTTCAGATACATTTTGCTAGACATAGGCATTATTCTTCAAAATACATCTTTCTCCTATCTTCTACATATCAGAATCAAGCAGAATTTATACACTATACTATATACTAAGAAGTCCTTCCTATCTGAATTGTTAACCTTTAATCTCTCAATGATTCTGTCTTTCCAGTTTTGTTACAAGTCTTCAGTAGAAGGTAAATTAGCAGCCTATAACAGAGCAAAAACAATGCATGTAAAATGATCACAGATCCTTCATTAAGACAGAAATAACTAATATTACCTTTTGTCATTTAATTTAAGCTTTTGTATTTTAATATCTAAATCCATATTTCAAATGCCAAGAAGCTAAAAATTCGTAGTTCCCACATATAAAGTTATATAAAATTATGTAGGAGCTCTTTATTGTTTTATTTTTCAACAGAAACACTTTTATCTATCTCTATATGAAAATGTATTCAGAAACTGAAATCTTGCACTTTTATCTGCCCAAAGAAATCTGAAATGCAGCTATATCCTGCAACAATAGTTTTTTTAAAGAATGCAAAAGTAACAGGAAGAACATGTGACAAAAGGCACCCTGTTTCCTGATTCACCATTTACTACAATATGCCTCCACACATATACACACCTCAAAGTGGAACCTATTACAGAATATGCTAGAAATAGTACATAAACACCAATTACACTAGAAACAAGTCTCAGATTAATAAAATTTTCTTTACAGAATGATAGTTAACCTTTATCTTACTTTATTTCATCCTTATGTCACAAGCTATTCAAGAAATAGCACTAGAATAAACTGCACAACAGCAATCAACAACTTGTTATAAACAAGCTGTTAGTTACACTAACTCAGACTATATTCTAACATTAATTTTGTAAGCAACCTTTCCCTACCCATAATTACGGCAGCGTGCCATTGTATCATACACCTAAACAATAACCCAAAGGCATTCTGTAAGTTTTCAGCTTCCAACCTGTACTCAAGGAGGCAATTAATACAGTCTTCAATAGCGCAGGACAGTGCAGCTAGCTAGTCATGCAGGACTGCCATTCCTTTAACAGATAACATTTGGCAAATGAATTTACATAATACCTATTTCTTAAGAAAAATAAAGTTAGAAGACAAACTGATTTAGAGATAATCAAATTACTTCAGAGACAGTATGTCAGTTCAGCTTCAGACCACACACAGACACTGGAAACATTTTTCTCAGTTAGCCCACAGTTTCTATGAGAATTACCAAAAGCCTTCAGAAACTTGTTTAATCCAGCTTCAGCAGATAGGGGGCAAATCCATGTCTCATGGTCCAGAACTGGTTAGCTAAGCAGTCTATAAATATTTAAGAACTCATTCAATTTAAAAATGTAAACAGTATGTACAGAAAACTAACCAAAGTAATAATTGTTTTTTAACCAAAGCATAAAATTTTAAGAACTCTACAAGCCTAACATCACTAAGACAAACCATCATAGCAAATACATAGGTGTTCGTCAAAAGAACATCCACAGTGATCAGGGTTGGCAATGTGCTGCATCAGAATATGAACAACTGCCCCATCTGAAGTCAACAGCAAGATGTGTTTTTACAGAAATTTTAAATTCCCTTAAAAGAAAATAAATTAATGGAAAGAACTTACAGTTATGTATTGAATATAGCACACTAAAAAAAAATTCAAAAGAAAACACTTGATATAACGAGGACAGATTTGTACAATTGTTCAACATAATAAAGCTATGAAGAACCATATATGCACCATAGGTCTAGTGCATCAAAATTCTGCTGGCTGTGAAATGACTTAAGAAAGTTACTATCTTGTTGAAACACATCAAGGCTTTACAAAACACACGCATGGAAGGAAGAACACACGCATGGAAGGAAGAACACACGCATGGAAGGAAGAACACACGCATGGAAGGAAGAACACACGCATGGAAGGAAGAACACACGCATGGAAGGAAGAACACACGCATGGAAGGAAGAACACACGCATGGAAGGAAGAACACACGCATGGAAGGAAGAACACACGCATGGAAGGAAGAACACACGCATGGAAGGAAGAACACACGCATGGAAGGAAGAACACACGCATGGAAGGAAGAACACACGCATGGAAGGAAGAACACACGCATGGAAGGAAGAACACACGCATGGAAGGAAGAACACACGCATGGAAGGAAGAACACACGCATGGAAGGAAGAACACACGCATGGAAGGAAGAACACACGCATGGAAGGAAGAACACACGCATGGAAGGAAGAACACACGCATGGAAGGAAGAACACACGCATGGAAGGAAGAACACACGCATGGAAGGAAGAACACACGCATGGAAGGAAGAACACACGCATGGAAGGAAGAACACACGCATGGAAGGAAGAACACACGCATGGAAGGAAGAACACACGCATGGAAGGAAGAACACACGCATGGAAGGAAGAACACACGCATGGAAGGAAGAACACACGCATGGAAGGAAGAACACACGCATGGAAGGAAGAACACACGCATGGAAGGAAGAACACACGCATGGAAGGAAGAACACACGCATGGAAGGAAGAACACACGCATGGAAGGAAGAACACACGCATGGAAGGAACAGGAATCCCTTTATACCAGCATGGTGCTAAAATGTGGGACAAGCAATTACTACTTTAGCAGAGTCACTGTTCCACCAAAACTCAGAGTCTTTATTTCTTGAGTCTGAAATCTACATGTCTACCCAGATTGCTGAAAATTTGGTATCTTACTGAGGTTAGAACGATAACACCAAATTTAAACAACTGAATCCCAAAACACAGCATCGGGGGGGGGGGGGCACAGGGGGGGCTTCTCGTATTTACAAACACCAAATCACAGCTATCCTTTCCCCAGTTTCCTCCCACTCTTAAAGACTGCATGAAGGTGCAGATCTCTGATTTATCAGTTAAGTATAATTGGTTCTACATTTGTTTTTATATAAACAGGTAATTCATATCTGAGATTTTTAACTTTTTATGCTTCTTTCAAAGAAAAATAACTTCCAAAGTAAAATCCCAAACATTAACAGTTGTTTGGATTTTTTTAACATTAAATGCTAATGTAAACACTGTCATTATCCTCATAGTCCATGAAAAGAAGCTACAGGACTGGCCATCAATCCACAACCTACCTTACTGCACAACAGTTCTTCGTAGACCAAGTAATCAAAGTAATCGACTTCATAAAAATGGTGATTTAACATCTCGCCATTTTCAGAATTCAATGGAAGTTTAATTTATCCTAAAAAGCCTGCTTTGTCACAACTTGCATAGCTATCAAATGAGGCTATTTTCTGTTCCAGGGTGGAGGGATATTCATTTGCTTATCAGAGTCTCAGACTCACAACTGGGTTCCTGATGGTGGGAATCAACAATAAACATGAAGACTATCTCCACTTATGACTATTACGTAGCCTTGATGCCTTTGGGTACTCTCCAGGGAAACTGCTTTGTGTTTTATCGCTAGCAGTGAGCACTTGGCATAGCCTGAGTACATCTACCAAATGAGATCTCTCATGGGATGCAAGAAGCCTCTGCTTTTCTTTCCCTATGCTGTTGACAGCACTGTGCCAATCAAGTGTCTGTGCTGCCACACAATGAAACACGGCAGGGACTTCATCTATCTGAAGCATAACCCAGTGGTAGGGGGAAAGAGTTCTAGCTCAGCACGTGGCCACACAATCATTTTTACTAGTGCAGCAAAGGAAGGGGTGTCTTAAGCACCACTGCTGCCAAACACATGAGTACAGTGAGGCCAAGTGAGGAAGTGCAGTTTCACATTACCTCTAATACAGTCCAATGGCAGGGTGTCACCAACTGCAGTGTCTGTTTCTCCTTCCTCCTTCCCAGTGGCACACCTTCCTGCTCCTTGCTTCCAATCCAGTAAATTCTTGTTTACAGGAACAGTCAGATCAGTAAACTCACCTGACAGAAAACTGTGCTCCCCCTAGATTCTCAAAAAGCAGCAGGGTCAGTTGGATCAGCAGTTGCTAGATCCAGCTCTAGGGAGGGTACAAAAAGATTCCTGTTGGCAGCAGCCTGTGTTTAGACTGGATCAGGTGTGACGCGATGGCCATTAGCCTCATTTTACTTCTAAATGAACTGGTTTACGCATTCAAAAGGAACAAGATACCTGGATGACCACAACAAACCTATTTCAATTACTTAATTTGTTAGCATCATTGTCATGGCGCTACACTAAGAGGCAGTCAACATAACCAGTATCTAGAATTTATGAAGATGGATGAAAATGCTGAAATGCTATACCTATGTACACATAACCACTGTTTCCAAAATTAGCGATCTAAACCCTCATACCTCATAGAGGGAACATCTGCCAACTGAACAGCATCTGGAAGAAGCTAATAGCACATACACCTCCCTAAAGATAAGAGGAGCAGAAAATCCAAGAACAACTCCTTCCATCTCTGGAGCATCACAAAAATGGATACACCTCCAAAGTTTTCCTTAGCAATATCTGACTAAAAAGTACACATCTAATTTGAAAATAATTTTTCCTAACTCTAAAATCTGGTAACACAAAGACATAGAACCCAGCAAAATACTTGGTTTGGGACCACCTGCTGATGATAGGCACACGCATACACACACACACATACATATTGGTTTCAATTTGTTTTCCAAAAAACCCAGACTAACCCTAGGGAAGCAATAGGTGAAATCTTTTCTAAGGACCACCACTACTGGGCAGAAAATACTTTCACACATGAACTCTTTATTGTTCTCAACCTTGAAGATTATGTCTATTCCTATGTTAAGAACTGAGCTCAAACGTTTTGGTGGTCACTTGAAGAAACTATCCATGTATCCATCATACCCAAAGTATGCTTCCACATGCAAGCACAAATTCTACTCTTTACATCCTGAGCTTCTGTAACGGAGTTGCTGTGCTAAACTTCCAGATTTACACGTATTTTATTTACTATTAAAGCTCGTACATACTATATATTTTCTTTTGCTGTTCATAATCCAGTCAAGTACTTGAAACTCTGCAGGAGAGGACGCTGATATAATCCAAACAAATCAGGTTTTTTTTCTGTTTGAAACAGAGAATCCTTACCAAAAAAACATAACATTTTTTTTAAACTGACTGTACCATCATGGTCCTGAAAATAGCTCTACTACAAATGCTACTGTTAATATCTCTATCAGGCAGTAGAATAAAGTACTCTTTCATTATTACTGCTATAGATTTGTTTGCAGCAGACACTGGTATCAACAACCTTTGCTTAAGCAGCAAAGTGAATGATTCCTGAAAAAGAAGCCTGTTGCACACTTAAGGATGAGGCAAGGACACTCCCTGTTTGTGGCAGAATTTAAAGAAAAGCAAATGAGAGACAGAGAGAACTCTGCTTTTATTCAAGCAAGGGGAAGTGGAAGTCAACAGCAGAAAAAGATGCAAGGGCATAGGTCACATTTAAATGCTTTCTACAACAGATACAAATACTTAATTTTAAACATTCAGGCTCCAAGGATAGCCATAAAGGAATATTTTACTCTTTATAGGATCCAGACAGGATGACTCTGGATTAAAGCCTGGGCCCCATGTACTCTATCACACATCTTTTGTCAGTCTCCAATTAGACAGACATTTAATAAGTTCAGGTTCTTAAAACATGCTGTAGAAGAAATCTGCATAACCGTTCGAAAAAGCAGACCTCGCTCCACAGGTATGAAAGAGACAAATGGATTGGGTGACTTCACTCAAAACATCACAGACTTCTCTGAATCACAAAATGAGAGCTGGTCCTGGGCACACTCAGCAGTCGCTCTAACCACACAAAGACAACCTTCCCTTGCAATGCGACTGACAAGCCGGACAACGCACACTTTTCCTCCAGACCCTTAAAAGACCCCTGCCTTTTGTCTTTCATGTAGCTACAAGAAACCTCAGAGGAAAAAGCCGCAACGGGACAGGAGCGGCTCAAAGCCTGAACGACCCGTGGCACCGCGGGCAGAAGCCCACGGCCTCCGCAAGCTCACCTTGTATGACGTGCTCGGGGGAGATGGTTTTCTTCTCCGATTTGTTGCAGATCTCGTTGGCCTCGGAGGAGATGAGGTGGATGAATTCAGTGCAGCAGTTGACCACCAGCTCCCGGGCATCGTTCGCCACGCGGACGTTGGGGAGCGTTTCTTTGATCATCTTGTTGATGGCAGCCCGGGGGATGGTGAGGTCGTCGTCGTTACCCGACGACGAGGCCATCCTGGCTCCCCGAGAGGCGCTCGGCTCCCGCGCTCACGGGCTCCCCCTCAGCTCCCGCCCGGGGCTCCAGCGCGGGGGGAGCCGGCGAGGGGCGGGCGGTGCCGCGGGAGGCGACGCTGCGGAGGGGCGGCGCCGCCGCTGGAGGAGCGGGCCGGGCCGGGGGGTGGGGGCGGCTGCCGGTGCCGCGGAGCCGGGAAGCGCTGCTCGGGCTCAGGGCTCCCTCGGCCACGGCGCCTGCCACTGCCGCCTCCGCCACATCCTTCGGGCGCTGGCGCCGCCGCCTTATGAACAGCCCGAGGGAAGGCGAGCCGCCAAATTACCCGCCCGCAGCGCGGCTCGGCTCGGCGCCCTCCTCCCCCGGCAGCGGCGGCGTCTGGCCCGACGGTGAGGGCGGCCGCGAGGCGGAAACGGTCTGACTACGGGCTCGACCTGCGAGGGACGTCGCTTCCGCCGGAAACGGGGAGACGCTTCCGCCGCCTGGCCCCTCCCGCCCCGGGGAGCGCCGGAAGCGCCGGTGGCGCGCGGCCTGCGAGGCGGCGCCACGTGCGGGCGGCGGCAGCGGCGAGGGAGCCGCCGCCCTCCCCGCCGCCGGGCGGGGGCCCTGCGCGGGCGCCTCGGCCTGGCCGGGCCCGACGTCTCCTCCGGGAGCCGCGCTCTGCCCCCGCCTGGGCTCCCCGGGCCCCGCCCGCCCTTCCCCTCGGTTTCTGGGGGAGGCGGGGGTTCGACGCCCTCGGTAAGCTCGCCGCTGAAGCCGGACGAGCGGCTGGTGCTCCGCTCTTCATCCGCGGTTTCTCCCCGGGTTGCAGCCATTGCTGGATTTAGTCGGGACCCATCTGCGAAGCTGCGTTTTCTGCTTTCACCCGCTCCATGAACGGCAGCGGAAGGGCTGCGTGAAACACAACGAACCAAACCACGCCGGTATTTGTGGTCGGCCCGTTAAAACCTGCCGTCCCGGTAGCTCCTTGTTTCTTTGTGCTGCAAAGGGAGAGCGCCGGGTAAAGCAGCCCGGCCCCGAGCTGCGGGCCAGAGACAACCACACGGAAGCAAAGCCGAGAGGAAAGGGGATGCTCCAGCTGCAGCCCTTGCTGCTGAGAGGCCCTCCCGTTCTTCGGGCGTCTCTGCCCATGCCGTAACCCTGACCCTCAATGGAAGGTGACAGGGTCTCTCGGGGTGCAGAGGGGCGAGTGGCCCTGCTCCCTTCAGCCCCGGCAGCACTCCACTCTCACTGAATTCCCGCCTTCCCACTTGCAGCCTGGCTGCTCTTCCCACCTCCGCCCCATCCATGCACTGATGTTGAGGTGCAAGCACCAGCCTGATATTTTGGAGGAGATCAGAGTTAGGAGTGGGACGTAAATGAGGCCTCCAGTTGTGCGCAGGGGCTGCCGTGGGCACTGTCCTCCAAGCGCTCCCCTGCCTGCAGTGCTCCCCACACACCCCCGCACCCTGGGCCTCACCAAAGGGTCGTGGCCGCAGAGCAAACCAAGCGTTACCTGAAGGGCGCAGTCTCCACAGGAGCTGCCTACGCAGGGGCTGCTGCTTGGCTCCTCTGAGCTAGCCTTTGGGGCAGGGCAGGGCAGGGTCACTGCAAGTCCTAGCGCCGAGTTAGACTTAGGCTTAGTGAGAAAGTACTGAGGGAAAAAGAAAGCCGGTTCCAGTATCCCCAGTGAGCTCCAACTAGGCTCTCTGAGTAAAACCAGGACTGCTGCTGGAATGGGCTGAGAAACTGCAGCCTGGAAACTGAGGGGCATTGGGCCTTTGTCCCAGGCTGGGGCAGTGCCGAGGCAAGGCTGGAGGTCGGACAACAAGACTGCCATGCAGGAGCAGTGCTTAAACCCAGGCCCTCAGCTTGGCCTCAGCTGACTTGTAGGACTAGGGTGAGAGAAAGAGAGGGGAAAAAACCTTCTCCTCATGCTAGAATTCTGCTTGAGTAAGTAGGATGCCTTGAAAAGGAGAACCCGTGGCTCAGCTTCAGTCACTCAAGGCACTGAAGGCATTTAATGGGATTTAAATTACTTCTTACTGATAATATTTTGGTTTTTTTGCAAAAAATAGTACCCAGACAGTAAGAAGATGTTTTATTTTGAGAAGCTTTTAAAAAACATTTTATTGTCCACTATGTGTAATATGCCAGTAACCACTGCATATAAAGGAAGCATTCAGAATATTAAAACATATATATATGAATAATAAATATTCTAGTTGTGACATTTTAAGATTGATGAGACTTTCTCTTATGTTACTGGTAAATAGACCTGATTTCTGAAAATGAGAATGCTCTTGTGATTCAGGGATTACTACACTAATTCTATTATATTCTAATAAGTAAAAAGATAAAATATTTTTATGATGTTAAGAATCTAAATAATTTACATACAGCACACATCTCAGTATGTATTATATTCTAATAAGTGAAGGGGATCAGGTTAATATTGAATACGGAAGTATCAGCCAATGTTCATGTTCCCATGAAAACAGATCTCTCTAAAAAGCGAACACTAAACAGAATAAACCTATAGTTAGAGGATTTTAATTTCAAGGTTCTGCGAACTGTAAAGTTCAAGATAAACGCATTGAGCTGAATATCTTTGCTAAGCTCAGATAAACATCTTGAATGCCTTTTCACAATTGCAGAGCAAAGGCATTTGAATAACAACATACTGCATTATCAGCAGCTACAAGTAATTCCAATTTGCACTATATAATTTCATACTTATTGGGAGGGTTTTCCCAGGTCAAAGCTCTTTCTACTTCTCCACCTTAGCAGTTTGATAAAGTTAAGACTTGCACTGAAGATTTTGTCATGATGAAAAACCATTTTATAGAATATGTCAATGGGTAGATCTCCATTTGGATCTGCATATTTCAGCGTTGTCATTGGAGTATACAAGGTGTTGGTCTGATGGCGAAAAGGTGGATTTTCTGCAAGAATTATCTTTACTGTATGCTGTCAAGAACAAGAAACAGAATTGTTAAAGAACCTCTACCAAAACAATAAAGTAAAAACCTAGTTTTCAGTTGGGCAGAGGAAAAGTAGAAGAATGAAGCACTACAATTATGTAAAACCTTCATGTAGTTTTACTAGAATTTCGTTAGAATTTTTTCTTAAAATATTTTCAAGGCCATAAGAAGTACTTCTTATTTATTCTTAGCCCTATTTCTGTTTATCTATACCATGGTGATAGCACCTTACACCTAAGTATCCTGAATAGTCCTCCAAAATTATGCCTAAATGCCCACGATAGGTAGATCCTTTCTTTTTTGCACTTCACTGGGAAAGGATTGGAACAGCGCACTTTGCAGCAAGATCTGGGAATCTTCAGTTGACACTGAAGCTATTCCTCAGCAGTAAGCATCTGAAATCATTGTCCCCTTCCACAGCTTGCCTAAACTTGTCTTCCTGCAGGAACCCCCAAGCACCAGAAACTTCGTCCGTGTATCTTCTGTTGTGCCTCGGTGGTCTGGGGTGAGATGGGGAGGAGAGCGGCTTTAACTAACGGTGGGAACCCTCTGTAGATGTATGGTAACACTGCAGAACGTTCAGACTTCACCAGGTGATGTATAAGTGCATCTAATACCTCAGCGGTATTTAAAATACAACTCATAGTTGTCTTCAATACTTCAAAATGAACATTCTTTTAATATTCTAAAGGGTTTTGTTTAAAACTCTCAAGATTCTCTTGAGTTTTTTAAAAATAATTTTAAATTGTGTAAATTACATTTAATTAAATCTAATGCTTCTACCAAAAAACCCCACCAACCAACCAGTGTGTCCGTAAATTACAAAGAAAAAAAAATTGAGAAAGAAGATGGAGAATTGTTGATGAGTTACCTCTGCAACATCTTCGGCACTTTGTCCCAGGCTCTGGAAAATTTGTTTGTAATTTTTAAGGTAGATGTTAGTAAACATCTCGGCTGTTTCCTCATCTGCAGCTGAAAGATCCATTTTCATTCCATCTTCAAACACTTTTCTTTCAAACTCTGTAACCACTGGGCCTGGTTCAATCAAACTTAACCTGTTCGAAAAGCAAAGATACACTGGTTATTGACTGTCCTCTGTGGGAAATGCACCTCTCTATCCTTCTCAAAAAAAGAATATTGAAGAGTTGAATTAGCAAGCAATATTAAGCAGTACATTTTGTAAAGGCAATCCATATCACTTTATTGCTCTCATGCTCCTACCCATCCACACGTAGCAGTAGAAATCTGTAGCTTAAATTTCAGGGAAGTGCTGTAACTTAATTCGTGGCAGAAGTGAGTGCAGTTGTTACCTGCTGTCTCGCAGCTGTGGAATTGTAGGATGATTTATCCACAAGAACTTAGAAAATATTAAGAAAAATAATTAAAGGATCATAAAAAAAATCATTACTTTGTGGACAAAATCCTACATAGATTTCTTTGTGATAGCTTTCCCATGATAATACTGGAAGTAGCTGAAAGAGAGGGGGGCATTGCCCAAACATGGATTTTCTTTGTCAAGCTGTCAGTTTTATGTAATTCAAGATCCCTCTACAATATTATAATAAAATACAATACAGAGAATTTTGCTGAGGATGGACAGATTTTGGCTGCTGGCAAAACTGGAAAATTTTATTTTGCTCAGTAGTGTGTTATAGCAAATCACTGAAATACAGTTCCTGTTCAGTTCTTTCCTGGTTCTTTTCTCAGGCAGTAATTACTCCCAGCCACAATGTTTATCAAAACACTCTCTGGGACAGGACCTCTTCCTAGACTTGAGTTCTGGCCAGGCTCTTCTTTAGAACTAAATCAGGCTATTGACCTTGATAGCAGAATTCCAGCTTCTGCTGGAATTAAAGCCTTTTCTCTTGCGTCACTCTTCACGCTGGACCTTGGACTTTTCCCATTCTACCTTCTTTTTTTAACATTGTTTTTGCTGTATCTTATACTCTTGAAATCTTATTATGAATTCTGGTATATCCTGTGTATCATTTACAATATATTTATTTTAAATCCCTCCAAACTTTTCAGAGCAGTGTGCAAAATCACAGCTTGGATGCCGCCTTGTCTCTGAAATCCCATGACAGCAGCTGTCTCTTCTCCCACAGCACAAGGGCTAAATGCTTAGGCACACAGAGGTGCAATGGATATTTAACAATTGTTGGACTTCACACAAAGAATAGTAGCAGAATTACAGGAATGTGAATATACATGCGACAAATCAAACCCCAAAGTCCCACAAACGATGAAAAGGGCCATTCTCTTAAACATTAAGAAATAGTATACCGCATTCTTCTCACTTTCCTCCCACCTCCTGTCATAGGTATCTCGCCCTGTGTACCATTCTGATGGATTTCCACTTGCTCCCTCGCTATGATGAGCCCTTGAACTTTTTTATCTGTGAATTGCCTAAGAAGTCTGTTATCCTTTCTAAAGGAAAATATTACAGGTTGATATTATCATTTTATTCCTATGATATTGTATGCAAGAATCTGTTTTCAGAAGTGTTACATAAACTCTATTTTATCCAAAGCTAAACAGCCTTTTAAGTGATGAAGAGAACATGTTTATTTTAGCATCTAGATCTTTTTATTTGCTTACGTAGTGTGAAGAATGTGGACATTTCTATGCCTTTTGTGATGTACAATTTCCATGGGTTCCTCAATCTGTTTCTCCTAGATAGCAGCAAGCTTTAAAAATTTGTTTGCTAGCTCTGAATATATTTGAAATTATCTAAAATACAATTTACACCAGTGGATCAATACTCACTGCAGTTTGAACTTGAGTGCTTGTATAGCTAAACTTTCACAGAATCCCTCCACAGCAAACTTAGATGCAGCATAGACGTCATTAAATAATATACCTGATGGTACAAACAAAACATCCTGAGAATGTGATTGGATTCAACGTACTAACAGTTTAGTTTTAAAAACTCTTATATTTTCCCAAAATTTCTACAGTCTTGCTGGGAAAACATTAGAAAAATCCTTGTGTATACTGAATCTAAATCCCAATTTTTTGCGTATGTTCTCAAAATTGCTTATTCTAGGAAAGGATGCTTGACTAATGCTTTTCCTCCTCCTAGCTGATGCTGTGATCTCTTTGGATGATGTTAAATATTTTGTAGTCTAAGGTATGAAAGTGTCCGTACATACAATACCATCTGCATTATTTATCAGCAAGACTTTAATAGGCTATAGATGAACACGGAAGCTGAGTGCAATGCAGGAAATACAATTATGCAAGAGATCCAGCTTGCATCTGAGTGATTTAGAAAAAGCACTACATCAGTCCATTTAGGTGGATGGTAAGTATTGTATTAAACAATAAAAACTCTTGCATTTTGACTTAGGACCCTCGCTCACCAGGATAATCCAGGTAAGATCAATGCCACTATCATAATAATTGAAAGAAATACAGCTAGACCGGATGGAATGCAAGAGTAGGAGCATCATTATCTGTGGCTAAAATTAGACTCTGTGGAGTTTTATGAAAGGAGAAACTTTACAAAAAGGTGGTACAGTTGTCCAGGGCATGATTGGATTTTATTCCATTATTACTGTATGTAATGTGTAGTAAGCATGTTTGCCTGTCCCCATAATATTTTGCAATAGGAAAGAGAAAAGTAATGCTACTTAGCCCTGTTTTCCAGATAACAAAAATAAAATAATGAAATTTTTTAAAAAATAAATAAAAATAATTACTTCAAGTTAAAACTCTAAAAAAAAAATTCACTCTGCAGGTTTTGTTGTTAAAATGTCTTGAGAGTAGTTGTGCAGTAACATACTACCTAGATGCATAAGAAACATCAGGTCCAAGTGCTGTGCTTTGTATAGTTGGAACTTCAGCATTACAAAGCGCAATAGTTCAATAGGCTAGCTCCTACTTTTTTTTTTTTTCTGATAAAAAGATGTAAGCTTTAGATTTTGAATCCTGAACTCTTAGTTCAAACAAACAAAAAACCAACAACTTTGCCTTGTATTCCCATAACGCTGCTTATTATAACTATATGCCCGCTCTTTCTCCTCTTCATGTCAGGCAAAATCTCCTTCAGGAGTCGAACCAGTCCAAAGAAGTTGGTATCCATCACAGTTTTCATTTCATCTATGCTCTGACATTCAATAGGTCCAATGAGCCCCATTCCAGCATTGCTAACTGCACAAAATGGAAGACAACAGTGAGCAATAACCTCCGTAAACGTTAACTTGTAATCATTACTGGAAAGCATTTGAAAGTAAAGTAAGGATTAAGGATTAAATGATCCTTAAATAATCCTTAAAGAAAGGATTAAATTAGGCTATTCTGTCACTAAGGCTTTGGAAATACACTTGACATTTCCATAATTTTTATTTTTAATTATGCTTTTAATCCAATTTAAATTATCTGATATTTTGCATTTTAACTAATTTATTTCTGATTAGTCCTTTTTCTTTAAATTATAAAAGGATTACAGGCAAATGAGCCAAGAATGATCTATATTTGTTTATAACTCAGTATTAAGCATTAGTCAATACCCATAGGAATGAAGAGAATTATTTATTCCAGAAGACTGTATTTTGGTCTACTTTTTGTTTTGTTTTTTTAACATTCACATCTTCAAGAAAAAAAAACAAAACAAAACCAAAACCACACTTCCATTGATTTTTATTTGCCTCCTGGATATTGATAAGTGGGGAATGATTGATAGAACTGGCATTCTGCTCTGCAACTAGTGTGTCAAATTAGAGTATAATACAGTTTGCAGAAGCAGCTTGTTAAGCAGTGCTTTAATAATTAATCAAAATAAAAGCAGGTCCATAATTTTCTATTAGAGAAGATTTAATAGTTGATGGTGTAAGCAATTTCCATCTTACTAAGATATTTATTTTTAGCAAAACAGTATGAAAACACTTCTTGTTGAATGATTTGTAAAGTAGAACTCCAATTTCTCAATACAAAATTAAAGTACTCTTGCTTTCTTTGCATTTGTTCTTTTACTTGCTAATTCCCAAGTGCTGTCACTTTCTTAGTACAGAGAGCTGTTGCCTTCATTGTAAATAGGGCTATGCTTCATCGGTAGGGCAGAAAGTCTTGTACATGAAGATGCCAATTTAGGCAAAAGTTCTCTTCTCACATTTAGTAAAAACTGTATCATCTTATCCAAGACACTGCTCTGTGATCAAGTTTCTCTTTTGTAAACAGGGAAAACAAGCTTCCCTACTTCACAGAAGCATGGCGAGATTTAATTCACTCATGTCTGCATGAAGCCTTAAGAATCTTGAACAGAATACACTATACAATTATTATTACTTTGATAATTTAAAAAATACACTAATGAAACTTCTCCAAGGTATCTGAGATGTTAAATAGAAAACTGTTATCTGTTCGTAGCATACACAGCCTATACTTGCCTAGGACATCAATCCTTCTGTCAGGGATACTATTCACACAAGTTTTAATAGATTGTTCATCACAGACATCCAGTTGTTTAATTTCGAGGGTTTTGCCCAGCCTGCGACCTGCAGCTTCCTCGAGTGGCTCTTTCTTGGCCAGATTCCGCATTGTGGCATACACTGCAACACACCAGAAGCAACAATTACCAGAAATAAAACCTTTTCTGTGGCAGTGTTACTGAGAAGTATTAAAGAATAGTGCTTTTACATCCATATCTTAAATATCAGTGACAGAACCCAGATAAAAACTTAAAGTAGAAAGAATCTATTTTCAACATACATTGTCACTGATTTCCCAGAGTCTGGTTCTGAAACATTCAAGAAATTCAAAATGAGAATTAAACCGCTATGCACAATGAACATGCAGTGTATGAAGATAATATTATCACCAAAACTTCAAATAATGGGTATCAATTTATGCCACTGAATCATTTTTAGGTACCTAAAACCTAATTTTGGATTCCAGGTATCCTTTTTTTTTTCCCCCTTAATCACCATCAACATGTTTAGCAGAACAACCATAATTTTATTAAAAAGTGGAAGAGAGATGCTTCCTTAGATTGCAAAGATGTCTATTTTTGCAAGCTACTTCTCAAAAGAGAAATTAGTTTTATCATTATTGTAGCCTAATTACCCAGAAAACTATGAATCTGCATCCAGTTAGCAGTAAAATACTGTGAGAGTAAGTGTGAGAAACTGAATTACCACAGATTGCTGTATTTGCCTTGCCATCCATTTTCAGTCATAGCAAATATCACATTTTACAGCAGAAAGACAAATCTCAGCCCCTTTGTTCACCTTCTTATGCCTACACAGGGTTGGAATAATGAAACATGCTTTAAGGAAAAAATAGCAAATTTAAGAACTGTTTTCCTAAATTGATTTCTTTGGTCCTCAAATGGGCATGTACGTTTTGTTCAAGAAAGATTTTAGTAGCCAGATGCAAAGCTAACTACACCTGTGAATGTATATCCAAGGTAGCAGACTGCAGACATTTTCAGCTACTTCTTTTTATACTATTGTCAGGGTGGGGGGGAATTGTAAACTATACAGTTCAAGTAGCTGTTCAGCTTCAATACAGGTACAGAAATATCATCTGCTTACAGAAAGCAGCATATTTTCACTGTATTGTATTTTTATGACAGTAGGAGGGGGGGAAACTAACAAGTCACCAAACTGAATACAATCACCTGTTAAATCACAGAGGAAAAAAAAAAAAAGTACTGCCTTGAAGAATCTCTCTTTATAAAGATAAATAACAGATATATTGTTACCTTTAAATCTTTTCTGTTCATCTTTTGCCATTTTTACAGCTAAGGCCAGTCCAATTCCTGAGGAGCAACCTGTAATGAGGACATTTCTTCTTGCCATTCTTTTCACTGGGTGGTTCAAGCAAGAGTTCTTGTTCAGAGGAGCAACAACCTAAATGTAGCTACAGTAGAATGTCATTGGCCTTTAATGCTATCTCCAGCTTTCCTGAGTCAACAAATCTGAAAATGCACACCTGGACCCTGCATGATTAAGGGATAATCTCCAACTAGACAAAAACAGAAGCAGATGCTCCTGCATGAGCTTATAATCTGCATTATCAACATGGACTATAGCTAATACAAAATTTGATTAATCTTTAAAATGAGACATTTGTAAGCTACATGGATTTTTTTAATAGTGGAATAACCAGTTTGCATACTACTGGCAGGAAGAGCCTTGCCACAATTACAATCTGTAGTGTCAAGCTCTCCGCTCACGTCTGTGCAAAGTAAACTGCACCCAAAATGGGATCCCTCTGTTAAAGGTGTTCAGGGTTCCTACACTTACAGCACCCTCCTCATTCCTTTGCAACAGAATCACAAACTGATTTCTTCCCTGATGCCTTACTATTTTAAGAGTCCTAATAGGCTTTACAGAAAAAGTAAATTGAAAAATGGGATGTGGATTTGGAAAGAGACAAGTTGTTTAGACAGATTCCTCACATTTCTTTTTGGCACTGTTCCCAACCAAGAACAGAGAAAGTAAGCAAGTGTGCCGGCAGTGGAGAACAGCCAGGAAGACGTTGAGCAGACCAGCTTCACTACATCCTTGCTAATGCTGAAATCTCTTTGAACACTTTATATTCTCCAATTGACAAGTTGGAAAAAAAAAAAAAGTCAGAACTAGCATCATGTCTGACTCCATTTTAGTTTTCGAGAAAATATTCCACCAACTTTGCATACAAACTCTGAATTAAAAGAGGGACACATCTGGACTGGCAATTTGGTGCAGTTTGCATTTAATGTACAGTAACTGTAGGCATACTACATTCAGAAAGAAAATCAGTCTCTTGTGAAATTTGTAACTCATCCTGAGTGACCGAAAAAGAATCACCTTAATAAGCAATTCGCCTTCTGAACAGCATTCAGCTAATAGCAATGCCATTATACACAGAAAAATGTTTGCCACGATTCAATGTTAATGCAATGCAGTTCAGAAGAATAAACTTAGTGTTCCAGGATTTGCATAGGTGTAAATTGGTTAGTAACTCAAGAAAAGTAGGACTCTGCAGAAACATTTAACTGAAATTATGATATGGGGGGGAAGTCCCTGCTTTCCAAAACAAAAAAATTCATTTGAACAGTATAAAAAGTGTAATCACCAGCTTCTCAGGCAAGCAAAAAATAGCAAGACAGCATCTAAAGTCAATGAGAAAAATGTAATTATGACACTACTTATTTATCAGGTTTAACCCATGTTTTTACTAGAGAAGTTAGTATCCAGATACATAATTTTAATGCAAATGCTATTTAGCTGATTCAGATATTAGGCAAATTGCTTTTGCTGCTTGCGCACTTTTATATTTAGTGCATGTAGGAGGAGCAAGTAAGGCTTTATGCAACACTATGTTAGTGGAATTCCACTAGTGTTGTGGTGCAACTGTAATTACAGAATGGTTGTATTTTCTACTTGAAATCCTTGTTTGAAGAGGTTGTCCTTTGCTTTAAAAAAATCTGTCTGAAATTTGATGCATAGATTTCTAGCCTGAAGGCAAACTGATCTGCCTAAAGAGAGGAAAAAAAATAGTTTAATATTTTTCAACTATTACACTGGTCTACCTAATTCTAATGTTTTTATTTACTATTATGTAGAGAAACAAATAGCTTGATTTAAAACACACAATATATTTATTTCCAAAAGTAAACAGTATTTTTTGCTACATCATTATTTATTTTGCTATTATGAAAATTATCTGAAACTGCAGAAATACTTTAGATGAGTGTATCTTGACCTTGTCAACAGTAGCGAAATGTCTGCCTGGTTTTGTATAACCACTTAAAGCAGAACAGTTGCATTTGTGCAACATTTGCATAAACAGTGAAAGGAGTTCAGCACACTTTCACCTGCAGAGTTGCTGAAATACAACAGATAGGTTTGTTGGCCGAGATACACTTTCAATACACAAAACACTTAACTTAGGCCTGATCTTTAAATTGCAATATATTCAATTCTGTTCCTCTGCTTTATGTCAAATAAATTTATTAACTTGATTTTCTGCAGTATGAATCACATGTCTTAATGCACATAAATCATGTTTGCATTAATCACTCAGATTTAGGCCTCTTATAACCATATTTGCAGTTTCTGATGCTTATGTAGATATAGAAGTGTTAGAAACTTGGGCCACTAGCCATTTGTACTAGGTAAATTGTGCAGTACTTTTGGAAAACTGGAAATAAATATGTTTTACAATGCATAATTATGATGCCATTTTAATCAACAGTAATTTTTGTATGGATTTGGGGGGGGGGGGGGGGGGGAGTTCAAGCTTTATGGCCCTGTCCCACACCCCTCTGCATCTGAAAGATACTGCCTGGAGTAAAGCAAGAAGGTTTTGTCAGTGTCTATCATCAAATCAGTGTCCTAAAACATCTTACAAGCAGGTCACTTTTAATAAGATACTGTGTCTGCAACATTGTATGTGTACAAAAAAAAGGAAAAAAAGAAAAAAGAGAAAATATTCCCAAACTAAAATTGTTAATAAGGTAGTACCATTGTGCTCTTAATTAGACGTTAGATGTGAAACACAAGTACATGGTTTAAAATCGTTGGAAAAAAATGACAGCTGAAATTAATTCCTGCAACTCAAGATACTTAAAAATAAAATTTATTTCTCAAAAATAAATTAAGATGTTATTACATCAAGGCAATAATCTCAAAGAGTTGGAAAAATAAAAAGGTAGTAATTTGCATCAGTACAAATAACCACATTATTTACAAATACAATGTTAAAATTTCCTCTTTGAATGCACAATTATGTTGCCCGCAACAGCATTCCTGGGTTGCTGCTTGTCCAATGGGCAACATTCCTTCCTTCACAGTTCTTGCCCCTGAAACAAAATATCTGTGATCAGAACCTTCCTTTAAACTTCTGCACTCAATTTACCATATCTAAATACATTTCTACCAAAATGTTACTTTTCATTATTAAGATTTATCTTAAAAATTCAAGAAAACTAGCTGCAGGTCCTAAGTCCATGGCTTCTTTCTCAAATTCTGTCCCCTAGACTGAAGTTATTAACGTGTTTTTGTTCACTGTTCTTGAAGTGCATTTGCTTTCAAAATGAGCATAATTTACAAAATTTTCAGCAGATATTAAGTTCTAGCAGATAAGTAGGAAAATATTATGCAGAATATTTCGAGAATAAATGTTCATATACAAATCCCTGTAAAAATTTTGTACAGTTTAAAGGAGCACTGTCTTCTGAAATAACTCTTCTATGTAAGGCTTAAGGTTTCACGTTGAACTGCATTATTGTGTTTAAGTTCCTAACAACTTAAGTTTCTAATGATTCAGGAAGTGTTTGTAAAAACCCTATCAACAGTATCAAGTGTCAAGAGGAAAAAAGCCTATGATTTCTACCAATACAAAGTGAAGAAAATCTTATCAACATTAATGTAAGTATTCTGGATTTTCTACAGCATACAGAAATAAATGCAGCCAAACACAGTACGTTTTGCATTGTTGTTCTTTTTTTTTTTTTTTTTTTGGGGGGGGGGGCTAAACCTCTAGAAATTAATAAAAAAAACCAAACCAAACCAAACAAACAAACAAAAAAAAAACAGGCTTACATGCTGGACCTTATTATTTGAAAATCCATTTATAGAAAAAAACAAACAGGAGTATAGGTGATCAACAAAATGGTCTCTCTAGTATATGATCCACAGCAGCTGTGTTTACGTTAGCCAATACTGTGGCACACCAGAGGCCATATCAGCCACTAATATTTTGTAACATCACATAATACTATGGCTCCTGTTAATGATGAATATAAAAGTGATTATGTTGTATCTATTCATGTTTAGCTAGATGCTTATTCTTTATGAGGAATGCTATAAATAGAGTACACAGACATCTATAAGTAACACATAATAAGCTTACAGCTAATGAATGAAAGATTATTACAATAACTTCTAATTTTCTTTTACTATGTATACTTTTACAAAAACGTAACAATTACTTTTTTTTAAATTAATCTTTGTAAGCACTATTTTTTTATTACTCCACTTACCATTTTTAACACAATTTTATTTCTCATTTCAGTACAGAACTGTCACCACAAAAGATTAATTTGCTATAAGTCAAATCTGGTTTTGGATTTGAGTTTTTTTGGTTTTCATTTTGGTTTGGGTTTTTTTTTTTGTGATTTTGTTTGTTTGTTTTAAATAAAGGAAATTACTTTAATTTCCCAGAAAAATGAAAAAGACATTCTGAATGTTCAGTAAGATGTCTCCAGTTCCTTTATTTGGAATACTTACAACTTCTAAGGATAGCAGAGTGCTGTATTGTTAGAAGATCTTCACTGCAGATTAAAGCAGAGTAAGAACAAAGAACAATTCAACTGAAAAACCTGTGACCTGGTTATTTCATGAGTCCCAAAAGGGCAGAGTGGACTAGGACAGAAATCAACCCCCACTAACAATTCCTTCCCTGAACCAATATATTTCCTATAATAAGCAAGGAAAGTAGCGTATTGAGGGGAAAAAGAATGAGACAGACTATACCCCTGGGCAAAACACAAACACACACCAACACACACCAACACACACCCACCCACACCCACCCCCAGATAGATTAGTTAATTGAGTTTTTAGAACTAGGACAGAAAGTTCCTGTGGAAGATTGGTCAGTCAGTCTGCAACGTGTTACTAATGGAGAACGGCTTTTCTTACATCACATTAATATACAGTTTTTAAACAAAGAAGCAACCATATCATATTCTAAGTGGAGCCAGAACCCTTCTGCAATATATTTCATATTTTATGCAGAATGCTTTCGAAATCCAGTGTTCTATCTACTTAACTACAATGAAAATAAACTTGAAATTTCATTTCCTTCATCCCAAGTCTCTAAAGGAACATGACTGGAGTAGGTCTATTTTCAAAGCCCTTCTAATATCATTCTTAGGCCTCCACCTATGTAGTATTCCTTAGCAAAAATAATTACAAGGCAATTTGTCTGGAAAGGAAGGGTCTAGTCAGCAGTTGTACAGGGGCTAGCTAGGAAATCCTTTCCTTCAGAATCATCCCCAAAGTCTCAGGAAAAGTTGGAAATGTGTTAATGATATCTGTGAAGTATAGCAGCAGGCAGTGTCCTGTTCTTGACTAAATAAATAAATAACCTTTCATAAATAACCTTTAACAGAAATCAAGATGGAAGAGCTGACACTGCTTTAATTTGCAGTCAAAAAACCTTCACATTCAGCTACGACACAGCCAAGCCCCCATGATCTAGAACGCAGACGAAATGCCTTTAGTGACCACACAGAAAGAAAACTTCTCCAATATCTTATCCCAGGGAAAGAAATAACACACAAATGCAGCATAATGCAAATGGCAGGAGCCATTTCAGTTTTGGTGTTTACCTCTAGCTGGCAAGCATCTTTGAATTAACTTGTTTCTGCAGAAAGCCTGTTTATCTCGGATTGCATTTGTACTTGTAGTGACTGATTCATGCCCCAAACCAAAGATTTGTATCATTCATAAAGTAATATTAGCTATCTTCTCTATTCTATCTGTATGCTCCCATTCACTATGCCAAAAAATTCTCTCTTTCCATTCCTATAAGCATACTAGATCTCAGTGCTCTTTTGATGCAATTCTTTTCACAAGATAGACACTTAAGTCATAAGAAGCTCTCATCATACAGCATATTGTTTCATTTCATTTCAAGGAAGACCATGTCCATAGCCAGAACATTAGGTTACTAAAGATAATCAATATTCAAATTTCTCCACAAAGCAGACAATTAAGAGTGTACCATTAAATACATAATTTTTAAATCATTAAACTAGTTTAACGTTAGGGGATTAAGATTCAGCAAACACCAGGATATACAACATAATTACTCGGGGAGAAGTAGCGACACTTATTCTAAAGAGACACTGTATCGTTCCTTCTAGGCAGTTAAGGTAATGGCATTAAGAATTGATAATTTGTTGTGTATCCAAGGAACATTTTACCTTTTCAAGAGCTTCTAGGCTCTGCTGTTTTCTTTCCATTTTTTTCTTCAGCTGATTTATTTCTTGATCTCTCTGGAGCAATTCAAACTCTTTTTCACGAAGCTCATCTTTAGAATGCTGGAGTTTCTTCTCTAAGCTATCAATCTGAACAGAAAATGCAATTAAATCAGAACACATATTTTACTGGAATCAGGACAATTAAAAAAAAAAACAAACCTTTTTTATTTTATTTTTATTTTGTCAACATTTTCCTTTAATAAAAGAGCAGTTTGGGAGCTATATCGTATCAAGCAAAAAATACATTTTCATTTTTATACTGATATTTCCCTGCAAAATTTTTAGTTTTAATTGACAAACATAAAATATTTTTGCTGGTACACTATTAAGGTACTCCCTTCCCTTTCAGTTTCAGAAAACCAGTTTCACTCTTCTAGATTAAATCTGGCCAGCTATTGTGTCCTAGGACCAGACTTTCTCATAGAATTATCTGCCTTTCGTTAGGGAAACTGTGTTTTTAATTTAAGCAAGAATTACCTGTTTATTGCATTCCTTAATTTCTAACTCTGATTTCTCTAAATTGCATTCTAATCGAATTATTTGTTGTTCCATTTCTCCCTTATGTTCACGAACTGTCATATCCAACTGTGTAACCTAGAGGTAAAAAAGAAAAGGAAATATTTTATTTTGAACTAGTATGCAGATTTTAAGAAGTAACATTACAAAATATGACAGCAAAAGCAGTGAAACTAATCCTTTGTAGCCCCAAGATATTGTCTCAAGCAGTCAATATAAAAATGCACCCTAGCTATCTTGTTTTAAAAATTGGGGCCAAACACAAAGATAAAAGGGGAAAATTGGGAAGAAGTCCACAAGTGAATATGTCTGGTCCTCAGATACACAGAATACAGACCTAGTTCTCATTTTAAATGGAATGTAATGAGTAGCTTAGTATACTAATCCATCTTGTTAGAAAGTGCCAAATCTTGTCAAAGCAAAAAAAAAACCCCTATTGCTTTGATTGTTTTGATGAATTCCCGGAGCAGCTCACAGGGTACTGCAGCAGGAATGTATTGGAAGGTCTGGCCTCCTTACAGTGTCAGTTCCTTGAACAGATTTTTTTTTTTTTTTTTTTTTTTTTTTTTTTAAAATCCCCAGCCCTCCTTCTCTCTGCACCTTATATATTCTTGGATACAAAGGCTGGTAACTCCTGCAGGAAGTAGCTATTAGAAGGCTAATTATCAGTGATGGAAGAATAGTTTTTCTATGATGGGTATAAAATCCTGAAGCCAGACCAAAAGATGGAAAATATTTCAAGTGAGCTACAGAAATTTATTCATGACAAAGATACTGTTTCATATTTAGAGGCTGCTTTAGAGCTGATCAAATATGCTCCAGTGCAAACAAGGAAAGGAATCTATCATCTCCAAGCACGCTTCAGTGCAGATCTTTCCTTTGTTTTATCAAACATCAAGATGACAGCAGTTGTCCTATAACTTTATCACTAAGGAAGAATTATGAGACAGGTTTGCATGAGGCTTCTGTTCTACCAAAACAGTAGTCTGTGGTCTCTTAAGGGAGCACAACCTGACTTTCCTGGTACCATGAGACTTCAGTAACATACAACTGGTTTTGAGGTTGACACTGTGGCTATATTAACAGTACAGTTTGGAACGATGTGTGAAGGCAATTAAACCTAGCGGACTTTTATTAAGTTATCTACTACATAACAGGATAATTGTCAGTAACATACTTAGAGTGATCTGACCTGAGCTGCTCTTTGTTTCAGTTCCCAATTCCTTTCTTTCAATGCTTGGTCCATGTCAAGGAGTTCTTGCTTTTTGTCTTCAATTTCTCCCTTGCAATACCTGAAATTCTCATATGTTTAATTGCTTAATGCACATTCAGTTGCTTAGCTTCAAATATCCAGCTTGAAAGTCATGAGATCTATTAGTTACTTAAAAAACATGAATCAACTAATTGATTGCAAAGAAACAAAACCAAATGGAATAAGTCTGTTAACTATATTCCAGGTGGAAATTTCCCAATAACTTCATTATTCAAATTATTTAATTGGTTATAAGGACAACATGTTCTTAAAAAAGAATAGTACAGAAGAAAGTATCGTTAATTTATGGTCAGAAAGGAAACTGGACAATTTCACTATAAAAGAAAGTAATTTCTCTTACAATTATGTCACAACTTTGGGATTCAGAAAATAATTTTAGCACATTTTAAAGACCATCCAAACTACTTGCTATTCCTAAGGAAAAACTAACACAACTAAGTTTTCATGATGGAAAAGATACCATCTTACCTGAGCTCAGTTGTTAGATCCACGATAGCAATATCCTTCTCCTCCAGAGAGGACTGTGCATTCTGTAATGCATCTTGCAGTTCCTGAAGCTGTGTTAAAGTGATTTTTAATTCTCCACGGGCATTCTGTAACGCAGACTCTAGTTCTACTATTTTCTGTAAGGCTTCCCTGTGGCAAGTCTCACTTTGAAGCAGCTTAGCTTCTAAATCATTCACTATTTTACACATGCACACAACACAAAACACAAAATGTTTAATAATCAGTAAGTCCGGGTCTTTACACAACACCGCTGCCTACTAGCACTTGTGGTCATAATCAATTTTCAGTATCATTATTTTTAGGAAAATCTAGAAAAACAGTGTCTTCGGAGGTTTTACAACCACCTTTTCATGGCACCTAAGCCTTTGCTGTTTTTATTCAGCTCATAATCTATAATTGACTTGAAATATGAGGATGTATCTAAAAACATTTGGCCAAGGAGAAAGTACAGAGACAACATAGTAACTGAATATATAGCACTATGGATAATGCAAGCAGAATTGCTAGTAAGCCTCCGGTTTAAAAGAATTGTAAAATTAAATTGAGGAGGAGGGGCTGGAAAGGTTGTTATTTCCATAGACTCTCTTGTGGGGTTTTCTGTTTGTTTTAAAGAGCTGAATTTTTGTAAATAGCATATGCCTTTATTAAATCTACGTGTCTTGTTTGATTACAACATTAAGAATCTGCATTACCAATTTACAGGGAAAACTACTTATTCATTTCACCTGGGGTAAAGGTACATCCCACAGAAGTGAGAATTTGCAAAGGTACGTTAGAAAAGGTTTGTGGGGTTGGGGCGGGGGGGGTAATTGGTTTGGTTTTTTTCTTTTAAAAACTATGGAATTACCAACACACTTAAAAAAAAAGTAACCCCTCCATCAAAATTACCATATTTTTAATCTCATGTACTTGATTATAAAACAATAGGGGAAAAAGAAGAAATGTCTAGTCTAATACACACAGAGAAATAGCATGATGAAAGGAAGCCTGAGAAACAAAATAGCTAAATTACCCTTATTTGCCTTTTCATTGAGCTCTGATCGTGCTTCTTCCAAAGTAATATCCAACTGATTTATCTGCATTGCTTTGTCTTCACCATCTCGTTTTAATTGCACTACTTCTTTTTCCATACCAGTAAGTTCATTCTTGCACTGACCCATCTCCAATTCAATTTGTCTAAATAGAAGAAGCAACCAGAACAAAATTAATCTTGTAATAACAAAAGTGACATATGCATGTCCTTACATGCTCTAAGATAACAAGCATTTGTGAATAAAATAGGAATAAAAAAAGTCATATTAAGTAGGCTTTTCTTGCAATCAAAACCATATTCTTTAAGACTTACCAAGCCCTCCAAGATTCTACTATCTAGAATCACAAGCAACTTGATATATTTATGAATTGAATTGCATTACGAAGTGCCATCTTAAGGCTAAACAGGATGCCGGGACACACATTAATTCCACTGGAAGACTGTTCCAGAAACTCATGCCTCTGCTAGTTAGAAATTTCCCTTCTGATTTCCAGTCTATGCTCAGATGGAGACTGAATTGTATGACTACATACCTGAATACCATTTCAGACAGCAATCTTTCTTATTGATATGTCTATCTGCAGAATATACCTCTTAGTTATTCTAAACCTACCTGATTGTACTATTAAGTTCATCCACCTTCTGTCTGTTTAAAGCTGCTTCCTGAGCAGCTAGGCGAAGTTTCTCCTCTACCTTTCTCAACTCATCTTCTGCATATGCTTTCTGCTTCTGAAGCTCTTGTTCCAAATTGGATACCTATTTAAAAAGGTATTTAAAAAGTGTTGGTACTTTTAAATTACATACCAAAGAAATATACATCCTTGTCTTGCACCTCACATAGTGAGTTTTAACACAATGATTTCTCTACAGTCTAAAATTTTATATAATCTAAAACTAGAACTTTGCAGTTACATTTGAAAGACAAGTAGTTTCTAGTAAATATTACATGATTCAACTTTCTGAATTTCAACACACTTCTCCTTAATTGCAGTCTAGGGTTTGATTTTCCAAGTACTTAGCCACTCTAATACTAGCTAGAGTTTTTAATAGCACAGAACCTGGTTTAAGAAAAAACAAACCACTAAACTCTTTATTTTAGGTATATCTAAAATAATAACTACGAAAAAAACATTCAGATTCTAAAGGTACTACAAAAACATACATAAAAGCATTTAATTATCTGTCTTTACGTAGACACTTCTCACCATACTGTACCTGTTTTTCAAGTTTAATTTGATTATCTTCCAGCTCTCCATTTCTAATAGTTTCTTGCTGTAACATTTGCTGCTGATGATGCAAACTTTCTTGTAGGAGAATATTTTGTTCACCTGTCTCCTGAATATTCTGATCTTTTAGTTTTATTTCTTTCTGTAAATAACGAACCTGAAAACACATTTATTTTCCATTACAATAAAACATTTTTATTTGCACTTGCATCAGCTATTCTCTTCATTCTTAATAAGCACAGAATCACACCTATGATTCAATAAAAATTCTGGCTCTGAATTTAGCTGCATTACAGTTTCAACAGTACATAACACATCTCATAATTCATCACTGAGTTGTGCTTTATAAAGTGAGGAAAGAAGTAACTCATCAGCCCCAGTTTTTGACTTCTTGCTTTCTAAATATACCTAAACTGGTCAATATTTAAAAACGTACATAACAAAGATTTTTCATTTCTAAATTACTGAACTACTTTTCTTTCTGTCACTCTTCTTACTTTACTTCTCAGAAAGTCTTTGTTTTCCCCTTGAGCTTTTGTTCTCAGTCCTCCCCTTTATTTCTTCCTGCCTCTAGGATAATAGTCATTCCAATAAAAAACAGGAATTCTGAGTGCCTAACTTGTCCCATGTTGAATGGCCTGATTTCTCAGTGATGAATGCCAAGAATTTTCAGGGGCGGGGGGAAGGGAAAGGTTCTTTTGGAGAGGAAAAAAAAAAAAAAAAAAAAAAATCACTAATTGCTCAGCCCAAAGTGGAAGTAGTGACTGTCACTTACCTATGTAAACATTGGTCACAATTATACCACCTCACTTGCTACCCTTGACTTTTACACAGCATCCATTCTCTTCATATGCAGTATAAGAACAACAGATTTTAGGGCTTAGAAAGCAGCAGTAAATATCACAGGCTTATGCGTAACACAGACCATAGATTTCCATCCAGTTACTCCTGTACACGGTCTAGTAATCTCCAGTTGACTAAAGCCTATCTCTCAGCAGGTAGGGCAGCACTGACACGAACAGCCTACTACGATAATTAGTTCATGTGGTTAGTCATCCCCACAAATAAAAATTCATACTAATAATATTTAAACTTAATTCTTTCTTGCTTTCATGTAGGAGTGGAAAGTATAAAACTCAGGGGCTTCAAGTAAATATTTTCTTATGCCTAGGACTTCTTCCCCATTAAGATACTTCAAACACAAATCAATTATGTGCACCTAAGTTTATATTGCAATAGCGCGCTCTCCACTTTTTTCCCCAAGATAATGCTTTCTTTCACTTAATTCTGATTGTGTTACTTCTCTCAACAACAATTCATTTATCTTGGTACTTCTTTTCCCTAAGCTTATCCAGCGTTTCTTAGTTAGGATTTTCACCTTCACCCTCACAAAATGTATAGTCTTTTCCCAGCTTACATCCTATTCACAGCTCCTGCTGCAAAGGCTTTGTCTCTTATTTCACAGACAAACTTTTAGATTAAACCATTCATAACAAGTGTTCTCTGCAATAAAGAAGAGCTGTTAAAACAAGCTGTTACCTCTTCAGACTTTTTTTTGAGCTGATTTTCAAATATCTCCTTATTTTCTTGTGACTGACTCAAATACAGTGCAACTTCTTCCTTACATACATCTAGTGCTGACTCAAGTTGTCTCACCTAGTAGAACGTAACAGATTACTTAAAAATGCATGGCATGGTTTTTATTAACTAGTCTACAAAAAGTGTTACAAATCATCTTTGTGTAAAATGTGTGAAAAGATACATTTTTATCTAAAGAGTATTAAAACAGGCATGGAAGATTATGATAAACTTAAAAACTGAAATAATATCCAGAAATTAAAATTATTTGGGAAATTAAATTACAATACTTCAGACTGTGTTTAAATTAGATGAGACTCAGTTATGACAAGGTATTTCCAGTATACATATGCCCAATACCAAATCATCAATCCATCACGTTCCATTACATATTAAATGTTACATATAGTCGTATAAATAAATTTGGAATTATCATCATTGTGAGTTGTGACAAGTCTTTTTAAAAAATAACATTCAGATCTTAATACAATTCCTCTCAGAAGGCTACTAAACAGCATTTTTTTTCCTTTCTGCACTGAGAGACAGTGCCTGAGTTCCATCAAAAGGGAAAGGAAAAGCTTTTAGCAATGTCAACACTGTTAATCTAGTTTATCCTTTTACTAGTAATTCGGATTTGAGTAATCTCTAACAAATATCTTATAACCTCGAACAGATAAAAATTGTAATGAACAAACCCCCAGAGGTCTTAAGCCATAGTAATGACACTTTTCTTAACTGTTTGGTTTCAATGCTAAGAAGACTTTTCTCATCAATGAGAATTGTGCTGAATCTAGCTGCAGATTGGCTACTGCTTTCAATGCTACCAGTTTTCTAAATCATATTGGATTTTACACGTCTCTCCCCACCCAATTCAAAAGCTTTTTGAAAAGAAGTGACCACAGGTCCTAATTTTAAATCTCTGGAAAACGTCCCAAATATTACAAAGCCACTTGGATAGGAAACTGGTCCAACACAAGTTCAGAAAGAGCATGCTACCAGCTAAGTCCCCAGTATCATCTTCTACTGATATCCTAAAGATTTAATACTGTTTGAAACCTGACTGTGGTAAATCACTACATGGTAATGGTTTATTAAAATACTGTTGCAAGTGCTGCATGGAAAATACTTATCAGACGAACACTAGGAAGAGGTATAGATGGCTAAAAACATGACCAATATTATAATATCACATATGTCTAAAATATATGTTGTATCTAGAGCAAAAACCTACATAACATTATCTTTGTTAGACAACGTTTTACTTTAAGAGTACAACAAGCACAAATCTGCCCTATTTGTAACTACAGCAATTTTATAAAGCAATTATGCATTGCATAATCTCTTATTGCAGGTTTCACCATACTTCTTTTAATTAAAAAAAAAAAAAAAAAAGGAAAGACTTCAGGTTAATGACTTCTGAAATATTTACATAAGACAGATTTCTATAAATCAGCCTTAATATAGTTTGTAGAGGATAAAATACACCATTACCGCAAACTTTAAAACTATCAATTGAAAATTACAAAGAGCTTACTAACTTTGATTTTTTCCTCTGTTAACTGACTTTTCAGCATCTTCAATCCTTGATCTTTCTTGACATTTTGATTTTCCATTTCCTGTTTGTACACATATTTTTATTCAAGAGAACAAAATGTAAATATAGTAAGAATAATTTAACTAATAAAAACTCATACCAAGAATCACAAAAAAATAGATCACTGTATTTAAAAGAATTGCTTGTATACTGTATTTGTGTACATCATACTTTGAAGTGAATTTGGTTCCTGATAGGTGTCATTCATATTCTGCAGCACCAGCAATTATTAAAAGGAATACGCCATTGCGATAATAGAACATTCTTGGTTTTCCACCTAGTGCAGAATAGATGCAATTGTTTTTTATCCAGACCTCTTTCCTTTGATTAGAGAAAGAAGTCCAAGGGGCAAACCAGAGGCATAAACAGAATGCTGAGATAGAAAATAATGAAAGGCCATTAAAGTTTGTACAATTTATAGCAGTTGTAGCTCTGGACTACACTAGATTCAGTCAATTACTCAACAAGAATTAAGAAGCAAAAGCGTAAATATCTTTCATTTTCTCCAATTTTCCCATGTGTTCATGGATATACTTTTCATCATTATTAGTCACTTGTTTGACTTGCATTTAAAGAAAGCCAAGAGCCAACCTTACCTCTCTGCTTTCTATCAGCAGCCCATCCAATGATTCAATGTGATGCTGTTTATGTATGACATCTTGTTGCAAAATAGATATTATTTTTTCTTGTTCAATGAATTGTTGATGTTTCTTCTCTAGTTGTGTCTGAAGCTGTCCGTAAGTAATTCATGGTTTATTATTTTAATAAGCTTTTTCAGAGAATTTGTGCATCTAAATATGTCATTCAGTTCCATATACCCACCACTTCAAGAATGAAAAATAAATACATTGTTGCCATCAGCAGTATTGCACAGTATTAGAAATATCAAGACATTCCAAACCCTTAGTATTTTAAAGCAACAGGAGAATCAAGACAATGACGGCAAGCAGAGCGTAATTGCCTGTCAGCAGCTAAGACAGTAAGACACACATACATTCTTTAGTAAAAGATGACAGGCTTCTTTAACAGCTAGGAATAGCCACGGTTATATTTCTAATCACATAAAGCAACAGAATTCTTCTCTAAAGACTGAAAAACCCTACCGACAGTTCTCCCTGAACACAGATGCTCATAAGGCTCAGGCTGGCAGAGGTTCAGCAAACGAGAGAATATCATTAGAAGCTGTCATGCTTTAAGCCCAGTAGGGATAAAAGCTGTACTTTTTTTTTTTTTGTGCTAGGTGTTTGGAGGAAAGAACAACAGTATTCTTCCTCAGTCCCTATTTCTCGTCAGTTGAGCAGAAAAGAGGATATGAATATCTCAGAGGGAAATCATGAGCTTGTGTAGTGTTAGACAGAAAATGAACTAAAATCAGGAAATGTTGGGAGAAGATAATATAACTTATTAATTGGACATCTGCCTCAGAATTACTACAAAGACAAAATTAATGCAGGAGAAAAGTTACCATATATATCATTCATACATACTAGCACACAAGGAAGGTCTTACTAGTTCGATCTGTTCCTCCATCTCTTTGTGCTGCTCAAGGTGAACCAACTTTGCTTTTTCAAAAGCAGAAGTAATTTGCTCATGTTCTTCACTGGTAGTTGTTTCCAACTCATGAATGCGTCTGTTTTTTCCCTGGGAAACAGCAACAACAAAAAGGACTTAAAAAAATATTTAGCTGTGATATTAAATAGTGTTTGATTTGATGATCGAGTTTCATAAGAGAACACAGAAAATACTGAAGTTATACATAGCATGTTTCATCTCAAAGGATGGCATACCTATAATAAAGGTATAGAATGCCACTAAATGCAGCCACTACACAGAGGCAAGGTGTCTGCCAAGGTGGACTGCTGGCACAGATTATAGCAATTGGAGCAAGGAACTTCTGACAAAGATGAAAAGAATTTCTATGTTCACATGGATAGATGGAATATTTAAAATACAGGTTTCCGTTTGAAAGGGACCACATAAATATTTACCTTTTTTAGCAACCTTAGACCCCTTCCCAAAACTAAAAAAGTTTGTATAACAATATCCAGACTGGAATTTACACTGCTCCAAGTGTTAGATCACCTTCTTCATTTATTACCATTTAGAAGACTTTTTTATTCACAGGTGTTCATGTATTTCTTAAAAATACACAGTTTAAGAACAACAACGAAAAAAAGACACAGAAGTGATTTGTCCAATGTCCCAGTTAACATTTGGAATCCGCCTCTGTCACCTCTTACCCTAATAATTTCATATGGAAGACAACTTGAGAACTTCAGAAAAAGAAATAGAGAACAGTGCCAACACAGTAGATTCTAACCTATTCATCCTATACACCAAACCAATCATGCATATGGTATTTTAGGACTAGTTTTATTCTATTGGGGGGGAAGGTAATTTTACTAAGTGGATTAAAAAGAGATTTAGAGAGTGAGCTCAAAGGATGGAAAAATCTTAATTCTGACAGACAAATTTTTCATAGTGAGGATAAAATTCTGATGTCACTGAAACCAATGGCAATGCTACAATTGATTTCAATAGGACCAGATTTTCACTGCACGTATCATCACAAGGAAAAAGTAACATGTCCATTAATAACTTACCATGTTCAAAAGCAGGAAAAAAGGGATGTTTTATTTGAAGCAAGATTATTCAGTTTAAAAACTGCACTGTCTAAAAACTGCACAGATCTTTTAGCAGATCTGAAAGTCTATCCATTTTGAATACATGGAATAATACTGTTTAACTTGAACTTTAATCCCCATTTATGTCATTTTATATAAATGTAGTTTCTCACTGAGAACATTTTACCATGAGTTCCTGTTCCAACTCAGAATTTCTTGCTGCAGCAGCGGAATAAGCAATAGTCTTTTCTTCCAACTGTTTCTCAAGAGCAGAAAGTTGAGAAGATTTCTTTGTTATCTGAAATTAAATACGGTACAAAACAGCATGAAGACAACCGTTTCAGGTTTATTCAAGTATTTGCATATACTTTCTTACCACCAATTCCGGTTTAGCTACTACTATTTCCTAGTAGTTTTATTACTTACTTACTTGTTTGATTATTTTTGTATGATCTATTAAACTTCATTACTTACAGAGAAGAATTCAGGACAATTTACCTCAAATTTATCCAATTCATGATAATTACCAGTGCCAGATGAGTGAATTAGCTATTACAGATTTATAACATTTATGGCCATTATTAGGAAATACTGCAAATCCCATTATGCTGGAATTCTAAAAACACATTAGCACCAGAATGTAAACATTAGCATTTTAACGTACTCAACCAGAGAAGAGCTAGCTGAAGCTTAATTTCTTTCTTTTGTGACTCTCTAGTAATGGTGTTAATCTCTGGCAACTGTACTAACATTTAATGAGGAAAAATAAAACTGTTCCTTCAACAGCTATTTCTTATGATTACACATTAATTCAACCATACCAAAGCAACAACACTGTGCATATTTTTCCACATAACAAGTCAAAATAGTAGTAGTAAAGCCCACTAGCTACATGAGCTTTAAAATGAGATTTCTGACAACTAATAAATTAAGGCTGCTATCTTAAAGTTTTTCTGCTTGCTCAAAAGTTTATTTCCATTTTATCTTAAATTAGCCAGATTTTAAAATTAACACGGCAATTGCAATTTTTTCATAACTACTGTCTTAACTATCTTTGACATATTTTTTCAGTGCTGCTAAAAACTTACTTCTCTCTCTAAGCTACTAGTTTTTGAAGCCTTCTTCAATAGGTCTTCCTGAATGATTTGAAAATGACTGGCTCTCTGAGCCATGCTGGTCTTCAGAGAAGAATTCTCGTCATCTGCTTTTGTCAGTTTAGTGCGTAACTCTTCTATCTCTTTCTGGAATCTTCGCCTCTCCTTTTCAAATTGCTTGCTGATAAGTTCCAACTGTTGACATTTTCTCCTCTCTCAAAGTAGAAAAATTAAATCTAAGATTAATTTATAAAAGAACATACAAAGCCAGCACTCAAGCAAATAATCATACAATCCAAAGAGAGGAGAATTACAATTCAATGACAGCATATTGAACTAACACATATAGAATTCAGACACAAGACTGTTTATTTTTTCCCTGTAATGTAACCGAAAGCTGCGACTCAAAAACAAATAAAAAACCCCAAACACAAAAAAACCCCACAAACAAACAAAA
Source organism: Platalea leucorodia (assembly GCF_965183815.1). Taxonomy (NCBI): domain Eukaryota; kingdom Metazoa; phylum Chordata; class Aves; order Pelecaniformes; family Threskiornithidae; genus Platalea; species Platalea leucorodia. The sequence goes on along the minus strand of NC_138827.1, from coordinate 39,884,012 downwards.
AAATTGAAGACAGAATCATTATATAGGTGCCCTGAAGTCATTTCATGGAGCAGTCCTAATAGTAATTGCAGAAGCGATTGCAGAAGTTCTGCAACAGCAGGATACAGAGAAAAGAATCAAAGAAAATACGGAAACCTTAGCATAACCTGCATAAAGAAGAAATACATGGTTCTATTTCAACACAACGCATAGCTTGGATATTGCTGAACAAGTAACTTAATTAGCAAAAGGAAGAAGAATATTGTGCCTGGAGAACATGACAATTTCCAGAATTCCAAGGCAGCAAAATGCTCCCTGCTCAACCAAACCATATCTGTTAGCTCACAGAGATAGATTTAAAAAAAATAAAAACACTATAAAAACTATTTAAACCCCACCAAAAAACTCCTACTCTGTGGATTAATCAGACAGAACCGCCCAGCTTTTTAGGTCAGCTTACCTCCTTGACTTCTGATCAGTTTGACAGGCTCTGTTTCCAGGCCACATAACCTGCTATTTTCTTGTCCTTCATTATCATTAGAAAGATGCTCAGCTCCATTACAGATAGTCAAATTTGCATGAGGCTTTTGATTTTCTGCTTCTTTCCTTGCCAGTTTAATGCTATTATAAAGGAGAAGACAATTATTTAACATTCTTTCTACATGCTAGTTCTAATACCATCTTATTATCTGCCTATTCTTGCCATAATTCAGTAACCAGAAAGTTATACCTTAGGTCTGCAATCAAAGATGTATTTGATTCACAACAAGAATCAGAGAGAGCTTCTTTTGGTGAGGAACTGGATAGCTGGTGTTTCAAGTGGTGCCATTTAAACTAAAAGTTAAGGGAAAACCAAGATCAATGCAAAAATCAACTTTTTATTGCTTCAGAGCATGATTAATTCATGTGTTATACTAGCATATAAGTTTTAAGACACATACGCCAGGATATTAAGAGTTTGGATAACTTGATCTTTAAAATTATTCTCCTAAGTAAGTCCTTGCAGACCACTGCAGGTTTATCTCACATTAGTAGAAATTACAGGCATTAAGGCCCTCTGAAACAGAGACCATTCTTTTAGATATCTTTGTACAGGTACTGAAACATGAACATTTTTGCTGTGAAAAAATTAAGTAAATGCAGATACTGTGAGTAATTCCATGTTTTGAACTTCTCACATCATGCTTCCTGTCAGATTTCAATAACTGCATTTAATACCATTTTTTCCTCAAGTTACAGAGGGCTTCTGAATATTTCATTAAATTACTAGAGTAATCCCCAATTTTTCCAGAAAATGTAAATGTATTTTCCAAAAGGGCCCTAAAACAATTTTTAAGGCTCTTTCCTATGGTCATAACAGCCCAAAACATCATTTTTATACAAAATTACTATATTCTCTCCAGCAGAGGTCACTTTGGCAATTCCAAAATCGTACAGAAAGCATACTTTCGATTTTGTTTTCATTACAGCTACTCACATTTATACTTAAAAAATAAAGATAACTGATGCAATCTGTACTCCTGACCTCATACGTCTCTCTAGCCCTTCCTGACTTCCCAAAAAGTTCCTTCAGTAACCCAAGTCAGTTCACAACTTCGGGTTTTTTACAAGACTCTTCCAATCAGTCAGTTTAATGATAAACTTCACCAGTACGAGCTTTAGGCTCATAAGCCAGGGTTCATCCTGGTAAAACAAAAAGTTCATTCGCAGTCAGGGAAGGTGTTCCTACAAACATCTCTCTTGCTCTAATTTCTCTGTTGCTGAGGTTGACACATCGACTCTGGCTGTGTGACACAATGTGTCTGCCATATCGGAAATGTGCTACTGAGAAGAACCTCAGCATCATATCGTGTTTTAGAGAATATACCTACATCTGAAGAATCAACACATAGAACAGAGGAATGGAAAGTGTAATTTTAAATGCTTGCTGATTAATCAATTCCAAAGCGCCTATTTCTTCTTCTTGAATGAGAAGACAAAAGTAAAATATTTAGATTAAGAAAACATTTCATCCATACATCTTGAAAACCAAAGATATTTACTCAGATTATTTCTCAAGAACGCCACAGGATTTCCACGCAATGTCAGTTAGAATTGTTTAAGACACATAACACAGTTTTTGTAAGGATTGTTTAAGACACATAATACAGTTTTTGTAAGGATAATCAGTTACTGTACCTCTTCAGATGTACTTAGAGACAACTGGGAAATAATGGTTTCTAGTATGTTGAGCTCTTCCCTTGAATCCTCAATTTCTTGATGGCATAATTTCAAGCGGTTAAGTTGCTGTGCAGTAAGTGCTCTCAGCTCTGCGTTTTCACTTACTAGAGCATTTTTCTCTTTAAGTACTATTTCTTTTTCACTAAGTTGACTCTCAAGCTCAATGATCTTCTGATCAGACTGAGTCAGCATTGATACCATTTCAGTGTTCTTTGCCTCTAGAGTCTTAATTTCTTCTTTCGTGCTATGATTCTCTTCCTTTAATTGCCTAAAAAAAGTATATCCACTTAAAAGATATAGCTCAACATAAAGAAGTAGACTAGGATTTCCATTTTCTAGAAGAACACACCATAAGCTATACTGTTTTACTGTTTTCCTCTCTAGCTCTATACAAAGGATAGAAAAGTTTTCACTGCTTTACTAAGTTTTCACTGTTCCTAAGGACCAAGACGCAAACAGCGTCATCACAGTGACATCAGCAAACAAAAGGAGAGAATAAACTACTTCTCATTCTTAAAAAAGTTAATAATGTTTTTAAGCACTATCAGGAGAGTCACTGGTAGGAAGTGGATCAAGGTGGCTTTAACTTTTTCCCTCCTTAAAGCCAAGGAAATTTAAGAACAAGATAAAATAACTATATAACTACACCTAAAATGACAGTGGATGAAGATAACATACTAAAACTGAGCTAGTCGAACACTCTGCTACTAACAAGAGAGGGAGGGGTCCTATTTTTTCTCTCCCCTCATATCTGACTGTACAGTGAGCAAATTGTATTTTTAGCCCATCACAAATTATTCACTTCTTTAAGTACCTGTTGATTTAACAAACTGAATTAGCTCTGCAAAGGTCCTGATGAGTGCCAAACCCAGTGCAAGTTAGCAGAGAAAAGAGGGCAGTCTAGAGGAAAGACCCCCATCAGCAAAAGAGAGCTATTAAACAGGCTCAAGCTAGTGTGAGGGTGCTCACACACTGCCCACCCTTGCCAAAATGGCCTAAAAAACAATTGTTAAGACAGGAACATGGGTGTGGATAGCACGTGTGAATGGGATACCCAACACTGTCTGAGAAGGTGTTTGTCCAAACCTAATAATGCTAAAGACAACGAGCTGATGGCTATCTTCCCTCATTAAAGTAATGAGGGAATTACCAAAAGACTTCTGAAACAAAGTGGGGTTCAGCTTGAAAAGAAACATAAAAAAATTTATAACAGTGGGAAAGGAGCTTGCAGTGGGAACAGAGTAGCAGTCAAAACCTGGTTTGACACTTCCAGAAGTTCCAGGCAGCATCACAACCTCTCTTCAGGTCTGAGTGCAGGCTCCCCATTGGATGCCAAGAGTATCCTTCCTTCTAGCTAGGGACTGACAATATGGTGTGCAACAAGTAGGGACTCACATCTGGCGGTGTAATTCACTCATAGGGTGCTTTCTCATTGGCATGTACATCTGCATGTACATTCTGCAGGCAGCAGAACAGGTATACATGAAGCTGGAGTACCCACACCTCCCACAGAAGCAGTGTGTGAGCAAGGGAACCTATACCCCCAGAACTCTTGGTGGGGTGTTGCTTGTTACCGTGAATATGTGGCAGCACGTGGGATTAGAACTTTCAAGGATTAGCTATAGAAAAGAATTTAGAAATTTCTAAGTGTATGCTAATATTTTTTACCTGCTTAGTATTATGGTTTGTCTGTTGCATTGCTGATACTGATCCTAAGTGTTCACTGATGCTGGTCCTGATTTGGTTTGAACTACGCAAATTGAGCAGCACATTCACAGTGACAGTTGTAACATGCTATTTCTTCTCAAATAACTGTACAGAAATTTTTAAAAGTCTTTACGTTACCTTAATTGCTCTTCTAGGATGTCTAGATCCTTTCTGTAACTGACACACTTTTCATTCAACTTCTCTTTTTCTTTTTCACAATTAATTAAACGTTTTTCCAAGGCTACTTCTTCAGCTTTAACCTTAAAAAGCAATTTTTTTCATTACTGTACAACAATAATCTAAGCTTCTATGGCCAATAGGCTTTTTGAAAAGAATGCTATCAAAACTATGCTGTTCCTTTTTTTCTTTCTGGTAAGCCTGTAGATAATTCTGTTGCTCACTGTTGTGAAGAAAAGGAGAAGGGCAAAGAAGTTTTCTTTTTTTCTGTCATTTGGAAAAAAAGTAATGTTATTTTGGTTTAATATTTTAGGGCATATTTGTGGTTGGCAATCTCCTTCCACAAGGAAAGAAGTCTAATCAAATAAAAAGCCTAGGTAAAAGCTAACTGTCTCAGGCCTGTATTTTGTCTTCCCATAAGGCGGGAAGCATTAACAATTTTAATCACTAGAACTTTGGGAGATGACTTCATTTTCATCTTAGCTCTTCTCTAGCTCATGTTTCATTGAACAGGTTATACATGTGGAGTCAAAAGAGTTCTTTTAAAAGGATCATTTACTTTTCAAATGTAAAATTCCCAGCTGGCAAGCAAGCGACAGAAGAAACATCATCAGTATTAGGGTACCTCAAAGATGCAGACTGTCCAGACTGTGCGAAGACAGTTTAAAACTGGATAACTGAAGTTATCACCACAAACAGTTGCTTACCCTGTCCCACCTCTCTTAAGACTTTGCCACCAACAAGCAGAAACAATTGACCCACTGGTGAACCCATTGCTGTTTGCTGCACAGCTTACTGGAAGAAGCAAAATCCTAATAGCAGGTCAAACAAGCGAAGAAAAAACTCTTACCTTTTCTAACTTTTCGATTATTTTCTCTTTATACTTTTTGAAAGCTCTTGTCAGCTCCTCTGTGTTCAACAAAGCTTCATTTCTTTGCTGTTCTGCTCTGCAAAGAAGCATACCAATCTTAAAAATCACAAATTTCAGTCGTTATGTAGCAATCTCCTCCAGTTACTAAAAACAACTACTAAATTAACTGCTTCAGGTAACTTCCTTTCTTCTTCCAACTTTCCAAGCCCTAGATAAAAAACATTACATGAGACATAAATTAATTTTAAATATAATTTTTGCATATTAACATAAGCAAAATTCCAATAAGACTAAGAATGTAAAAATAAAGACTTTTGATTCCCCTTCAAAAAGAATTTGATTCAAATCATCCTCCTTTCCCTACCAGTGAAAGCCCGTTTTAGAGACTGGGATAGTGTGCATGACAAGGAAGCAGAAGATAGCAGTCCTCCTTAAAATTCAAACGGCTTAAGGGGAACTAGAAAAGATTTTTATACTGAAGGGAGCTCTCATGATGGAATTATGGTGAGACTGACAGGAACTGAACAAAGGATAAATTATTTGGGGGATACTGGAGAGATGGCATCAATAAAGTAAAGGAAGTTTTTCCAAGGCTAATTCTAAGTAGCCTTGGAAAAACAGTAAAGGAAGCTGAGACTGGGATGATATCAGGTAAGCAGCCATTCGAAGCAGCAACCCAGACTGCCTACTATTTCGCTCTATTACTCTGGGCCCCTGCCACTTTCTTACCTTCCCCTACCATTACGCACTAGGGAAGAAGTTGGAACAGTAACCTCGGGACAGCTCAGGTATGCAGTCTGTTCAGGACACCCAACACAGGCACACAAGAATTACCGCTGCTCAATAACATTTGTTTCTCTTCCGCTAAGGGAACTGTGGGGACAGGGCAAGTGCCTCATCTAAGTACAGCCTACCCTCAGATCGGTGTTTCTCAGTCTGAGGAGCACTGCCTATTTGGAGATGGCAAAAGTGTTCAGAGAAGGGGACAAAGGGATTTCAGAATAACAAACAAAATAGTGTTAGTCTAAAGCACTTCAGTTTGCTTGGCCAAAGAATAGTGAGTGAGTGGTTGTAATTACTGATTAAAAGCACACTGTAATAATTGTTAATACTGACTATAACACTGTATGTTGCCTTTAACACCTGGCAGAAGCTCAGATTTTCTAAAGTACCAAAATATTTACATTTGCAACTAGTAACTAAGTACAGCTAGTTCCAACCCCACATGCTCTGAATAAACAGTGAACGTAAATCAACACATATTTCTTCACCAGCAGTGCAAGCCGCACAGTATTTCCATTTGTCTAGCTATAGGAAAGCTAGAGGTAATTTAATGGGTAGATAGACAAGCCAAACAAGGGGTTTGCATTCAAAAGGCTCAAGAAATGCTTTCTTAAGTCATTAATTCAGTTAATTTTTGTCCAAAGTAACGCAGTTAAATGAACTGGGCAGGTAGGAATCTTTTTATTTATTCCTCTCATTTCTTTAAAATCACATTTTGGAGGTGATAGGATTGTATATGGTAACTTGCAACAGTAGAAAGAAATTACCTAACCCTCCCAGTAGCCACACAACCACTAGGCTAAAGAAGGCAATAGGAAAGGGAAATGGGGATTGGGATGGAATTACAGCACCCTTTTCAATAGTACCATATAGATTGGTAAGATTAAGGATAACAAAAATGTTCTCTCAATTAAGTTGTGCTTCTATCACTTTCCTCACACCAACCCCAGAAATACAGCAGTCAGTACTGTTGAATACTGAGTACTGAGCACACGCTGTAGGTTCTTGCAAGACAAAGTCAAAAATAATTCAGGAAAAATATATTCTGGACATATTTCAGCACTCCACTGCAGCACATCTATTCTGAAGAGGAAAAAACAGATGATAAACTGGTTGCTAGTGTACGATATCAGCCTGCAACTACCAGAAAATTTCAAGATTTAAAAAGTGCCTATTTAAATAGTAAGTATCTTCACACAGAATTTCCCCATTTTTTAAAAAAATAACATTCATAAAGCAGAGAAATTATTTGCTTCCACAAATTAAACATCTGCCAATGGAAATAAACACTTATGCACTATTATTCTGTATTCAATTTATTAAAATTACTTAGCTACCTCTTTCCTTGCTTGCTTCGTTCTATTAACTCCATTTTCAGATTTTTATAGTCCTTTTTATATCTTTGCAACATGCTTTCTCTTTCCATTCCTGTTTTCCGGCTTTGATCTAGTTTATCTTCTGCATCTCTAGCAAATAAACAAAGCATAATTAAAAAATAGGAACTTTTTTGTAAGGAAACTAGATTTTTGTTGTTCTTTTCTGCACATGATGCTTGAGAAGCACTAATCAAACACGCTGCAGCTCTCAAAACCCGGTTTGGAACACCCACTGTCTCCAGACTGCCCAGGAGTATGTCTGCAGTCTGGAGTGGTGTCCAAACCTCATCAAGAGGCGTCAGGTGTCATGATTGCCAAGGACTCAGATGGTTGACTTTGTGTCATGAGATCTGAACACAGAAATCACCACTTTTCTGGCATTAGGTATGACTGGTCAGGATACATACGTGGGAAACAATACTAAAATATAAATTAAACATAAGTATTTTTACTTGTTTTGTGAAGACAGACTATTGAGATATTAATTATTATATAGCATGAGGTTGTAAGATAAACTGACAGCCAGGTATGTCTTCCTGACAGCCTCTGGACGCTGTTTACATTAGCTTTATTTGGCATTTGCCTTGATTAATCTATTAATGAAGAAAGAATTATTTACACCACATGCTGCACAGTCGTGTTTGAAAATATGTATGCTTGTTTACCACAGAAGATATGCACTCATGTAGCATACAATCACTCTAGTCAGTTATAAGGGCACATTCATGTTTAGGGTACATTATAAACTGGTTTCTTTTACCAGCCTTTATTATTTTTTTCTCCATTTCCTGAAGTACGTTCTCCATATCTAAGATATCAGTACAAAATAAAACACCTCCTTCCTCCTATATATGGCTCCGAAATGAACGTTTCAAGCCCCAGATTACATGACCCCCACAGTACCAGTAATCATGTCATCCTGAAAAAGAGATTGGACCAGCAAGCAGACCACAATAAAATGTTGATTTAAAAGTACACTTAGTACCTCAGAATTTTATCTTGAGCTGAAACTTCTGCTTCCAAGTTTACAATCTGTTCTTTTAACTTCGGAATGCTGACTAAACTTGTACCTAAAGTCGACTCAAGATAAGAAATCTGAAATACAAACATATTTGGGGTTTCACTAACACTTGCATACATACCTTCAGGGGGGATGCACAAGAACAATCTGCTTACTGAATGACACAGTGCACTTAACCTTACTGTAAAAGATGCTTGTTCATCTACACAAACTGACCTCCAATTTTCTGCTCATTTAATATCCTTCCAGTTCCCTAGCACCATTCCAGGGTGGTATGCTGTCTAGCAGAGTAATTTCTTTATAAGTTGATCTTGTCTCTTGCTTTTCCCCAAAGGTTTATATTCTGCTATTTGTTCTTTCCTTGTCAGACAGTCAAACGTTTTATTTATCTACTTATTTGTACTGTCTTGGAGATAACATTTCTCACACAAAAAGCATTAAGCATAGCTATATTTTAATGTTACATGTAAACCAAATGCAAGAATATAGTTGTCCTGAAAAAAACTGTACATGCAAGTGTATATTAAATCAGTAATGATTTATTAGATACAATATTTCCTTCTAACTCACCTTCACTTTTTCAAAATAGCAATATTAATCTAACCTAAAAGGTCAACATTTTTCATTTCCTAAACAAAATGACTACTGTGCCATTATTATTTACATTAATCTTAATGTAGCTCAAACACATGAACATATAGTTATTGAGCTATTTTCTTACATATTGTATTCTTTGTTCGGTAACTTACTGGCTTTAGATTAAACTTTAGAAAATGAATAGATAGAATTCATAATTAATGTAGTTGTTTTGCTCATAGAGAAATAGATTCCAAACTATTCGGTTCCAAGATTAATTCTGAATATTATGAAAAAATAAAATATTAAACTTAAAAGTTTGAATATATTAAATTTAGATAGATTAAGACGAGACAAAAAAATAGCATGTTCTGCCTGGAATTACAGACTCAAAAGTCATGGTCACTGAGGCGGTTTTTGGGTTTGGGGTTTGTTTGGGGTTTTTTTTGATGAATACGCTAAAGATACATACTCTTGTTTTTGACTGCATCAATTCAAAGTTCATTGCTTCCACTCTGTTCTTTAGGTAGTGGTTCTGAGAAGCCAAAGATGCATTTTGCTCATGAAGGGCATCCAGCTTCTCCTTAAGACGTTCATTTTCTTCCACAGTTTTATCAGAAGTTGTGGATACTGAGTAAGACTAGACATAAAAGAAGGTTTTTTTATATATATATATACACACACATACTTATACATGCATACATAAGCAATATATACATCAATGGAAACTCTGCAGAACAAATGTATTTAAATCATACTATGTTTGAGAGTGCTCCATTGATATAATTGCCCAATGCTAGAGTATATCAACTCCAAGCTCTAAAAGCAAAACAATATTCATAAACATAGCAAAGAATAGAAAACAAAAGTAATAAAAATAAGTAATGAAGTGCAATATTTACTTCAGATTTTCTTTGAAAATCCTGGCAAGATGTTTTACCAGCATTCTTCTTACAGTTGGAAAAGCCTTGATAGTTGCAATTCAACTGAACAAGGTCCTCCAGAGTGAAGTCTACAGCCTCATCGAAGCAGTGGCCATAATGTTCACTTGTACTAGTGCTAGGAGAGAGAGTAAAAAGTTGCTACACCATTTATTCTTTTTTAGTTTAAAATTGCTCATAGAGAGTATTCAAAAGAAAAACACAAAAGGACCTACTTGCAATAATCCATTACACTGAATAAGACAGATTTACACTACAAGAGACAGGCTGTTCTCATTCCCAAACACACTCCTACCTGGAAAGCTCTTCCTCCACAGTTTGTAGGTTTTTTTCAGTTCTCCTCAGCTGATTCTGTAATGACTGTAAATTTGCAAGCAGGTCTTCATCAGCAGCACTTTCAGAGCAAGTCCACATACTATATTCCATTGGTATCATACATATGGCTAAAATAATATTTAATATTAAAACATTTTAGAATACAAATACTATTTGCAAAGATACTTTTAAAGATACTGAAATAAGGCAAATTGAAAAAAAGGAAAGGAGAAAAAAAAAAAAAGAAAAATACGAAAAAGGAAATACTGAATTTCCAAATGTAAACATACATTTCGCACGCTAACTCTTCCCACATCCACTAGATAAAAATTACTCTGTACAAGTTGCCTTTTTTGAGAAAAAAGGTTCTCTATGTATTCATGAAGTATGAGAAGCTTCATGAATTGCCAATTATGAAAACTGGAAAAACTTGCTATACATTAGTTGCCAAAAATCTCTTATACAATGCATCTCAGTTACTTCAGAAATCCCATGCAACTGGCAGGATGCTTAAAAAGGTCATAGAGCGTACACACAACGCTGTCCAACGACCAGCGAAATTTAAAAAAATCAGAGCAGCGAGGACTTGGCAGCCCAGAGGACGCAAGAAACTAAGCTGGGGGGGGAAGGGGGGCGGGGGGAGAAGGCAGCCTTCACCACAGCAGATAAGACTTTGCAGACCGGGCTTAAGATATCTCGATGGGAAACGGTCAGATGATTCAGAGACACCAATGCTCCCGGGCCAGACGATGCAGCCGCCCGCCCTTCTCCAGCAGCACCGGGGTCCCTCCGCCACCCGGCTATGCAGGCCGGAGTTGACCGGCACCGGGCCCGGCTGCGATCCCTCCTCAGCCTTCCCGCCTCTCCGCCCGCCTCCGGGTGGACGGGAAGCAGCGGGCGGCGCGCTCCCGCCTCAGAGCCCCCTCCAGGCGCCTCAGAGCCCCCTCCAGGCGCCTCAGAGCCCCCTCCAGGCACCCCATTGCCCCCTCCAGGCACCCCATTGCCCCCTCCAAGCCGCCGCGTCCCTCTCCGCAGGAGCCTCCGCAGGAGCGCCCACAGCCCGCTCCTCACCCCGCTTCAAACAGCGCGGGCCACGGCAGCCGAAGCCCGCCTTCTCCGCGAAGCCCTGGCAGCGCATGCGCAGCCCCTTCACCCTGCGCCCTGCGAGCAGCGCACGCGCGGCCGCCGCCGCTGCACCTGGGAGGGGGAAGCGCGTGCCGAGCAGAGGTAAAACCGACCTATCGCGCTCCTCTGCCGCGGTGCACTGTGGGCGGGCGGAGAGCTGCGGTGGCTGCGATTGGAGGAGCGAGAGAGCGAGGGGCGGGAACGGCCCCGCCCACGCCCTCCCTCAGCGACGGCGGGTGGGCTCCGCGCAGGGAGGATGGGCCGGATGCCGTTACCGTGGCCCCGGCGGCTGCTGCCGCCGCCGCTGCTGCTCCTGCCGCTCGGGTGCTTGGTGCTGCTCCTGCCGCCGCCCGGCGCCGCCGAGTTCAGCCCCTCCTTGGACAGCGACTTCACCTTCACGCTTCCTGCCGGCCGCAAGGAGTGCTTCTACCAGCCCATGCGCAAGGAGGCCTCGCTGGAGCTCGAGTACCAGGTTGGGTCGGGCAGGGCAGGGCAGGGCGGCTGCGGGGAGCCGGGAGGAAGGGAGCTGCTTTCCCTGGGCCGTGGGCGGTACTCGGCGGTTCGACTGCCGGTTCCCGTTTACACAGGCGAGGCTCCGCCAGCGGCGGCGGCACCGCCCGCCTCTGCTGCCGGGAGCTGGTTCCCGCCCTCCCGGGGTCCCTCACCCCTCGCCAAGGCCACGGCTGGAGCCGCCTCACGGTCCTTCGCCAGCGCGGCCCTGCGAGCGGTGCTGGGCTCTGCTGGCCTTGCGTAGCGCCCGCAAATCCACGTTGGAATTACACGCTGTTAAAAGCTGTGTCTTTGGGAGAAAAAAAATACTTTTACAACCTTCTAATTTTTCTAATAGATTTTTTTTTTTACAAGATCTTAAGTTGCCGTCCTTTAAAACGGCAAAAATGTAAAAAGTGAATGGCTTGTGACCTTGTGTAGTAGCTCTGAAGCATAAACAAAATTGTTGCTGATGCACAAAACCCTTACTTACCTATCTTTATGTTGATATTAAAGGCCTTTTATCTCAATCATGAAAGTTTTTCAAAAACAGGCTTATTTAACTAGACTAACATTAAGGTCTGGATGCCCTTCTTGGGAAGATTTGAGTTCCCCAGATATCTCTCGGAAAGATTTTGACTGTTTTTTTTTCTTTCCTTAAAATAAAGGCTGTTTTCAGTACAACAGGCACAGTGAGAGAAGCTGCAGTGAATATTTTCCTGTCCTTCTGCTGTGCCTCAGAATTGGCTGGGATCTGTCTCTCCACCACCACCGCCCTTCCCCCCCCCCCCCAACTAAAAATACAAAACTGAAATTCCTGATTATTTCCTAATTATTGTTACATGCGGAACTGAACAAGAATGAAAGATTGAAGTGTTCAAGCTTTGTTCAGCGCCCTGTCTAAGCAAAGCGGAAGTTTATTTTGCACTGACCAAGTAGGATTTTATTTTAATCATAATCAAAGTAAAAAAATTTATTTTAGAACAAATGTGTATAACAGTGAATTTATTTCTACTCAGGCATCAATTTCTCAGCACTACTACTAACAGTAATGATTCATCTTTCTATTTGAATGTGTAGAAAAGGAGCTCTGAATGTTATTGGATATAGATTTATTTTGTATGTAATTATCCTGAATTGTTAGTGGCTAAAGCATAGGAATATTTAACGTAGAGATGCAGGTCATTCTCCAAAGACATAACGTAATAAACACTATGCTGGTATGAAGTTTTGTTCTGAATGTTTAGATTATGTCATAGCCCTAAAGATATATCACTATGTGTGTTTTTTAATTTGATCAGCTGTTAGCTACTAATTTTCCTTGTCCTTTCTCTTTTTTTGGTAAGTCTCCAGTGTCACTTTAAGTCAGTGTAAACTTTGCCCTCCATTTCAGCAGGAGCAGATTGCTGTACTCAAATAGCTCACTGGAAAATGAGCAAACCAAAAAATCCCCTAGCGTGGACCTAAGTAGTGCCATAAAAATGATCCCCCTCTGCCCCATTATGCAGTTACTACCTTCCCTATAGAGAATTTCTGCGACACAACAGCTGTGATGATACAACTGTAGCCATGTTACACAGGTAAAGCAGCACAGCTTTGTAACGCTGTATAGTTACAAGCTTAGGAAGTGAAATGCCTTCAATTCCTTCTGCCTTTGGGAAATGAGAGTGCCCTGGGAGAATTCAGACCTTAAATCTGCATTAAAAGGTGAGAAGGTCTGTGGTACAGCTTTGATTGGCGTCAGAAGTCTATTCCTGTCTTTGACACAAAATGCACTCAACAAAGAGATCTAGGATGACACTGCATAGATTGTGTTCTTGTACAAATATATATGTGTCTATACATAAAAGTGACAGATATTTGTTATAAAATTTATTTTCTACCACTGAACTAGCACTGGGGTACTTACCTATCAATGATGTCTGCCATAGAAATGCTAGATTTAGCCATCTGTTGGTATTCTTACAGGTTGTCTAACCCTGCCCATTGATAAAATTGTATGCATTCTTAAAAACAATTAGGGAAAGGTTCAATATAAGCCCAGCCTAGCATGATTAGATCATACTTAGTTTAAGATTTGAAGTGGCTAAAGTGCTTTTGGGTTGAACCAGTTTTTAATCTGTTTCCAATTAACTTGGTCTGAACTCATACAGACAGATTCAGCTTTCAGATTCTTTCTGTTTCAGTTCCCTTACCTAAAAATGTTTGCCTTCCCTAAAAACATTGCATCAGCAATGCCAACAGGAATTCCACTGGTTGGAGGGATTTTTTTTGTTTGTTTGTTTCACAGGTTCTAGATGGAGCAGGATTAGATGTTGATTTTCATCTACTGTCTCCAAATGGTGAAACTCTAGTTTTTGATGAAAGAAAATCAGATGGAGTTCATACGTAAGTTTAAAATCTTCAAACTTAGAAGTGTTACATAAAGTATTTTTCTGGTTTCTTTAACAAATATAACTAAAATAAAGGTTGAGTACTTTTTATTCCTTAGCATTACAAAAGATTTTCTAATAGGACAGTTTGAGAATACCAATTACCTTTTTATATAAACACTGAATGCTTTTTACATGGATCTTACCATGAAGTGAAGGATATTTTTGTTTTAATGATAGCTGTTAATGGTCAGTGAATGAAAATAATTATTGTGGAGTTGAAAAAGGTGTCCACATCTAATATGAAAAGATCTTGTCGGTCATATAAATAATAAGCTGAAAAGTCCCCTATTTTTCCAGTCCTTTTATCAAAATATGTAGTAATTATTGTAATTTTACTGTAGGATATAAGAATTCCACTCATATTATAGCTTTTTTGTAATGATTAATGATTCAAAATCCCAATAAAGGAAAGTGAAAGTAAGCTGCTATCTTCATCATTATAACCCTTTAGAGTCAGTGGGATTGTTTTGCTGTGACTGTGCAATCTGTAATGTGTCTTTAGAGCTCTTATTTTTATATAAAAAGCATATTCAGTTATTTCTAAGTGCATGATTTTCAGTCTTAAAGAGGAAAGCTTGCTTACAAAATGTGCTTTTTGAGAACCAGCACAAAAAGTGTAGTTAACTTAATGACATTTTGCTTACATACACAGGGTGGAAACAGAAGATGGGGATTACATGTTCTGCTTTGACAACACATTCAGTACCATTTCTGAAAAGGTGATTTTCTTTGAACTGATCCTGGACAATATGGGAGAAGACGGACAAGATCAGGAAGACTGGAAGAAGTACGTTACAGGCACAGATCTCCTAGATATGAAATTGGAAGACATTCTGGTTAGTATTTGATCTTTCATTCTTTTCAGTATAAGAACATTCAGAAAAAAACGCAATGTCATTTAGCCATTCTGCCTTGGTCTGGTGCATCATCCTGGAAATTATTCCAGTTCCATATATTGCTTTTACTGATACATGAAGCCTAGCACCATGCATCTCTTGCTTCCACACAGAAGCTTGAGAATATTTTCAAAATAGACCCTTAATCAGCAGGAAGAAACTGCCTAGCTCTGAAAGCCACTCTGTTTCCAATTCAGCTTCCTTTCTTCCTACTGCTAAAATGGGACATTTTTCCCTAGCAGCAATGAAATGAATATTTATAGTATTAAAGTATTGCTTAATCCCAGTGATGTAGTTGGAATCACTGCATAGATTTTTTTTATCCATGTTTGAAAATAAAGTACTGTGTTAGCCTTTTCTTCCCATCTTCGCAGAAGTGCCCCAAACAGTGTACGGATTAATATTTTTATCTTCAATAATTATGTATTACTTTATTAGGTTTTTTCCCCAAAAATTTTATTTCATCTTTTCAAACTAATAAACAGGACTACACTGCAGGTTCACCCTTGCAGACATTGTATGAATGGTAATGTTTGCTTAAACTGTATGCTGACTCTGTTTGATATAGGATGAAGACTACTGCCAAGTCAAAGCTTTTATATCCTCTCATGATCGTTAAATGTTGAGATTACTTTAGAAGCAGAGGATTGTTTGGTGTTTCTGTACCACTGTTCTTAGGGCTTGGTAGGATGCAATAAGTAATTTTGTTTGCTCAAAGCTACAGACAACAGGTATCTAAAAAAAAAACCAAAAAACAAACAAACAAAAAAAAAAAAAAAAACAAAAAAACAAAAACAAAAAAAAAGCCACCAAAAAACCACAAAAACAAAAACCCCCACCAAACCAACATCCACAAACACTAACCAAATACACTGGTGCAGAGAATGACATTGTTTGTATTCTATTTATTGCAATAAGCAAAATGCAGATTTTTAAACAACAAAACAAATTTAATGTTTAAAATCTTTTATAGGTGTATGGTACACTTTTAAATAGTTAAAACCAAAAACAGAATCTGAAAAGCTGGCCAGATCTTCTTTAAAATTGGTAATCAAGGCAATTAGAAAAAACAAAGTTTATAGGGGAAATTGCAAAGAAAATCCCTCTCACGCTAATAACAAGCAATACTTGAACAGATTTGATAGCTACATGTGTACATACTGGTATCTCTTCCAAAAGAAAAAGAAATGCAGAACTTGTCTTTCTTTAAGAGCCTCACAGGTCTTATGAAGTAGGTAATTTTTTTAAAGTTAACATTAGTATTTGATGCCATTGTTTCCTTAGTCAAGTTATTACTTTACTTGGAAGTTCTGTGAGGACTTACATAAACACTTAGTAGTTTAACTTTTTTAATATAAACAACATTTGCTGGGGAAAATGGGGAATTGTGTCTTATTTTTAAAGCTCTGTTATGGTGTTGATGTTCCTTATTGTGTAACATATGAACTTTAGTATCATCATAAAAATATTTGGCTTCCAAAATAGCTCTTTTGAAATATTTGTTAAATATGCAACAGAGAAAATGTCCATGGAGAAAATGTTACTGCTGGGTTTAACTTTTTTTTTTTAATTTATAGCTTCCTGTTACTGCACACATTACTCTTCTCACTAAAAGTTCCTTCAGGGAGTCATAATTATACATAATTATATCAAGAACATAAATCAGCACTTCATGAGATCAGCTTTTAGGCTGTGACTGTTGATTAGGTTGTGGATAAAACTCTAACATATTATAGGACCAGGTGTTTACTTTGTAAACGCAGAATAAGGAGTGGATCTTGAGCTGCTGTTGTTATGGCCAGAGTGTTTGTGTACTTCCTCTGATTCCCTGAGGCACACTGTGTGTCCTTTGTAGGACCTCTGGTTGTCCTATTCACAATTTATCATCAATATTCTGCTTTAGTATCAAAGCTGAGGCAGCAGTTTATAGACACTACGGTGAAAGCATAAAAAGAAGATGGGAATATAACATTACTGTACTTCTTTTCTTTTGCTACAGCTATAGTCCTGATGGTAGTTTGCATTAAAAAGTGCCTTAATTTGATTATCCAGCAGAAAAAGAAAAAATGTACATTTGTCTGCTACTACATAACTTGTTTTGAGAATAGTTCTGTAGAGATCACTGCTTTTTACTTGTCTGAATACCTGGAATCATAGTTCCCCAAGATACATGGAATATTAGAAAACTGATTTTAGGTTTGATTTCTCTCTCTCATCTCTCTAGCCTGTAAAAGAGAAAAAACAAATTACTATAGAACCTTAATGCTATGTTAACTAAGCCTTTTTAGGTAATCTACAATAAACAGCCTAGACAAATTAATGAAAACTCTGTCACGAGGTATATATTTTAAAGTGAAATTAACTGTCTACTTGGCAAGGAATTAAATTACAGGTGGTAATATAGTATTAATATCTTGAATGTGTTGCAAGCTATAAATTTAATTCAGGTGTTCTTTTTTCTTCTAAAAATACTCTTTTGTTACTTACCAGGAATCTATCAACAGTGTGAAAGCCAGATTAAGCAAAAGTGTCCAGATTCAGACCCTGCTCAGAGCATTTGAGGCTCGTGACCGAAACATACAAGAAAGCAACTTTGACAGAGTGAATTTCTGGTCCATGGTCAACTTGGGAGTAATGGTGGTGGTATCAGCTGTTCAGGTTTACATGTTGAAGAGTCTCTTTGAAGATAAGAGGAAAAGTAGAACTTAATATTCAGTATGATCATAACAATATTAACAGGTATGGGGGAGACAAGGGGAGCAATAAACTACTCCAGGAAAGAAAAAAAAAGAAAAACATGACCTTTCACATTCTTTTGAACAGGCAGTAGACATCAGGTTTTTAATTCACGTTCGGCTTTTTGGTTGATTTTTGGTGGTGGTGGTGGTGTTTGGTTGTTTTTTTTAACATGAACAGAATGCTGTGCCCCAAGCTCTTCCATTTTTGCAAGTGCTACTAACAGTATTTTTTTTATACTTGTAGCATTTGTAAATGATTGTTAATGACTAACTTATGCGTAGTGCACAGGATGCTTGGTGGGTATGCAAAGTAATGTTAATACTGTCCTTTTTTTCATGTTCACAAAGAATTTTAAATGGTAACTTAGACATTGGTTTATTTGCTGTTAAATGTTGAGTGAATTTACATATGTGCCCAAGTGTTTACAGGATTGGGGCCCAGAGGGGTAGTCTGTAGTTACTGTCATTTATCTTCAAAGTTACATGTTTTTAAAAAACCTCAGCTTTTGTTCTATGGCATCGTGGAGAAACACTGGGCTAACGTGAGAGCAAAATGAGAACTCTTTTATATACACGACTAACATCAGCACTTTAAAAAGGTTCACCATCAATGTGAACTTGAGTCAGTGTTGAAAAGAATTGGAGAAAATAGGTGCAATTCCTGTTCATAAATCTTTCTGGCTGTTACATGAGATTCAAGAGACAAGTGACTACATGGTATACAAAAAAAAAAAAGCACACACGCCTTGAAGCATAGTTTGTGAACTCTTAATTACTCTAACCTCATGTAATAGATAATTTTCAAGACATTATTTCTCATATTATTCTTTCCCTTTAATAAAGGGAGGAGGTGAAAACATTACCTTAACGTTAATTTTTGTGGTCTCAAAATCCCTTATTTGCCCGTTTTTTTTTTTTTTGTCTACTACATCTGTGACTAATGTAGCAGTTAATAGGGTGATTTACATAGGCATGAAAAACCAAAGCTATTCACCTAAACTTTCCCTTTTTTGCTCACCTTCACAAGTCTTTTAGCTGTGTAAGTACACTCAGTTCCTACGAGCAGTGTTTCTATATCTAGCTACTTATACAAGTAAGGCATGAATTACATGAACAGCAAGTACAGGCTTCAAATTTTAGGATCAACTGAATATGTAATATCACTTAACTAAGGTAAAGCTATCCTCAAATCAGTAATTTGTAATTTCTAGACAAAGTGGCTTTTAACAGTGTAGTGAGGGTATGGAGCATCTTTACCAAAACCCCTGGTGTATAAGAATTAACTTTTTTTTAATGGTTCAAAGTTAGTCATTTTTACGATGTGCCAAGTCACTGGAATTTCCTGTATAAATGTGTTAAACTACATTTCATTACAAAAGTGTTTTTAAAAAACACTTTCTTAAAAAACACTTTTTTAAAAAGTGTTTTAAAAAAAAGTGTATGTATTGGTGTTGTGCCTGTTGTTGGGTCATCTGGGTATGAACAGCAGAATTGCAACTTTGTGACTTTCTGTGACTAAAAATTATTTTATAGAGATAAAACAGGGTCAATAGATGCATGAAGAAACACTTTGTTCAAACGAAGCAGATGCTAGCAAGGGCTACAGTACATAGAAACAGCACTTCAGCTTCAACTTCAGACAACGGGACCTAGCAATAATATTTCTAAATAGTTTTTATAAGCAAAAGTATTATTCTTTACGCAGCTTGTTGTAGAGGGCTCCAAAGGCTGTTGAGCAACTTTTTCTTTCTGCAAAGCTGTGTCCAAAATAAGATTGTTTCCCTTTAGGGTTCTGCATATCTTCTTTTTCCACATGATGCTTTCTACTCTAAACTACTTGGAATTAGAAAGGTTATTTGTGTGATCAGGACAGAGTCTAGGAAAAATTGATTCTTTCTTCTAGAGTGGCAAATAATATTTTTCTGCCATTTCCCTGTACATCTCCCAGTACCAATACACCACATATCTACATCAGGGCATAAGCCAAAGCTCACTGAAGTCAACTTCCAAGGTTTTGATCAGGTCCCTTCAGGACAGGCAAATAAGATTCTTTGGGCTCTGCCCATTTTGGTAGAAGAGGAGATCTATCTTTGCTTGCATCACCGTAAGTATGATGCTGCAACCCATCCGCAAAACGCTGAACCAGCTCTGCAAAGCTGTGACTAAGACATCTACCTCTTATATTAAAGCTACTAGATTTCGGCTTAGACCTGCAACAGATGAGTTCTGCCAAGTCTTCCAAGGGCACCTCAAGGGATTAGGTTCCCCAGCTGCTCTGCTGTGCCTCTCTGACAGCAGTTGTACATCCAGTGGTGAAACAGTATGGTGTATTAGCTTACGCTGCTAATGAACGCAGACTTCTCTGAGCAAAGACACAAGGCTGAACTGCAGCAGTTTCTCCAATTACAAATAGCAGTCTCTGGTAGAAGGAAAATAACACAATTGTCAGCAGAGTTCAGCTGGAAGAAATTATTATTTTGCAACTAAGAGCTCTGACTGTATTTTTTCCCCATTCAAGGTTCATTATAGAAAACTAAACAGAATAACTATAAAGGTAACTGTGCTTTTGACTTTGGCAGCTGGAATATGTTTATTGTAGGTGAAGGATTTGGCATTTAAACTTGCAGCTAAATAAAATTCCATTTGGATTCTGAAGAGTAGATTCCTTTTGATTGTATAAAATTTACAAAGAATATAAATCTAAATTTTTTTTCTTAATGGACTTTTTATTCAGAATTAAATGTTTTAAGACTTGCAGATGTTGAATAAAATGATGCAAAACTCTGAGATTTTCAATAAATGAAGTTTAAACCTCTGTTTGTGTTCTTCATTTTATAATGAAGGAAGAATGCTTTACCTACAAATGCTGCAAAAGATCAAGGATGCTAAGCTAACAAGAACTTTTGGTTTTAGTAATACAGCTTTTTCATTTCTTCCTCCTGCAGTGTTCAGATTCTGTTCTTACTGTAACCCAAAATCAACTTTATCAATGCAAATAACTTCAGATTTACATAGGTGTCGGATCACAGTGACACCAACCTCTGATCTTTGTAACAGAAAATACATTTAATTTTTAAGTTACCAGACACATGTCAGGTATGAGCCTTATTTTTTTTTTTTTATAGTTTAGGTTTTTTATAGTTTTTATTTCAATTCTTTCCCATTATTCATAAAAGAATACAGAAGATCCTAAGAGTAAAAGCTCAACATTTTGGAGCACTTTTTTCAGCTCCATCAAGTAATACACATAACAAATCCGAGCTTGTTTACCATTTCATAAGACGCCTGAGAAACGTGGGCCTGTCCGGAAGCCTGCTAACCACATTGTTCAAATAATGGAACAGGAACTTCCTTTTTGTACTGTGTTTTGAACTGATGAAGGAGATATCATAAAATACTAAGGTACAACATTACATTGCCAGATTGGGCAATTAATGGTAGAAGGGACAGTGGTTTGACTTGAAAAGGTACATGCACAGTGAAAACTACCAAAAGCCATTTTGGACAAAGACATCCGAAATGCATGCAAAAGTTCCCTTTCCTGGTCTCTCGAAGTGCACGCTGTGAGAAATGACACCTCCTGCCTCAACTCCTTCCGACGCGCAAGACGGCACTCTCGTACCTCAGACTGGCACGAGTCCGTTGTATCTCGCGTACTCGGCAGCGCAGCGCTTCCTTGTGCAACGCCGCTGGTCGGTCAGGTTGCGGCACCTGGCATCCTCAGAGTCCGTGACCACGTGGTACGGTGACAAGACCACCTTGTTAAAAATTTTATTCAACCGGCCACAGCAATTACTTCCCCTCCTGTCCCCCCCCCCGAGTATTTTTAAAATAAATATTCATATGGCAATCTGTCCTAAAGACTCATTTCCCCCAAAAGTTAATTAAGACAGCCGGGAACTAAGTAGGTTGAGCTATATCTGATATCTTTAAAAACTAACAGTTCCTGTGCCTTCCTTAGTTTCAAAGAACAATTCTGTTTGAGACTGTTTCATTTTAAAACTTACTGAGTTTTGGTGCAGACAGGAGACACACAACTCTCAGTTACTGCTGAGAAATGGCTTATGTTAAGCCCTTCCTTTTTCATGCTTTCCCCCCGCTCCAGTAGTACCCTATCACAGAAACTGCTCATACAGGAGGAATGCTAGTACAGAGGTGAGTAAGCACCATATTCATAAATTATTGCAGAGCAGATCAAAAGCTATATGCCTTATTGTATGGGGTTTTTCTCAGAGCCAACAATTTACTGAACTGTTTATCAGAGGTAAAGATAATAAAATAGTAATAAAATAATAATAAATAAAAATAAATTTTAAAAATTTAATAGTAAACACACCTACACTGCTGAAGTTTCACCAGAAGCATCTGAATTACATCATCTTCTCTCATGCTATCACTTTCTATAGTTGAGGACAGTTAATGAGACTTGGAACCCATGCAGCTCACAAGCCCCTTTCTTCCCTTAGTGTGTAGCAAGTTTCTGGAAACAACATATCCTCCTTCACTCTCCATCTGCTACCTGCCAAATTGGAATACAGGTGTGTAAGGAAGGCATAGAGTTGCCAAGAGAAAAGTTCTAAAAGCATGTATCTATAGTCTGCATCTTTATTTCAACGTTATGTTAAAGGACCTGACATTAACCATCTAATTAAAGTCATTTTTCTATTACGCTGGAGGATTTCAGGGAGTGGTAAAAATGAAAGTCAAGACAAAAGATACCCACGACTGTCTGTACAAAACGCTTCTGACCGTTCAATCAAGCCCTGTTCCAAACAGTTAATGACAAGACTCTCGATTACATTCTCGGGACAGGAAAAGGGCAGAGCCAGACCCCGTCCCCCGCCCCCAAAGCCCTGAGCACGCTTCAGCCCTTACTCACTCACGCTGCCTCTCCCGAAATCATTCTTCCCAGTCACTTCCCTCCCACGAGATGACACCACAAGAGTGGGAAGAAAGAAGCAGGCTCAGGTGCCAAGCGGCCAAATAGGAGTTCCCATTCTAAGGCCTCAGCACTTACCTCTGAATGCCTGGGAGGCAGGTGAGCGCCTACGATACCTGGGCTCATTACCACAAGCAGAGAAGACAAAGCACAGGAGGAAAGAAGGCAACGATTGAATTAGCAATTTTTTTTTTCCCCCCAGTCCATCAAAGGCTGTCTTTTTAATAAGCATTTCACAGCCCACTTAAAGACTTCCTTAAAAATAATAAATTCCCACTGTAATTAAATACATCCAAGTTCTTTCTCATTGTATTACTCGGTCTTGTGTATTTCTACATTTAAGTATACATAATACCTATATTTATATACACATACTTTTCTGCAACAAGCCAGTTGGCCTCCCTAGTTAGTTTGTCAGAAAGGACAGTTCTGAGTGTGGATTTTGTACAAAAAGCATCACCTTCCCTAACCAAGGAACGCTGCATTATCTTGATCAATTCTTACTTCTACCTTAAATTCATCCCCTTTTTAGGCTCACCTTTTCGTCCTGCTACCACTACAAATATATTTTAACATTCTACAGCCTGAAAACCTTTCCAATTATTCATTCGTTATTTCCCTTTCTCTGAATTTCCAACCATTGTTGATAATATCTGGAATTTTACTATCTTCCTGCTTTCCAATCTCTGCTATCATGCAACCAATTTGTGAAGTTATGAATACCAAGTTAGAGCAAACAGGTGAAAAACATGAAGTAGGCAACCTTAGTAATGTTCATGAAGAGAGAAACATGTACATAGCAAAGCAATAACTATCACATTGGATGATGACACGAGTGAACGCAATAATAGCGAGTTTTATGAATATTCATGAGGGAATGGCAGAGCACAAATGAAGTACTTTGAAATGGTGCTTACAGAAGAACAAACTTCATTTAGAGCAAGACAGAATTATTAATTAGCTTCTTGCTATAAAGCAGGTTTTGAAGCAAATGAGCTTAGAGTAAGACCGCAGATGTCAAGATTGCAAGTCAATGCTGCCACACTGGACACTAGGTAAACAGAAGACTAGGAAACCAAAACCACATGGAAGTCAATCAATGGCAAACACAAAAGAGCTAATAATGGGAACAGAATAGAATATTGTCAAATTCAGAAGCTCAAAAATATAAATTGGAACAAGTGAAAAAGAAATACACACTGGTGAAATAATATCAGTGAACAGATTAGGAGAAAGATGATATCAAGAGAACTGTATGAGCTACAGCTGTATTTGAAAAACCAGTATCTGCAAGGCAAAATGTTTTGGTATCAATAAAAACCTGAACAACTCGATGTTATATGGATCTCGATGCTGAAATATGAAAAAATCTGATTAAAAATAGCAGAGATGAGCTAGCAGAGAGGAACATTAAGGGATTCATAAATGTAAAACAGATAAAAACATCAGGACAATACAAAAATCTTGTTTCATTGTTGCTGAATGATAGAAGACCAGCAAAAGCATTGAATTCGAAGCTCGTTCTCAGACTGTGCACAGCTTCCACTTGTACTCATCTTTTGCTTTTCTTTCCATTGTCCTGCACTATCTTTTCTAGAAAGTGGTCATTCCCCTTTCAACTTTCTTCAGGGACTCCAAAGGAATCTCTTCCCCTGTCTCTCTCTTCTTTATACCTCATCTATAGATGATCTAATTTACAAAAAAAATAAATCAACTTTTCTACAAACTTTAGGTTGACAACTTAGATTTTTTTCGTCACACATTACTGTTTTTCTGACCAAACTAGGATCTCAATAGATCTGGTACCTCCACATGGGTGTTTAGCCATCAGCTTAAGTTCAGCATCGACCAAACACAACTCACCATACTAAACTCTTTTCTCCATTTCTAGAAAATATCTTTTGCTGTCATCATACCCTTAACTGCAGTGTTACTTTCCATTCAGGCAGATGTGAGAGAACTGGAGAAGTGACACAATTTAAAGCCTGAAAATGTTACCTGCATAGCATTTGCAAGATTCATCCTCCTCCCTCTGTGCACAGAACTGATGCTCCTGTCCAGTTCATCCTTATCACTGTGTTCTGACTATTGCTCCATCTCCAGCCTTGGCACGTTCCATCTCAATTCACCAATTTCCTTTTAAAATAGAACACTAAAGATCACTTTAGCAGGATGTTCCAAAGATGTGACCATTTTTCTGTTTATCCACTTATCTTTCCCCCCAGTCCCTAGACAACAAACTGCTTGTCTTCACCTTCAAGGCCTTTTTTGGTTTATTTCTGTCTTCATGTTAAGTCAAAATATTGACTTTCATTTCACATATCACACAGAGGTTTTTTCAAAATTCCTTTGTAATCTCACTCAAAATGCCTGTTATGCATAGAAAAGCATAGTTTTTATTCCTCTTGAAGATTTTGTTGGGAACAATGATTTGACAAGTAGTTTGCTAGGACAGTTATTTCACAATTCTCACCAGTAATGTGCCATTATTTCTTTGCTGTCTTGTTTGTGTGATGCCTACATTTTTAGAATGGCCTCAAGAGAGACTTCACCTAAATGCTACTGTAATACAAATAATATATAATGGAAAAATATTAAATCTGATACACACAGAAATGGTTCTAAATCAGTGACCACAACAAAGTTGAATTACATATATTTACACACATGCATACATACAGTGATCAAGTCATACCAAAATGAAATCCTTATGTACAGCAACATTTGTATTTTTCCTTTAGACACTCCATTACTACATACAATGAAATTCACATAAAATGAGAGAAAGGCATTTGTAGGTGTGCTTTAATTACTACTCTAGCTGTATCTTCAGCAGCACTATTGCAGCATTTTCCAGTACATGACACCTTGTAACAAAGCATCCCTCAAGCACCGCCGAAGCACTGGTTAGTGTTAATGTGCAGGGCAAGTGTCTCCAGGACAGTAATAGGAAAGCTAGAGATAGAGAAACAGTGGATGGGAGGATACCACCAAGTATGTAGTTCACAAGAATACAGAATCAAAACTCATTCTTCTCTCTCAAAAAATACACACATTTAATGTTGGTCTTTTAATTCTAAGAAAAAAGCAATTCCAAAAATACAAACTGAACATCAGAGTTAAGTCAACCACCATAATAAAATGAAACAATGACATTCACAATAGTTAAGTCTATGGACAGCTTAAGTTTGGCAAATATTTTCTCCCCTCCCCCCCAAGTCCCCAAGTACATTCCAATATTTATCTTTAATGAAAGTTTACGAAAAATACTGCTGGTGTTCAGTTAGAATTAAAGGACTTGGATAAAGTTAAACAATAAAGACAGATACAGGTGGTGTGAGTAAGGTTACAAAGGCTTTACATTTTGCATTATCCCAAGATATAAACATTCAAAAATTAACATGAAGTTGCTGTGTTATCAAAATATTGCAGCTATAGGCAAGGCAACATTAAATTAATAGCTGAGGGTGTGAGAAAAAACCCACACATTTTAGTGAAGGTAAACAGAAGTGGCAGTTTTTAATTAGCATTTTTATAAAGCTAATATTACCCGGCCAGCCATAAACCAAGCACAGGATAAAAAGCTTTCTCTGCTTCCTTTGGCTATAAGGTGACAGGGGTGGGGGTGGGGATATCACCTTTTGAAGATGTTCAAGATGAGCAGAAAAAGTCAAATAATCAAGTAATGGAATAAATAAGTACTAACGCAGGCAGTACATTTTAAACCACTCTCATTTGTAAATGTTATATAATTTTATTTTGGTAGTAAACCGTAAGCATGTAAGAAAGCTAACCTTACGCAGTACAGTTAATAACCACCAAAGTAAAAATATTCTTCTGTTTACTCTTTGGCTAAAACCCCCTCAAAAGTAGCAGACAAAGAAAAAACATCTAATACTGGCAAGAGACTTTTGACTTTTTTAAAAAAAAAAAAAAACAAACAAGTAAAACATCAATTTAAAACTTGGTACATTTTATAAAAACAAAAGAGGTAATGTTGTAATAAAATCAGTAATGTTACTTCAAATGGCAACAAACTGTTTGTTGACCCTGTGCAATAATACACTTTGTTCATACTACATTTATGAAAATATGACTGTTTCTACAGATATGTAGGAATCTTGTGTGTGACTCCTGTCAACTTAGTTTATAACTGGGACACAAAATTTACAATCAGTGTGCCACAATAACTTTTAAATTGTTATTTCTAGTAAAGTTAATTTTAAAATGTTCTGATCCTGCATGATTTTTTAACAGTTAATTCACATGGAAAATGATGGAATATATTACCTAGAGCATATGAACATCAATGACTGCACCCTTTGCCAGAACACGCTGCACTGGTTTGACACTTTTCCTTAGTACATAGAAAGCAACAGCACCCAATAAGCCTGAGAAGAAATGCTGCTGTGTAAATACTGGCAACTATTCCTGAAAAAAGAATTATGGGACATATTCTCAGAAGCTGCCCAATCCCATAATTTGTATTGCATAGGTCACAATCACACATATATATACACGCACAAGTATGTGTGTGCATATATACATATGTATATACACACACACGCGCACACGCACACACACAAAGAATATATTAAGAAGACAATGAAGTCTGGTCACAGAGCAATTTACAGGCTCAATATATTTTTTTTTCTTTTTTTTTTTTTTTACACTTTGTTTGAAAGAAAACTTCAGTATTTTACAGTCTTCAGTAGGCATTATATACACTGCACTTATGAAATCTAGAAAGTATTGAAATAGAAATACATTTCTGCAAACATTTGGGTAAGAAAACAAACCGAAATTTTTCAAATATTTGTGCTATCTACATAATATTTTCTCTAAATCACAATAACTGTATCCATGGAATGTTCTCTAGAAAATGTCTTTTTTTTTTTAAACACCATGCACATTTTTAAGCAATTGTAACCCAAAATATCCCAACCTAAAACAATCTAACAATGTTCAGATTAAAAAATTTAAGTTTCAGATCAGATTTTAAAAAGATAAGTCTTTATCACAAGAGCTGTAATGATAACAATTACATGTTAAGGCTAAACTGGTTTTGTTTTGTTTTTAGAAACACATTTAAAGACACATTTCGCTCGTGGCTCTGCATTATGAACTGTACTTACAGATGACAGTGCAGTGAACATAATGTTCAGTCCTACAGTCAGGATGCAGTTGCTCCTTCCCACTCCACAAGATACTGCACCTTTCCATCAAGTGTCACCCGACGAGCCAAAACACGGTATTTTTCCCCACAAGCTATTCTACCTGCTGCACCAAAATAACTAGTAATAGAGTTCTTTAGATGATTGAGCTGTAACTCCTGATCTGCTAAGTTGTTAAGTATCTCTGTATTGAGTTCATCATACTGGTAATCCTCCTTGCTCTCATCATCTTTTACAATTTCTGAATTTTGAGTCTGGAGTGCTTTTCGTGGAAAGCGACCTCTTCTTCTCAAATGTGGTATTGCAGCAGGCCAAGTTCTTCCTGTACGAGTCCTTTTTCTCGAGTCAGATAAACTATTAAAAAAAAACCAAACCAAAACAACAAACCAGCATTAACTCCAAGGAACTTATTCAAAAGGTAGGCTTTATCATCAATTATTTCCATGCAACTCGTATCATAAACTTCTTTGTTCTATTTTTCACTGATAAAAATACTTGTTGCCTACAGATAGATGACTATAAATATGGCACTTACAGAATAATGATTATTTACATAAGGAAAATCATACTAATTTAACAAAGTGTCAGAAAGGTTAGCTAAATGATATTAACATATGCCTAGATATGTTAAGAGTATTATTTTGAAACAGCTTAATCCCATTCTTAAGCAAATTTTTAAAAAACTGTCTTCAGAGAAGTCTGCACCAAATGTGCTTAAATTTGCAAATTAAAGATACAGCTTTATCACACAGGTAGGCCTCAATTTAAAAAGCTGTACTATAAAAAGAGTTTGAGACGATGATAGTTAAGACTTTAAATAAAAAATGAATTTATGCAGTTATTTTTTTCAAGCTGACTTTATCTCAGTAAATTAAAACTCTGAAATATGAAAGAAGATATTGCAAAATCTATTCTACATCACTACCTTCTATAGTACACATGACTAAGATTTATTATATGTGGCCAGAAAAGTACATATATCCAAAACTCATATAGTATTATATCCAGGAATGAAAAAAGAAGCTTCTGACATTATCCAATAATAAACCATCATCCAAATATTAAGAGCGTCCAAGTTATAAATCCTTATGTAAAAGCCTACATCCATAATTTGCACATAATAAAACATAGAATCATAGAATCATTAAGGTTGGAAAAGACCTTTAAGATCATCAGGTCCAACTGTTAACCTATCACTGCCACGTCCACCACTAAACCATGTCCTCTAGCACCACGTCTACCCTTCTTTTAAATACCTCCAGGGATGGGGACTCAACCACTTCCCTGGGCAGCCTGTTCCAGTGACTGACAACCCTTTCGGTGAAAAAGTTTTTCCTAATATCCAACCTAAACCTCCCCTGGCGCAGCTTGAGGCCGTGTCCTCTCGTCTTATCACTCGTTACTAGGGAGAAGAGACCGACCCCCACCTCATTACAGCCTCCTTTCAGGCAGTTGTAGAGAGCAATAGGGTCTCCCCTCAGCCTCCTCTTCTCCAGACTAAACAACCCCAGCTCCCTCAGCCGCTCCTCACAAGACTTGTGCTCCAGACCCTTCACCAACTTCGTTGCCCTTCTCTGGACACGCTCCAGCACCTCAATGTCCTTCTTGTAGTGAGGGGCCCAAAGCTGAACACAGTACTCGAGGTGCGGCCTCACCAGTGCCAAGTACAGGGGCACTATCACCTCCCTGGTCCTGCTGGCCACACTATTCCTGATAGAAGCCAGGATGCCATTGGCCCTCTTGGCCACCTGAGCACACTGCTGGCTCATATTCAGGCGGCTGTCAACCAACACCCCCAGGTCCTTTTCCGCCAGGCAGCTCTCCAGCCACTCCTCCCCAAGCCTGTAGCGCTGCATGGGGTTGTTGTGACCCAAGTGCAGGACTTGGCACTGAGCCTTGTTGAATCTCCTACAGTTGGCCCCAGCCCATCAATCCAGCCTGTCCAGGTCCCTCTGCAGGGCCTTCCTACCCTCCAGCAGATCGACACTTCCACCCAACTTGGTGTCATCTGCAAACTTACTGAGGGTGCACTCAATCCCCTCATCCAGATCATGTTTGACAAAGTCCTAAATTAAATGGTATGTGAACTTTGATGTTCAAGACTCCTACGTAACATACCGAGGAAAAAAGCGCATCTTTTTAACATTAAAAAAAAAGAACAGAATAAAGGGCAGAAATATAAAACAATGACTTAAGTCCTTAGGTAACAATTTCAGAAGTCTAAGTTAAACGTGAGTTTTTGAACACAGACTATTTGTGCCAGTAATGCACACAAAAATGTCTCATGAAAGCACCTGACAGCATGAACCAGAAAGAGAGGAGACAGAGTAAGTAGATTGAGGATCCATGTACCTCAATAGAAGAGAAAGTTATGTTTGCTGAACTCGAAAGAGGGAAAAGTTCAAGTAACAATTTATTTGCAGAAAAGTTGATTGTAGTTAATAATTTATTTATGAAGACTGTGCCAAAAATTTTTCATGCTCTATTGACTGTACAAAATCACAGCATACTTACTATTCTTTAACATGAATACACAAACCTACAAAAACAAAAGCTGCTAAAATTAATTCAGGGTATACATCAGCTCTTTTGTGGCCTGTATTAGAAAACTAAGCTCAGAAAGTGCTTATGGAGTTTAATTCTTTTCAGTAAATGTAATTTAAACTACATATTTTACATGAACAAAGAACAGTAGTTAGTGAGCACAAAAAACCCCTCACCCTGTGTGTTTTAAGCAGAACTACTAAAGAAAATCTATTTCTTTACATTTCCCCATGCAATTTATAGCTCTGCTCTGAGTCTCAGTTGCTCATTACTCCAAATCCCAGTGAACTACCACGTCTTCAATGTTATACCCCTCTGCAACATCCTTAGTTCTTCTCTATTTATTCTCCCACCAGTTCTGCAATATCCTTACCTCCATTTCACATCTACTATGGCTGCCTCATAACTTCAGTCAACCTCCTACCTTATCTTCTACCTTTGTTTTGCCAAAGCTTCAACTAAATTTAAAAAAAAAAAAAAAAACACACCACACAAAACAACAGAACAGCACTGGCAACGACTAGGCCGCAGATGATTAGAAAATCATCTGCCTTTCTGTAAGTGTGGGTTGCTGGTTTGGGTCTCTCTCATCCAAGCGTCTATCTTCATGAATCTTGTTAGACTCTAATTTCTTTGGATCTACCTGGATCAGATTTCATGGAAGTTAACCAAAAGGTTCAGAACTGACTGGAAGTACAACAGAACCTCAGGTTTTGAGAAACCAGTCTTAGAACATTACATGTCATGCTTTGGCAAGGCATCTCTTGTAGAATCCCTGCAACTTCTGTTTATTAAGGGTGAAGTGCTGCTGAACCAATTGTTTCCTGTCCCCCCTTTCAGAAAACTTTATTAAAATAAATATATTGTAAATCTTAACCTTTATAGAAGATAGAGTAATTGAATAATTACCTATAATGTCTGGAAATGCTAGATGAGGTAGTTTCTTTCATACTGGCAGCACCTGTGGATTCCACATCTGAGGTATTGGATGAATGTGCAGTTCCATCAGATTTCCTGATATGCAAGATAACAGGGTTGCCATGTAATGAAAATAATCTTATATTAAAAACTGAGCTAACATTTCAGAAGCACACAAATAAATGACATAGTATTAAAATGTTTTACAGGGAATTTTTTTTTTTTTTTAATTTATTTTTTTTAATTTACCCAACAGTGCAGGGTAATTCCAAGGCTGGGTTCTCCATCACTGGAACTGGTTCATTATCCTAAGGAAAAAAAGAAAAAAAAAGAAAAAAAAAAAAAAGTACTTCAAATTAAGTTTTAATTACTGTATCAATTTTGTTTGAGGGTGAATGGGGGAATATCATGATTCAGATTAACTGGTTATGTTTTTCTTCAAAAACTGTAATCCAGTTAGAGGGAAAGGCGGGGGGGGGGAATATCCAAAACCTTACCAGAGGAGACGACTCTGGAGTTTTGTGAATCATTTTTCTTGTATAGGGACCAGGTGGACGACCTACTGACTTTTTTTTCCCTTTTCTTTCTATACCATTACTTAATTCCCTAGAAGAAAATTTATATTTTGTTCTGTATTATTGAAGATAATTTTCATTGAATACATGTTTTCCTTTGGCAATGAATACACAATTAGATGTCTACTGCTAAAACATTGTGCTAAATGAGGTTATTCTGGTAAATGAAAATCGCCAGGTACAACGCTACATAATTTTGCCTCTAGAATAACGTAAACACATGAGATCTTTCTAGTGACATTACTGATTCTCTAATGTTGGAGAGGAACGAACAAGTGTTAATTGTTTATTCATATGATCACACTTGGTAAAAAAAGATGGCACATTTACTAATACAAGTTACAACCTCACATCATATTTCCTATTTAGAATTCTAGTTACGTTATTGCATAAGAGCTCCACAGAAAGGCGAGAGATTTTGTTTCCCAAATGGCAGCAAAGCTGGGATATTTTCCATTGTTCTTACTGCTAAATTTCATGTTGGTTTTTGTGTTTTGTTTTTAAAAGGCTTCTAATAGAAAGCTAATTAAATTCGTTCAAAGACCTTGTTCTCAGAAATAGTCCACCTTTACAGTTATTTAAAAAAGTACATTATACAACGAAAATGCCTTTTTTGTAGGCACAAAACATATACCCGAAGTAGTCCCAATTTACCACAACATTGCTAGAATGACTGGGTTATTTTACCTCACATCAGGGATTGGTTTAGATGATTTTCTGCCTTTAATTTTGAACTCATGAGAAGTTCCTTCTGGTTCTTTCTCAGCCTTTAAAGCAGCATTTGGTGGCACAGGAGGAACACGAATTCTCAAGCCAAACAAATGCTTCTTTTTCTTTATTTCTTTTCCAGACATAAACCTAGATGATTTTAAATTAATTGTTAAAATTCTGAGCCCAGGGAAAGCAACTTGTAAAATAACAGCGTACATGCAAAACAAAACTATGCAAACTAGTTGCAAGCAAAACTCATTCTAATGCTATTTTATTCTGCTTTTTACCCTAACACAATCCTCACTCTCAAATACAGAATGTGAAGTGGAAAGCAAATGGAAGTTAAAACAAATTTTTTCTCATGATCTGGGTTCCACTCAAATAGTTATGTAATGTTATAGTTTGAAATAGAAACAGTATTTAAAATCTACATGTTATCTGCAGCCAAAGTGATTATCAGATAGACTGTGCAAAGGAGACTGAAGACTAATCTACATCATCTTAAATAGGCAAACAACATTTAAAACAAAAAGTACCAGTAACTTACATGGTCTTGTAATCATTTAATGCCTCCAGTACATGCTCATATCTTTCAGATTTTGGTGTATCTGCCAGCTGTGAAGTATTAAGAAATCATTTAACCTGTCAAATTCTTTAGTAATAGAAAGACTCCCATTACTTTGAGTTACTGTAACCACAGATTTGGATGTGAAGTACATTTATGAAGTATTAGCTATGGAAACTACCTAACCCCAAAGGATATTAATCATTATCCCATATATTCTGTGATTTACACCCACAGAATTAATGCCAGGATCAAGCCCAGGTGGAATAATTTGAGTTTCACTTGTAAGAAGTGCAAGAAAAGTATGTAAAAGAATTTGAGTATACTCAAAGAACATAATACTAGCTTGCCCTCCCAAGACTGCTAACAAGAATTCTTCTGTGGCACTACATACTCCCAAATGAATTGAGATTGCAAGCAGAAGATAACCATATTGACACAAAAACTTAATTATTTTATTGGTGATCATTTTAACCTGCCACAGGACCTAATTCCCATTTTTGCCAACATTACTCAACATGATACAAAAAATAGAAGAGGCCCAGAAAAGTTACTAGAGTTTAAAAAAAAAAAAAGTAAATCCATTTTCATGCCCCATTTGCTAAGACCCAGTCTAACCTCCCTTCTTGCACCAAAGCCTGAAATAGCTAGTCCCTATCAAGCTACCAAAACGTGGAATCTGCTCTCTGAAAAACTATATACTTATGAATTACAGAGACATAAAGCAGAATAAGTATGGTGGTGACTATAAAGAAGCGGACACGACATTTATGTAATAGAATTTAAAACAAGATTATTTTTTTTTTATTTAGACAGCTATTTTTAAATTCCAGTGAAGCTACCACATTTCCAGTTGCCATGCCAAAATGTTCCAGAACTTACATCCACTTGGCTCTGCAGTAAATTTATCTTTAATTATAGAGTTGACAAACAGTTTATAAGTTTCACTATTAGCATGGATACTACAGAGCAGACTGTACATTTGCAGCTCAAAAAAAAAAAAAAACCCCACACATCACCTTCAAATACTTTCTAAATACAATTCTGACCAAACAGGACAGATAGAAATGCTCAAAGGATTAAGTGTGCTAACAGCTAAATAAGTGAGTCAATATACTCAGAAAAAACAATCCTTTTAACACAATTTTGGGCAAGATTCACAGTCTATGTCAGGTTAAGGGAAGTATTCAACCAATTTTAGCCAAAGAAAGCACCAACTGTTTTTACACATCTTTACCACATGCATTCAGTATAATCCATTGCTATCCAGAGGTCTTGCAACTCTGTAGCACTGAAATATAGAAAACTGCCATATATTTATTGCCTCCTAAATAACATGCTAAAAATTACTGGCTTAGGAGGTCTGAAGATTCCACCATTTACTCCTATCTTACCTATGGCTAAAAAACTCTTTTTCTCTTATTCAATTATAAGCAGCTAGAGAAAGAAACCAAAGTGTCATTTCAAATAGTGGCAAGCCAACAATATTATGAAAACCCTAAAACCATTATATTGTAGATGTTATTCTTTCTGTGACTAACTTCTGTTTTATAAATAAACCAGATTAACCAAAGTAAAATAAATTTGCCTCAAATTTTTCAAGACAATTTTTCCCAACTTCGTGACAGACATTTAGAATCTTTTCAGAACAAAGTCTTGAAGATTTCCTCAACACAGCTTTTACGCATTTATTCAAAATCTACCCCTTCAAAAATGTAGTCTTCAGACTTAAAAGAAGTACTTTCCTTGAAGGTGTAGAAATATTGATTAAGGAATTGAAAGTAGCCACTTAAGGTGAGTTTCCTTATTTTGGATCTCCCCTCTCCTTTCTCCCCCTTAGTTATGTGTTTTTCACATAGATTGAGCATGGATGGATTGAAAGCTGAAAGGGGGAAGAGCAGCACAATAAGGACTGTAGCCTTTCAACATCTTCAAAATGGCATGTGTGCTCCAAGTCAGTGGCAGCTAGATAGCTCCACTCTCCTCATCCACACCCCGGCTGCTCTGACCAGCCATTCTGACATGAAATTATGTTAAATTAATTTCACGTAATATAATTTTCTTTAAACAAACATTAATTTCTTCCACATTTCCCTCAATAGTAAGAAAAACAAAAGCAAAAACTTAACACCGCTTACATATTTGTTAAACTGTACAGTAAGACAGTGAGAATATTTCATTCTATTGAAAAGATGGTGTGAGAATTACCATTTTGTGCAGCCTTTTTTAATTCAAGCTTAAGGCTTGATATAACAGCATTATTGACTTGATATGACTTAGCTAAGAGATGTTATACATCCCAAAGTAAACCAGATGTCTATTCATAATGATGCTAATTGTCATTTTTAGTAATGCTTGAGTGTTTGCTTGTCTTTCTAACAAACTATTGACACTCATAGTCTAAACATATGTATTTTAAACTATTTTCCATTATATATGACAAGTAGTTACTCATGTAAACTAAGAATATACATTTGATTCTCAAATTGTTTCTGCTAGTAGAAATGGATTACACATATATGAACTTACTGAAAAGAAGTAGAAAAGTAGGATGTACTCACAATAAGAAAGTTTGAAATCGGTTATATGCCACCTGTATTAAAAAACTTCAAAACCCTAAACAATTTTCATGCACAAAAGAAGTGCATACTCTACTAGCAGTATGCCAATTTGAATTTAGACATAAATTTTGTATCCAACCTTGCATTCAGAAACAAGTATCTACACTGTTCCTCTTGCTTAACTATGAATTCAGTCTACTTGGGGAAATGGATCTCCTTTAATGCTAAGATAACTGCCCAGTAGATCAAATAGCTGGAAAAATAACTAGTATAGTAACAAACTAAAACCAAGATGCCTTGACAAGTAGCAGAATCAGACTGGAAAAGGATCAAAACAGTCTTTAGACCTGGACACGAATTGATCACCCCCATTTTTGGAAGAGGGAGGAAAGAGGAAATGTTTATGTACAATAATTTGTTACGCATTAAACCTTAAAGACTTTGAAGATGTCTTCATATGCAATGTACTCTGCATTCAGTTCTACATTTAGATTTTTCTGGTCTGTACACATGAAAATATCAAGGAACCATGAGACAATTATAAAATGAAAGAAAAGGAAAATACATATATGCAACAGAGTAAACAGTTGAGTATAAATAATTAAAATTACCATGCAAATAATAAAATAATAGTTACATGGACCACTTGAGAAATTTTATAGCTCAGAAAAACATACACCATTTAAAAAGCATTCTACTTTTGCAAGGAAATTAAAGATGGTCTCCTCATTATTTGGGATTACCAGATTTTAAGGTAACAAAGGATCTAACATCCAGAATAAAACAGTTCATAGGTCGCTAACTTTTAGGACATATATTTGCACTGTGAGGAAAAACAAGAGAGAGTATTCCAATTACTTACCTCACCAGGATGCAATCTATCCCAGTTTTCATTAATGTAGGCCATGAGTTCAAGCTCCGAATCA
This sequence comes from Platalea leucorodia, assembly GCF_965183815.1. Classification (NCBI taxonomy): domain Eukaryota; kingdom Metazoa; phylum Chordata; class Aves; order Pelecaniformes; family Threskiornithidae; genus Platalea; species Platalea leucorodia. Next base: position 39,847,450 of record NC_138827.1, on the reverse strand, counting down.
AAGTATTTCTTCTTATGAATAACACTTAGGTTGTAAAGGCATAGATGTGCTATATCTACCCTAGAATTCAGAGATATTTGAGTAAAAACAGAGAAAAAGGTCTTTTTCTTCCAATTGCTTTTCTTTGAAATAATTTAGTAGAAAAGATATTGGTACGATATGGTTAGAGGAACACAAAGTACAACTTAAAACACTCAATGCAGAGAACAATATTACGAAGTCTCCTGTCATTTCTCTTCCTCAAATGATTCCTTCTGCTTTGACTCTTACTTTCATCTCTGCCTCATCTCATTGTCATGATGTTCTTTTAAAGTCCGACACTGGTCTAAACCATAGGATATTTAAGTAAGTCCAAATTCATACTTGAATGTATCAATTCTAAATTCATGCAAGTATTTTGGTGAATTAACATTTAACAAGGTAATTTCCACCATATATTTATTAGCACATATATCCACTAAATTGGGTATAATTTCTAATATGGGTTAGTTCAAAGATTTCAAGCTACAATTAACCATCAAGTCTCATCAAGGAAACTATTACAAAATGTATCAAGATGTATACTCTAGTATTCACTACATTTGGCTTTTCTAAGGGCACGATCCTAAACCTGCAAAAAAGACTTTGTTCAGATATCTCAATCTTCACATATACAACAAGTGAGTAGTTGCTTGCTACTTTACTGAACAATCCCAGGAATAAATCCCAAGAGCACATAATTGCAATCTCTCTCTACATTTAAGGATAAGCTTTGAAGGAAAAGTTGTCCCTGTTCATATAAGCAGCAGCAGCAGCAACAACAACTCCTCAAGGCAGCAAGTGGATTTCCTTTTTTGCAAGGCGAATCAAAACACCAAAAAGAAAAAAGCAGAGCAGGTATTCAACTCACCTTTTTTTTTTTTTTTTAGCTTATACTTACCATCTCAAGGGTAAACGTTTGAGGTATTCTGGTCCAGAACTGCAAACTGAGCAAATGAACGTATAAAACCTAAAAATATATACATATGTATATGTACATGTGTCTGGGTGGTGGGTGTCTGTACACACACACACTCTTAACGCTTTAACATCCTAGTTATTAAAAAAAAAAAAAAAAAAAAGAGTTAAGCAGGCTAGGAACCCAGCCATATGATATCTGAGAGTCCCTTCATCCTCCACCTTCCTTTATCAACTTCCACGATCTGTGCCGGTACCTACCAGGCCAGATACAAGGTACTTCCTCAATTTTATCCTGGTACCACTGTTTCATACTCCTTAAGAATGTCCCTCAACCTGTGACTATATCAGTGAAGATGCTCTGTAATGTCCCCACTCCATTCTCTCAAATGCAGAAACCTATGCACCAGTGTAAGAATGCATTTAAAGGACCCATGCATTCCTGGGTCCTAACTCAGTTCCCTCATACAAACATTCCAGCACAAACAACAGCTAAAAGAACGTATAATAGATAATGAATGAGATACTCCTTGATGCCCTTCTCCAGTTTTCTCTCTCTCATCTGCTCCAACTGCTCCAAGTTCCTCTTAAAATGGAAGCACAGAACAGCGCTTTCTCATCTCCTTTTGTCCCGACTCATCACACATGAACAGAGGATGTACAGAGTTTCCCTCAGTCTAACTATCCTCCCAGTTTTCTCCAGTTACCTATACTGTTAGTACAGGGAACTACTACTGTGCGCGCACACACACACACACACACTGATAGCCTACCTTGAAGCATGGTGCCTGTTGCATACAAGAGATTAGTCACCTACACAATGTGAACTTGAAAGCCCTTATCTAACTTATGAGCCCACTAAGGTGGTCTGCTTTAAAGCTTCCAATCTCCCAGTAGCCAGCACCTATAGTATAATGGACTTCCACACAAACTGAAGTCAGTAACAGTTTGAATTTAACTATCCATTGGTTACCTCTCCACCATCCACCACACCACCCACCACCCCACCCCACCCCACCCTCCTTCATTAAACACAGATGAAGAACTGCATTTTCCTGGCACCTGAACACATGCTTTATTTCATATAATCTTCTAAACAAAACTCACCCCATCTTTGGAAAATACTGTTGTATTACAGATGCCTTAATAAAAGCTCATACGTGAGATTCCCTCCACATTTTAAATAAAGACAACCATAAAGTACAGCTTAAGTTTCTTACCTGTCACCAAAAAGCATTGGCTTTTGGAGGCACTGCACACAAGCCTCGTGAAACCACTGCTTACATTTGCAGCACTGCAACATCTTTAGATACCAGCTTCACCAACAGAAAGAAAAACAATACGTGTTAAAAAAGTTACTGAAAATTGTTCTTCATTACATTTAAATTAAATAGCAAGGGATCTTCTGACCCAAAACTGATTTTCACAGTTTATAAAACAAACTGTCATCTGTAGGGATATTTCAGTAACAAAGTTCCATGATGAATGATTACTAGAAAAGACTGACTAAGAATAATACAAGATCATCTAGTAAAAGGAAGAATTAAGCTATTAAAGAAAATAAAAATTTAATTTCCTCTGACAACCACCTTTAAATTCTCAATAATAAGAATTCAGTAACTCCATATAAGCTCTTTCTCGCATACCAGATTAGCTTCCTTGTTATTTTCCGAAGCATGGTACAGCCACATTAAGTTACAAACATTTGTTCTGAAGATTCAAATACTTGAATCCTCACAATGAACCTCATAGTTTACACTTTTTTTCCTTTTCCTTCTTCTGCTTCTCCCTTGAGAAAAGGAACCATTCAAAACTGAAGGCGATGTTTGTCCAAGTCTGCAAAATTCTCAAACCAGAGCTCTGTTCTGTGAGTATAAACTCAAAATCTCCACTTCTTTGTGGGACTCTTGACTTGCCTTGACTTCAAATCTTCAATGCTATTTTATTCATTCACTCATCCATGCAGACTCATCTCTACCTGCTTAAGAAATCCTCTTCTTGCCTTTCTTGTAAGAAAGAACCAGCAGAGGACCCTCTAATGCCATAAGAGGAAAAAAGTCTTTCCCCCGCCAATAATTGCAATCCAGGGTATGATCTTATGGTAGAATCAGACACCTGTCTAGCCCAACAAAATTTAATAAACTAATCTCTAGATAAATTTATATTTGTGACTAATGACAGAGCTGAGTTAACATCAGAAAAACACTGCCTAGAATTGCAAGAAGATCAAACAACTCCATCCAATCTCAACATATTAACAGTAGCAATGCAAAAAAATACATTCTTGCTTGTTGTAGAATGGACTGTGATGTTATGTGATGGTAACATGGCAAAATTAAAACAAACCAAAAGATTTGATGGAAGAACGAAAGCCATTAATCATGTATTTCCCATGAGACATTTAAAAAAGAGATACATAAAATTCAAAATTCCACTTTGCATCGAGTTTAATACCTACACAAAATAGAAACAGAAGCTAACAAGTTCACGAGTAAAAGTCTACAGGATCAGGGCCAAAGTCTGCAGCTGCATTACAGAGAAAAGCTCTTATGTATTATCTGTTTACTTACTCTCCAGGTCCTCCACAATAGCAGTAACACTGCTGGACATTGGTTTTATGACCTGCATCCCACTCAAGGTCTGTTGCATTATACGGTAATGTTTGTTTCATGACTTGCAGTGCTTTGGCATTTGGTCCTTTCTTAAGCGCACCACCCCTCTGGGGCAAAACAAATACATTAGTTTACAACAACAACAATAATATATTTCTGAAACTTTGAAATCCTTTAATTTGAAAGTTACAAAAATTTGTCTATAATAAAGTAAAATACTTTCACCTGTATTTATGTTTTAATACTAGCATATTTGTTTAAAAATTAATCAAAAGCCAAATGTCATCTATTTCTAAAATAAATATTAATTCCCAAAATATAAAAATTCAATTCGGATCCAAGTTAACAAAAAATAAATCACTGAAAAAAATGCTATTTCTTTTATGCTATTTCTTTTATTTTTTTGTCTCGACTTCAAAAACAAAGCATGCATGCAGTATGGGATGTATTAAGAAATGTTTTTCTAGAAACACACCTTTGTTGTTGTTGCAAAAACACACTGTCGACAGAGCCATTTGTCATCTGAATCAATCACGCTGGAATCAATATTTGGTGTATGACACAGCTGATGATAACCTGTGTAAAAAATGATCAACCGAAGTGTTACTAAAATGGCAGAAGCAGCTTACACAAAATTAACTACATATAATTTTAATGCAACTATAAGGCATTACCCATTATTAAGTGCCAAAAATCTGATAAAAAAATTGGTAACACATGCAAAATGGTCTTTGAAATTTTCTTAGTGGAAAACATAAATTTTACTTACAGAACAGGTGTTAGATACTTTAACATGGATTATCATTATTTACTGAGCTGTTAATAGCCACTAAGGGCTATAAAATTTAACATCAGTTGAGCAGTCAGTCGTAGCCAGGCAAATATCCTCCTTCATAAAGCACATCGAAACATCTTTCAAAATGCAGTAAATAGAGAAAAAAAAAAACATCGTTACCTTGCCCACATTTATCACATATAACCATTTCATTCGGTGCTTCTGAATACTCTTCCTGACATATTGTACAGACCATTTCCCCACTTTCAGTGGCTCCTAGACAAAGATGAAAGTGTGATTGTTTTTCAGACTACATCTGCAGTCGGAATGGTTACCACACATATGGCTTTTTTCATAATTTCGGTTACAGATCCATGCATTGTAGAAAAATAGTTACAGAGCCTAACTTCCTAACAAAGATAAATTCAGACATTTTGTACAGACTGTACGTGTTACAAGTATTTATATCACTTATCACAGGCTATATGCTGCCTCTTTACTATGCAGTCCATGGTTCCTTAATATCAACAATAAAAATTAAATAACGAATAAAGAAAGTAAGTGCAGGCTAAAAAATACATACAAACAAATCCTATCTGGACAACTGATAGATATGTTTTGTATTTACAATAGTTTGTGCTTGTTTTCGTGTAAATACATGGACAATTTGGTGCATATCTTTGTGACAGATCTGCCCAAGGTGCTTTAATATTGAACTCCAACACTCTTAGGAAATACGTTATTACTTCTTATACATATCTGCAAGCATGCAAAAGCACACAGTAACAGTAGAAGTAAAAAAAAGTTAGCTTGCAAACCAGAAACAAAACTACATCTTGCTCCGACTATACCACGTATCAATGTAAAAATCTGGATTAAAATACAAATAAACTTAATCTACATGTTATCACACTCATGCACTAAAGTTTGATCGTTATGATAAATGAATCAAAGATCATAAACTAGTACTATACAGAAGCACAACAGCAGTATTTTAAAAGCTTCTCAGAAATAAAGGAGTTTATTTTTTGCTACTATGAATACAAAGCTTCTCCTACCAGCAGATAAAGTGTTTAGTTTAAATATCAAGAATCAGCAAGAGCCAGATCAGATTTCCACTGCCTTTATATGATGAGGAAATTGTAACTGATTTTCAGAAGAAATTCTCACTGAAATTGTCATCCATGCTTCATTAGCATTAATTATCAAAATACTAGCTACTCCCCAAATATCTGAAAAATCAAAGCTAATATACAATAGATGTCTCACTTGATAATTGCACATTTCTTTATATCACATGAATACTCCAAAATCTGTAATGGTTTCTTATGTGCAACAGTTATGGTGTTACTTTTAAATGTGAAAACTCCATTCAAACCTAGGATTTTCCAGTCTTTGGTTTCTTTCCACGTCATGTTGTTTCAACTGAAAACAATAGGAGGACATAAACTTGGTGTAAATTAGGGCCTGGAGTTTTCTGTTAAGACAGAGTATTACACTCTATCCCCATCCAAAGAAACTCAAATGTGATTATTTTTAGAAGCATTCTCCCCTCCCTGCACATAGTTATGTGAAAACAAAAAAACAAACCAACCAAACAAAAAACCCAAAACAAAACAGTAACTGCAATGATAAAGAGTTGTTTGAAAAGAAACTTTTTTTTTTTTTTAATTTGCCTAATTCATGATCTTGGGTCACATTAAACTATAGCTCTCTTCAGGATACAAGAATATAATTAATAATTTATTTTAACAGATAGAGTAATCTAAACAAAATACCAAACAATGACTACTTCACCGAAGTTCTTGCCTGTTTGTATGTCCTTCCAGAGAACCCAGGATTTGGAACTGTCTTCAAATATAATGAAGCAGTTCTGTTTCAGTTTGTTTATCTGAAAAACATAAATACAGTGGAAGCCATGAGTAAAAGGACTAAATAGAAGAATGTATTTAATACTAAGTAAGTGAGACAATAATACTGTAATATTTAACCAACGTATGATACTGTATGACTCCAGTGAAGTTAAAAAAATTGTTTACCTTTTTGATAGTTCCAAGATAAAACAAGCCATCTGACCATCTAGCTAGGACATCCTGACCCTCTTCAAATTTACACAGTGGCTTTTTGGCTTTCTGTCCATCACGTAACGACAGCTTGGTCAGAGATGCTGAGGTCTTATGGCTTCGACGTAAAGGAGACCGCTTATGGACCAGTGAATTACCCACCGCTGTAGAGTCTCTAAAGGGAAGAAACCATGTATTTTAAATATTAATATGATTCACAGCTAAAACTCACTTAACTAACTCCAGAACTTCAGGTAACTAAAATCCTGGTCATGTTTTCAGACTTCATGCACCTTTAGTAGCAGTGCCTCTGCCACTATAAGAGTCTACAAAATTTGAAAGAGACAAGTTTATATAAAGAAAAATCTTCTATGAAATCAACTACTGTTAACAAGGATGGGGAGACACAAGCTCTCCAGCTCAGAGACTCTTCATAAAGTTACCAGAAGCAAAGAATGCATCAGAAATATTCAACACAGGATTACTTATGCAAAACATTAGTCACTCAAGTCACTGACAGTTTTCTAAAATTCCAAGGAAGCTAAAAAGGTCCTAAGCCATTTCTAACTACGTTACCTCGGGTAGGGAGAGTAGCAGACAATGTGGTACTCAGCAATCAGTTACTCAGAATTTAAAACAAAACAAAAAAAACCAACAACAAAAAAAACCCACACCACACAAAACCAAACACAGCACAAAAACATGGGGGCGGGGGGGGGGGGGTTGGTGGAGAAAGAAACCAGGTTGAACACTATGCTAACTCAAGGTCTATACTAACTCAGGTTCCTCCAACACAGCATCATGCTTTGCCACTAAGCATAGCTGTAGAGGTTTCTAGCGCAAGAAGAATTTCTGCATCTGAATTTTCTAATGTAAAATAAGCTTTCCTCTCTGTTATAACCAGAAGTGTAAAGAATAAGGAGGGAAAAAAAGATCTTGCAACCTTTCTTCATATATGAAACCCCAAATTATAAGTTACTTGGATCAATAATCTTTTCCTCATACATTCCACAACATATAGCCTATTTATATATAAGTATATATACACATGTGAATATGCTTTTATGTCAGACTAGCTATCAAACACTACATTCCAAGTAAAGGAGTAAAATACAGAAAATTATAAAATAGAACCAGATAATGCACAACAAAGAATCTTCATAAGTAACAGGCAGAATTTGAAGCAATAAAACAAAATTACCATTCCTATATCCAAATATATTTTCTCTTTAGAAACTAAATGTATGTATAACTACGATGCAAACACAAGGACAGATCAGGGAGTTAAATAGGATAGAGTCAACTGAAAGAACAAAGTTTCACCTCACTCAAGATAGCTTGGGTACATTATCAGCACCAGAAACATTTGAATTAATCACAAAGCACCAACAAAACCAGTAAATGAATCAGTGTCCTATATAGTTTGATGAGGATTACTGTTCAGATGTTAGAGAAGTTACTCTAAAGTTTCAAAGAGAAGGGAATGCCTTCTCCCTAAAAAGTTTACTATTTAAGTTCAATATGAAAATAAAACTTGAATTATAATGGCTTAAAGCATCAAAAATATGCAAAAATGCAAAAGTTAATATTCTAGAGATCAACTTTTTTTTGTTCTAAACAGTTTAAATGAGGAAGGTTAGACACAAGAAAGTTAGACAGCTGTTTTAAGCATCTTTATAATCAGAGTAAGTCTAAACAATGACATGACAGGAAGAGCAGCCATAATGGGCCGGACGAGTGTTCCATCTAGCCCAGTAACTCTGGCATCCTCATGCACAACTGGGTCACCAGTTTAAGTCCTGCCTGATCCCAAACACAAAAACACTCAGATAGGTGACTAAGGAAGACCAGAGGAACAGACAAAACTTATAACACTCCTCTCCCAAATATTCTCTAGGTCTCTCATGGGTTATGGATCCAAAGATCTCAAGCAGTAATGTCTTCACTTTTTTTAGTCCTTAATGGAATTTTCTTCTGCAAGTTTTCCTACGTGTTTTCTTGAACCTGTAAAGCAGCACTTTTGTCTTGTTTCACCGCTGGCACCTTGTCACTTCACTTGATGTCCTTCATCATTGCATCAGAAAGCTAAACTGCCGTTTTCCATCTTCTCCCTTCATGCCCCAGTAACAATGTTTAGATCCACCCAGCCATATTTCCCAGATAAAGAATCCTACCAATTCTGCTGCTTCTCACGTGAAAGCTGTTTAGTTACTGCTGCTTTTCCCCAGTTCTACTCTAACCTCTAATAAATGGGACAGGATGCATGCAGCATTCAAAGTAAGTTTACAATAGCAGAGTAATAGCATGGCAGCCCAGGCCATTTTTTATTCTTTGCTCCTTTCCAACTAACAACACTTGTAGCCTTCCCCTCCCCGCGCCCCCGGCCTTGAGTTAAAAATTTCAAAGAAAGATTAGAAACTGCAGGTTCTCATTCTAACTGCTCCCAGACTATCGTTTCTCTTCCCACTGTGTATTACTTCTGTTTGCACCAGATTCCATTTGCCACTTCATTATCCAGTCACTCAGTAGCCTGAAGTCCTTCTACACTTTCTACATTATTCTGAATAACCTCATACCCTTAGAATATTTCATCATTTAAACTTACCATCTTTTGTACATCACTGCAAGATTTTGGCCCTTATCTTGTACAGCAGCTTAAATCTTTGCAAGGGCCTCTGAAGCAGGGCCACAGCCCTTAACACTTGTTGCAACCACATTCTACTCCGTCCTTTGTATCTGTACAATTTACACAGCCAAGTACCAAACAGGCTCCAAAACAAATGTATCTGAAGTCAGCTAGTCGAAAGAGGAAAAAACGTTTTATTTTCATCAGTTCCCCAAACCTTTCTGACTAGACACGTGCAACTTAGCACAAAGCAAGCAATGTTCAAAGGTTAGGCAAGGTTTGATCATAACAGCCTAGAAATAGCTGTGAAACTAGAACCTGGTCTCAGCCAATAATTCTTTCCTTAGAAAGGACTCATCATTACAAAGTATTAAAAGTATTTAGATACTTCAAATTACATCTATGAACTTGATTCGGCGTATTAAATGGGTCAACAAGTTGCCATGTGTAGTCTGAAGTGCCTAAAGCAAATTCACTAGTGCACCTTGAAACAGTTTAATGAGTGTTTTGACAGGACTGCTCTATTCTAGAGGTTCAAAGATTTTCTTTCCAGCTTTTTATCTGGTTTGATTTAAGAGACTAGAGAAAGCAGCTAAAAGGCAGCAATGTTGGCTCTTCTTTTCCAGTACTTGAAAAGAGGTGTGAACTATCTTCTACAGAATAAGTGAAAAGGCACAATCAATTTATTTGTTATACATAATCTAGTACAGATTTCCATTTAAAAATCAACAACTATTTTTGAGTTTCATATTAAAAAAAGCCTTCAAAAGCATATGACATCCTTTTAAGTATGGAAGTTTGTCGCATAACTCCATTCGAACTATAAAAAAAAGCGTTGTGCATCATTTTCTGGCACAAAGCACTTAAATGAGTCTATACATTGACTTATACAACAGCCTAAATTCACAATAGCTACTTCAGACACTGAAGAATCTTGACACACAGTAAAGGTCTGAGCCAATAAAGCAGATACTTCTCCATTGTCCACGTTGCTCTCTTTGTGGGAGATAGCACTGCTGAAGGGATGACTAAACAGCTCATGAAGTAGCTCCTGCTGTGGTAGTTTATGGTTTATCTAACACATAGACTGAAAATAGCGTTAGTTATCACAATAGGCTGACACTTGGAGCTAGCTTAACAGTTGCTTTCCACATGGATAAGAAGTTCCTCTTCAGGGAAACACTCCCTCAATGTTTTGATGGAGATTAAGTGGGAAGAGCTACTGTTTTAACAAGTTGACTTTAATTAGCAAGCCATAAGTTACTTAAAGGAGGTGTCTCTGAAGTGCCTTCTGGAAACACTGCACAAGAAATCACAAGAAATTCAGTGCAGACCAGCATAAAAACTACACGCCTAAAATGTTAATAACTTTCTCGTCTGTCTGGCCACAGCTCTCTCCACTGTAGCGGAGTACCAAAAAGTCACACCAACCATTAAAATAAAATTTCTGTTCGAAGTTAAGTGAAAATGTAAACTGAGGTTAACTTCTTGCTTGCTGATTTTGAAATTAAAGTTTCCACATTTTCCAGAAACTTGCCTTCAAGTCTTCCCTAAACTTAGCTCCATAGCACCTTCCTACCATACCATTTATAGTTACCAACAAAATTAGCAACCTTTAAGTAACAATTTCCCCACTATCTTAAAAACTTCTCCCCAAAAACTTCTCATTGCAAAATATCCAAGGGATGTCTTGTTTTTCAGAAAAACTTATCCAATATAAAAATCTACTTTATCTCATTTAGCTTGCACAACTAAGCTACACTGCATGTCACACAGCATGTCCAACCTACCTTGGCTTTACATCTTTTACTCAATACTGAGTATGTTGTGGCTGTATTCTTAAGCACTGAAAACGCAAAGAAAGTACTTATAGGCCCATACAATCTTTCAGAAGTTAGTGGGGAAAGTCAGTGAAATATGTCTGCATGTTGAAATACACTTCAAAATAGAAGTGCACTTTCACCATTTCTTGAGAAGGTGATCTTGTGAAGTACTGAAAATGCTCACTGATTTTTCACCTCGGAGTCTAGATCATAACATAGATATTCTCAAGAAAGACAGGCAGAAGACCTTCTATTCATCTACTTAATGAATTAGTTTATAATATGCTGCAGCAGCAGGAGACAGCTGTCATTCTTTGTCAACAGGAATGGCATTACTATGCCTAGCATTGTATTTATCAAAATCAAAATTAGATTTCTGTTAGTTTTGACTTGTTTGTAACTCTTTATAACCTGCTTATTAGAGGTTAGAAAATGTCAATGTTCATTTGGTGGCTCTGACTCCTGTATCTCCACAGCAATCCTACAGAAGGAAGAAGCAGAAAAGGCAGGGGAAAAAAAAATGTGAAGAGGCTGGAGGATTAAAAAAACTGAGCACTCTTCCTCCTGTTTCCAAGTGCCTTTTTCCTCAGCGGCACTGCCAGGTTAAGGTCATTCATACTGCTGTACTCCTTCAGCTGTAACAACTGCTGTGAAACAACCCCTGTTAAGAACTCCCTTGACAGAGTTATTTTTTCAGCCATCTCAGTTCACTGATTTGTTTCACAGAATGGTTTGTCAGCACAACAGAACCAATGCAAACAAGCAACTTGGGACACAAACTCCCTCAACTGGCACTGCCAGACTGCATGACTGAACTATAGACAATTTCACTGACAATCCATGCAATTTCAGGAAATTTCTTCCAGAAGGGCTGGGTGATTCACAAATACTGCAACAGCAACAGATGATAGCTACCCTATGAGTACACATAGTTTTTGGAAGCTAATTTAAAGATACTAAATTTTAACAACTAAGTGCCCAAAGCATATGAAGAGAAAATTTTAATCCACTGAGACAACTCATAAAAGTGGGACCTACAGATAATTCATTTATTCCCAGTAAATATAAAATCACACTGAAGGGACGATGAGTTAGAGAGCCCAGCAGATTTAACAGAAGGGAATTCACATTAGAAATCACACACACACAGAGCATCCTACTAAAGGAGACTCACACAGGTTTAGGATCTATCTCAAAACTGGAAAATGTTGTATCACACAGGAGAGGAAAAATCTAGTGAAAAAAACTTGTAACTAGAGATAATCAGTTTAAGTTCTGAAAGTGTGATGTTATGGCTGATTAGTTGCAATTGTTGTGTCTGAAGTTACAGACAAACCGGACTTTTATTAAACTTTAAAGAAAACTGAACTATGAAGAAAGGTTGTAAAATACCTGCAGTCTGTTCTGCTCTCCTTAAAACAGGACAGCTAACATCTCACAGGGAATGGGGGGTGGAGGTTTAGCAAGGGCTCAGAACGCACAAAACTGAGGGCAGTTTCACACATGGCTTATCCAATCCAGCAGCTTGCTCCCCTCCCACCAGCTCTGGAATGACAAGCTGACTTCTCCATAAGATCTTACTCAGTTTTCTTTCCCTTAATATGGATTCATTTTCTGGTATTTTAAACAAATTAAAGCACCTCACAGAAACGTCTGGTGACTAGACAAGCCAGGTAAGCAGCAGAAAAGGGAAATTAATCTTTTCTAAGAGCCACAATCTTAGCTGGTTCACCCAGCACCGCATAACCAAGCCCAAGCCATGCTTCCAACGTAGCTGCTAACCTGTGACTGGGATCCAGTACCTCTGTTAGCAGCTGGAGAGACACTGGTTCCCAGCCACACATTTCTTCCCATCTTCCTTGCATATTCTCTGGCACTTAAGAGCTCTCATGTGAAACATTATCTGTCCACTGTGTCAACCATACCTCCCTCCTCCAAATAAAAAGATTCCACTGGGCCAAGAAGACAGACAGACTTAACAGGATACTTCCTCCACCCCAATCCAGGCCCAAACTTAGGATCAGTCTGATTCAAAAAACAGAAAGTTCACTTCGCTTTTCATAATGGTAACTTTGTTGCAACAGCCGCTGTTCCAATTACATATGAACAGGCTATTATATTAGCCAATAGCCATGAATTTCTTTCAAGCAGAGGATCCAGCACAAATCTAGATTATAGTCTACCCTTTTATGCTACTTCATGTAGCCAAATGAATATGGAGCTTCCAATGTGTTGTGTCATAACATCCACAAGATATACTTTGAGGTCCTTATCTTTACACTATTTTGTATTCTGGTACAATCAAAAGCCTAAGCCACATCACCAACTGTACTGAAGGTGGATAAAGGGACTCTAACCTAGGCATTCCTTGGTCTACAAAAGCAAAAAGTACTCGTTGGGGGATAAGAAATAGATTCTCAAAGTTATTTTCAATTTTTACAGTTGTTTAGGATAACAGAATAATTCGGGTTACAAGGGATCTCAGGAGTTCTCTAATCCTGCTCAGTGTAGCATCAGCCATGAGGCCATGCACTACTGTGAAGAGACTAATTCCATCTCATTAATCTTCTCATAGGAGCTAGAAGGCTGCTGTTAGGCCTCCCTGAAGCCTTCTGGTCTCCAGGCTGAATGAGCATACTTCCCTCAGCCTTCCCTCACAGGGCAAGTGCTCCAGTCCCCAGCTGTCTTAGTGGCCCTCCACCAAACTCGTCTAGTTTGATGTCTTTCACAGAACATCTAATGAGTTCTGTGTAGAAGGAAATAATCACTTCCTCTCAATCTTCTGGTTCTGTTCCTGTTAATACAGCCCAGGATACCACTTGCTTTTGCTCACAGTGTTCTGCTTTCTGTCTGTCAGACCCCCAGCCAATCTTCGCCTGGGGTTCTTCCTTCAGATGCAGGACTTAGCTTTTGTCTCTGTTGAATTTCACGAGGTTTCTGTCAGCCACTTCCTTCAGCCTTGCTGCAGGTGAGGTAAGTGACACCCACTCCTCTCCCCTCATCCACAAATCCTGCCATTTTTTACACAGAAGGTGGTCAGGTTGGTCAGGCCATGATTTATCCTTGGTAAATATATGCTGACTGTTCCCAGTCACCACCTTTCCATGTGTCCAGAAATGTCTTCCTGGAAGACTTACTCCATGACTTTCCTAGAGACCAAAGTGAGGCTAACCAGCCCTGTGGATCCCTGGGCTGAACTTTTGGCCGGTTTTGAAGATAGGTGTAACATTTGCTATTCTCTAATCATTACGGATTACCCTGTTCTCTACAACCTATGATGGTAAAGAACAGCCCCACGAGAACATCACACGGTTATCTCTGTGCTCTTGAAAGCAGCTTGTCTGGTCCCATGGGCCTACATGAGTCAAGTTCACACATTTGTTTAAACATGTGCAGCAAGCCACAATTCACAGGCCACTCAAGCAAGCAATGCTTAACTTCTATCCATGATGGATTTGTTTAAGTGTCATTTAAGGCAGAAAAACTTTGTCCTACCAATGATTTCAGGGCAACCACTCTATGTAAGCTGCTCCTTGTCAGAAAGATGAGAAACTGTAACTTATTTACTCCTCAGCTCTGCCCAGTCAACCATTGTATCACCCATCATGATCATATGTGATTTTCATGCAATACATTACTAACCCAATAGGGTTGTTTTTTATTTTAATCCTTTGAAAGAGCCTTACATTTTGGCTATGATTTTTGCTCTGGATTCTTCTGTCTGGTTAGACACTTTAAAGAATTCTCTAGTAATCACAGAACATCTTTTCATTAGTGTGTTTCTTTAAGTAGCTCTATGCTTTCAGAAGTATATCCATACATTACCTGACAAAAGTAATAAGTTTTGCTTCTAAAAAAAAAAAGTTGCAATAAGAACCAAGCAAGTCCCTACAGCCCATTCAGCTGATTAGCAGTTAGGTCTATGAATCTGTTGCATATTAGAATGAAGTTTAACCAGAAGACTGAGAAGTGATTATTTCCTGCTACACAGAACTTGTTAGATGGCATCTAGAATACTGTGTTTTGGTTCTCCCAGTGCAAGACAGACATCAAACTAGATGAGTTTGGTGGAGGGCCACTAAGACAGTTGGGGACTGGAGCACTTGCCCTGTGAGGGGAGGCTGAGGGAACCAGGCTCATTCAGCCTGAAGACCAGAAGGCTTCAGGGAGGCCTAACAGCAGCCTTCCAGCTCCTATGAGAAGATTAATGAGATGGAATTAGTCTCTTCACAGTAGTGCACAGCAGGAGGACAAGAGGTAACAGACATGTTGAAATAAGAGAGATTCTGATGGGTATGGGGCAGAAATGTCATCCCCCGGCCCCCCCCGGCCCCCCATGAGGCCAGTTCATCAGTGGAGCAGGGGCCCACAGTGGTTGTGTGGCCTCCATCACTGGAGGCTTTCAAGGGCCAACTGGATAAAGCCACCTGGTCTGGCCTCATGGCTGATGCTACACTGAGCAGGACTAGAGGACTCCTCAGATCCCTTCTAACCTGAGTCATCTTGTGACCCTGTGAAGTATGACTATCCTTAATGAGATTGATTCATACTATTAAAAACAGGTAGCCACCAGGATAAGTTGCATTCTCATGTCCATAACAGTACAATCACTTGTGATTTTGGTTTTACTTGCTCACATTCTCCCTCAAGAAATAATAAATAACTAGAAGCAGTTTAATTCTATTTGATATGCAAAGTCAAAGTGTTTGTCTTTAAAAGATCATTACAGAATAACATATTTCCCTAGGGCAGTCCTGTACTGTAAGAGCCATTTGTTCGGGATTGACCATGTGTTTGTACACAAAGAGAAGAGGCAGAAGGTTGTATCAGGGAGAGAACAATGGTATCAGGTTGCAACACACCTTTTCAGATCAGATCTTTCCTTAATTGTATACTTAGCACATCCTTGAACACAGCAACTACCTTTTGGGTTTCTACAGTATCCAAATACAGGATGCCCAGCAACATACCTAAGGGAGTACAGTATGAGCATGCACCCAAGCAGTGAAAGAGGTAACAGACAACATGCTGACTTGCACGGGGGAGGGCTAGAGAAAGGATTTCAGAGGTGATCAAAACCCCACAAAGATACATTTCCTTCTTTAAGGCTAGTCTACAAGAACAGTAACGTTCATAAGCACTCCACAGAAAGAAATTTAAAATAAAATCAACCTAAACCATAAACAAAGTATTATTATCCTCCAAGATATTTAGTGAATGAAATATGTCCAGACTCATCAGGAATGCTCTCATCTTTAGCTCTCTTCCTCTCAAAGAAAATTAAGCCTCTTGATTTCACTCCTCCATAGAGATTCTACCTTCCAGGAAGACCCCATCAGCTTGAAATCTAGATTGTTCAAAGTGTAAACTCAACTAGTTTCAGTGCTTTCGGTAACAGGTATCACCCTGCCCAAGGACCCTCCAAGCAATACCTGTGGTTTTATCATTCTTCTCCTCGTGTGTTTTACTCAAAAACACACTTCCCCTCCATTTCCTGCAAGGAAGGCCTGTAAAGGCGGTGAAACCAACTGCAGCAAGCTCAGAGGTCAATCACACAAAAAGTACTGTCAATTCACAAATTAAGAGAAGATTTGTATTGGCTTCTGGTCACACGTGTTTCTTCCCTCCACAACTAGCATGAGGAGCACAAAATATGCTTTAAAGCAATTTTAGGTGCCTCTAGTAGTATATTCATTCACATCTATCTCCAGGGAATACAGAAGTCCACTCTCTACTAAGAAATGAACTGCAACTTATTTGTTACAGCTGCTCTTCACATACACTTTCCCTGATCTCCTAATGCAGGGAAGGACAAACATAACTGTATCGGAGGCCAGCCTTGATACTAACTACCAGTATATATGTCTTTCACCTATTTAAAAAAAAAAAAAATGTACCTCAACAACTAGTAACTAGCCATATTAAGCCAACTTTTGAGAAGCAACCTACATCTGATTTAAAATTCCTCCCAGAGTAGAAAGGACAAGTTGTTGAGAAGCCACACATCTATATTTGACAAAACAAGAGCTAACTGTGGAAAACATTACTGCATTATACTCTCAGTATAGATCCACATTTCACCAGCTTGTAGCTCCTTGCAAAGATCCTTCTCACTTTCACTACTTTATTAGCACCTTCTTTCATATTTTCAATCTTTGGTTTCTCTTATTCTCCTTCCACTAAAAAGCTATGAACCTATTAGCCTGTATTCTAATACTTTAGGAACTAAGATTTTTTCTTCTTTTAACCTCGAATGCTTTCAAATTAATTGTAATTTGAGCTCTCAAGAAAGGGACAAACATTAACTTGTTAACTTCTACCAACCTGATTACCAACCAAGAAAAAACCCCAAAACAGGGAAACAGTTTTCTTATTATCCCATGCTTTTGACAGTTTAGGTAGAAAGCATTGATCACTTTCCCTTACACTAAGTCAGGAGAAAATCATGTTGTTATCCATTACTATGTTTGGCCTTTTAAAGTCATGAGCAGGGCCTACCTATCAGAAATTCAAGAAACAAGCATAATGCTACACTGCTTTCTTGGCAGGCCCTTTCATTTAATGACACAGGCCCTCTCCTTTAAATAGCACCCAGATACTTCATGAATGGATGATAAACACGATATTAGTATTTCAACACTAGTATCGGTGTCCAGAGCATCCAACATAGTACCATATTGTTCTCTTTGACTAACAAAAGTATCAACCCGTTCTTCCTACGGAATTCAAATGCCAAAGAAAAGAAAACGCGTTATTGCACATCCTTTCGGCCAGCAACAGTTACCGTATTTTAGCGGACTAAAAACGCGAGCTTCTAAGCACATTCAAATTGCCTAGCTTGACAGAGACTAAGAGGTGAGGCGTTGCAAACAAAAAAGAGAAACCAAAAACAAAGTTACCAGCGACCACCACCACCTCTTTTGTGCTGCTCCCTTCGCACTCGAGCAAACGCAGCCTGCTCGGACAATATCCTTAAACGAGAAGATGAAAATACAGCTGGCGCACGCCGAACCGCAGCCTCACCGCTGCGGCACCCCCACGGACCCCGTCAGACGGCCGGCCTGCCTTCCCTTTGTTTTGGTCACTGAAGAGCACCGCTGACCCCTTACTTGCTCGCCAGCGTCCGCCTCGGAGGGAGCCTCCTCCCCTCCCCCAGAGGCCTCCGGGGCCCCCCGCGCCGGAGCGGGGCCCCTCGCACCCCCTCCCCGAGGGCTGGCGCGGCCGACGCGGGGGGGGTGGGATGCGGCACCGGCGGCCCAAGCTACGGGGCGCGCCGCCCCCCCCTCCCCGCCGGGCCCGGCCGCCCCTCCCTCCCTCCCTCCCTCCCTCCTCCTCCTCCTCCCCCCCCGCCGCCGCGGCCCGCCCCCCCACCCCTCACCTCATTCGGTCTCTCCAGTGGTGCCAACCGCCTCATACAGGGAAATCGGCCACCTCAGGAGCCTCCCCCCGGCGCCCCGGTGCGGCCGGGTCCTCGGTGCGCAGCGGGACCCCCCCGAGCACGGACCCCGCGGCGCAGCGGAGGAAAAGGCGGCGGGGGAGGGGTCAGACCCGCTTCACAGACAGCCCGGCTCCACCGTAGCCCCTCGCCATTTTTGTTTCCCGCGGAGGAGAAGCTGGTGCATTCTGGGAGCACAAAGGGCCTGGGCCCCGCCCCGGCGGGCCCCGCCTGCGCCGACAGGCAGCTCCTGGGCCAGGGGGCGGGGAGGAAGAGCGCCGCGGCGGAAGGACACAGGTGAAGCCGAACCTTTGCCGCTGGTGAACAAAGAGGGACTACTTTAGGCGTGCTTGCCGAAGCAGAGATCCCTGCCCGCCGCCCGGGACTCGTTGCGGCAGTGCTGAGGGCTGCGCGCTGCCCCGCCGGCCGCTGCCTATTGTTCCCCGCCGCACCTGTGGGGAGGCGGCCCGGGGCCGGGCAGCGCCGCCCGCCCCGCCGTACCCACCGCGCCCGGCGGCCCCGGCGGTCCCCCGCCCGGGCCCGGGGCCGCGGCGCAGCTCCCCACATGGCCGGCGGTCGGCCCTGGCATGTAGAATGATCCAGAGAGAGCGGGAGGGCAGCCCGGCTTCGTGCCCGGGTGGCCGGCGAGGCGAGGCGAGGCCTGGCCCGCCCCGCACCCGGCCCGGGTACTGGAGGCTGCTGCGGCCGGTGCGTGGTACCGAGGGCACGGGGCAGCGGGCCGAACAGAGTGCTACTCCGCAGTGACAGTCATCGGGGTGCTGCCATTTTAGGAGACGAGCTAAACCTCGGTTTCTGTTCTTAGCGGTAGCTGTGTTAGCCACGCGAAATAGGCATTTCACTTTCTGTCATCGAGAACGGCTTGGTTTTGTGAATAGTTTTTTAGACTGCAGTACTGGACCACGGTAGTCCCCATGATTAAACGCAGCAATTGCCCAATGCAGCAGTAACATACGTTACAAAGCGTGCCCTAACCCTGTAAGGGCAGCTGCTCAGTGCTGCTCGGGCCTCTCTGCAATACTGAAATGCAAATATTTACTGGATCAGATCTTGACGACCGGTGTAAGAAGACACTCGGGGAACGGCTGAACCCGGTGGACTGGAGGGTGAATTTCCGATTCCCGTTTCTGTCCTGCTCATGCCGCACAAATTCCCAAAGCCTTCATCCCTCCTAGGATAAGCCACTGAAAATAAGACGCTGGATCAGTTTGCCATCCCAGGAAGGGGGACAGGGAGGGAAGCCTGGGCAGAGCACCGGAGTACAGCTTAGTCTGGTCAACTCCTACTTACGTCAGAATAAAGCAGTATTTATGATCAAAATCTCTTGTTCACAGTTGTTTTAAATACAAGTTTTAGGGGATAGTTCTCCCCTGGATGTGCTAACTAGACACTGTTCAGTAGTCGTGAATCGTGAATAGTCTGCTGCTAAAAACAGACTTGCACAACACAAAGGCCCTGGCTGCTCTTCACAGGTTTCACATACTGTGAACAGCAGTCAGGTACTTCTAATGCTAAAGGCAAATGGTCACCAGCAGGAGAAAAAAAATTGCACTTATTTGGAGATACACCTGCGTATAAGTTTTTATTTTTAAATCACAACAGTGGTGTGAGAACCAGTGTTTAGCTAAGTTAAAAAGCAAATTTTCTAGTCAGCAACAGAATAAACGTGATTAAACATCAACAATTGGCTCCCTCACAAGTTTTTTTAGTGTCATAGATGGAGGGTCTTAACCAGCCGTGTCATACAGTATCTTTGAAATGACTTAAAACTTCTCAAAGTAGTATCACTCCCCTATAATGTAAATTGTTTGTTTAACCACCAGCACCACCACCAAAAAAAACCCCACAAACCCAACAAACAAAAAGCTCCTGACCAACACGGCACATGCCAGCTCTACCCTCCTTGTCCTTAGAATATTGCTCCCAGAAGCCGTTTGCGTAACCCCACCGCAGAGTTGCAGAGCTGCCTGGCCCCACCCTGTCCATAAAGCACCACTTGTCACGAAGCGAGGAGTTGCTGCTGGAAGAGCATTATCTGAGGGCAGCATGAAGAGACACTAGGGATCCCTACGTTACATAAGAATAATTAGAGTTTGATAAACTGATTAGTTTGCTATTTTAGGGATTGCACTAGTTAGGCCAGAATGTACCTCCCAAAGCTTGTTACCATTAGCTCTATTACTACAAACAGCAGATCATACCAATGTTTTCCCACAACCTAGATTCCACATAATATCTTTCTCCTGTAATATCCAAGAAGTACAATATGAGCTTATAGCCGAACACCAAATAAAACCATTTCAAACTCTATATCCTTTAAGGCCAGCTATTACTGATAGCTAAAAAAATTCCAAGCCATGTATCTCCCACATACACACCTCGCCTCCTGCCACCACCTTAATTTAGTAACTCATACCGTAACATCCTTTTTTAATCAATTTAGCAGGTCCCTGAATCGCCGTCCGACAGGAAGCCCCTTTCTAGAGCAGTGACTGTGTGACTCCTACTCATCCAGTCCCTCTGCTAGACCAAGTAAATCAAATGGCTGAGGTATATGTAGCACAGGTGACTTTAAGTTCAACAACTTGTACTCTGGAAGGAGAAATTTGTACTGGAAGAGTCACTTGCACTGTTCCTTTTCCCAAGCTGACCAGATTGTTACAGGGTTGGCAACCTTACTGGAAATGTGCAAATGATCCTTTACAAATGGTTTTCAAGTTAAAATGCTCAAATCAGGAAACCTGTATTTGCAGCAGCAGGAGGATCCTTGTTATCACTGGCATATGTGGGACAAAGAAATCAACAGCAATAGGAAAAAACCTAGTTTAAGCACTCTTTCCACAATTCCCATTACTATACTATGAGACATGGATGATTAATCTGATTTGGAGCAAGCCAGAATCTTTGTCTGCTTTCTGTTCAGTGCTAGTAGTAAAACAACCAGTTATTTTTTCTCTTAACATATGGCAAGACTGTATGTTATGACTTTAGAATGAACTTTCCTGCCTTACTTTCTTTTTTGCCTTCCACTAATACCTGAAAACTATTTGAACATACAGTTTAAGCACTCTCTCCTGTTGTGTTTTCAATTCCAGACATATTATGTATATACTTCGAGGCACAGAGTGACCAAAGCCAAATTAAATTACATTCCCTCCAATGTCAGTAAGGGCTTTCCTGTGCAGAAGTTTCAGGAAAAAAAATAGTCTTTGATTATCTATCAAATTCTGCTTAATAATAGTTATGTTCAGCTTTATTCCATCTCATCTTATACATAGCTCTATTTCAGAAAGGGGCTAAAGAATAACAACCTGGCCCTGTCTTTACCTCTGTTTATTTTTGTCCATATACTGTTAGGCAAGCTCTTGCCGTAAAGACATGCAAAAGCAAAGGCTTGGCTTTTTTAAATCGTATCTTGCCTTGCTGGCACAGCAGAGAAAAAATAAATTCCATATTCAAAATGTAAATTTCCTAGTACCCAGTAGAGATGGATGAATTTGAAGAGTCAGAAACAGTGGCATTTCCCTTAGCCAATGGCCCTTCTCCCAAATGTTAACGGATTTTTTAAAGGCTGGTGTGATGTTCTGTACTTTCCTTGCGACAATGGCCACATAAATATTAAACAAGCAAATGAAAACACACAAAACCCAAAAGTGTAAGTCAGCAGTATATGTAGATGAGAGCACCAACTGCCGCACAGTATTATTTTCCATTACCTTATTGTATCACACAACATAATGTCAAAATGATACCCTTGAACAAGACAATACTGTAAAGCTTATCCTTGTACAGATGGTTGTCATGACCACAATTCAGTAAGGAGGGAAAATTAGATCCCAGGCCATTTTCTCTGCATTGTTTAAGCATGGGAACAGCAAGGAAGCTCAACTGGGATCTTCCTATCTTAAATCAAGATAAATATGGTACATCTATTTTTACATAAACATAATAATTAGTGAGACAATGCATGTATGCTGCATTTATTATGGCTCAACTCAGACAAGAATCTTCAATTTCAAAATTTAAAAAATAGGCAAGTGATGTTATAAGATATAAAGAATTTTGTATTGTCTTACAACTACCTAACAATTGTCATAAAATTACAGTAATTATTACATATTTACACTAAAGATACAAAAATAGGACAAAAAATATTTTAAAATATATATCTTTAAATATTTTTCTAGATAGACAAGAATATGAATAATTTTTCATCCTTATATATCAGCAATACAGAGGAAAATAAATTAATATTACTGGATGTAAGGTACCCTGATATTGGTCTTCACACAGAAACACTTTACCATTCCCATCTTTTTTATAGAGGTATATCTTCTCAGAGATCAGGAAATCCTGAAAAAAACTGTCCTGTACTCCATCATCTTCTTCTGAATGTTGGGATCTTGCTTGATAAAGCTTAAACTGTAAATATCCTTTTAAATGTGTTCACTATCATGGTCATTGTTCACCCAATTTAGCCAGTCAAATACTATTTCTTCTGTTAAATTCAATGTATAGAAAAACAACGTATTTGTCCCACTAATCCTAAGCAATTTTTCCTTCATTATCTCCTTAATATTTAAAAATCTACTGCTTGTAACTTTTGAAGATAGAATATTATGAGAGTATTGGAGTCCTAGTTTTGACTGTAAGTCTCCAAAGCGCTTCTGCAACACACGCATTAAACAGCAATTACTGTGTGGGTTAGTGTATTATCCACTGGTATCACAATCTTTATTAGCCTTTGAACTAAGCCACATTTAAACTTGAAAACCATTAAAAGGTTGTTTACCTTCTAAAAAGTAACATTTAGCAATCTAACTCTGTTCTTTAAATCCTTCCCTGGCAGTATTACTCAAAGCACCAAAGACACTTATTAAAAAAAAAAAAACAAAAACAAAACTATGGGTGTTAGCTCTGCATCTAGTAACAGACACTTCAGATGCTTGAAAAAATGTCAAACAAGCTACAACTTTAAAAGTCCTTAATACTCGATTAACTTAAAATTTTATTCCAGATGTGTAACCTTTCTGAAATGACTTTTAAAACATAAGTCAGGATTTTGTATGTCTGAGTGGTCTTTGGTAGGTGGATAGATAGTTCTTCAGGTGCTCTATAGTTCACAATTCAAAGCACTTACAAGCTATTAAATGTTCACATAATTCTAATATAAGACCTTAGTTATTCCTAATTTGCAGTTCATACCCCACCATGGCTGAAATCTCTCTGTTTGCTGGAAGTGGCTGAATAAGAAGCAATCCCTCAGTTCATGTATGTATAACAGTGGAAAAAATAAAACTTGTAATAGACCGAGATGTTCAAAGACTGGAACAGTAAGAGCTTGAGACATAGTGTTTCTACATTATTTACACCATCTTTGAGTAGGCTTGCTAAAGAGCGGGGAAGGCCTTTATTTTGAGAGAGTATTTGTCTGGCACCTAAGTTATATTAATGCTTTTTTGGTACCTAAACACAGTGAGTAAAGTCTGAAGGAGAAAAAACAAGTGCTTGACTAAGTTTGGCCTTGCTGAGGGTGCTTATGCATGAGTTACTGTGTTCTTACTGGCCATACTGTCTTTTCTGTATTGAAGAATTTTGAGCATATGTAGCATTATTTTAGCTCCAGAAAATAGCTGTGAGAGAACTGCAGCTTATTACTATTATAGCTAGTGGGAATTTTGTGAAGGTATGCAAGCATAGTCCTGAGTAATCTTTCTTCCTGTCTTTTTCTTGTGAGACCAGTGCATAAAAATATGAGCTCATTACTCAGAGTTGGAATTTAAAGAGAGGTTCACTGCTCTCTCTGCACTGTCATTCTACTGCCGTGGTCATATAATCACCTTCTTTCAGAAAACAAACAGCTGCCAAGACTTGAAATTTTGGTTAATTGCCTGGATCAGAAAGAGGTTCCGGTTCCCAAACTCCCTGAGAATTCAGTCATGCGCTGGTGTGATGCATTCCATCCCCTACTCTCTATGCATAGATCTGAAAGCAGTTACTGAAGCTCTAGTGACTGAAGTTAAAATGCATAGTCAGCATTTCAGAGTCAAAGCCTAAGCAAGCATTTTATTCATTCACTTTAGCTCTGTTCTGCAGATTTGCAAAACTAATTGCAGTCTCGCATATTTTACATCATGATGGGTTGTATCATGACTTCTTGAAGACTGTGGCATCATAGAGTTCTATGGCAAGGTTTTCTCCGTCAGCATCTATGCTCCTTTGTGTACTGTAAAAATGTCTGCTAGAGCAGAATTTCCAGCTCTTGTGCGGTTAAATTTTGCAACAGTACAGACCAGACTTACCTCTTAACTCTAAACTGAAGTAAAAAAATGTTTAATGGCCCCTCAGGACACAGTTACATGGCAGAATATTACCGTTTCATCTGCGGTGAAAAATCTGTTCTGGACACCAGTCTGGCCGGAGGGAGAATTAGTACAGCATTCCTTCTGCTCTCCCACCACCTGGAATGCAGTATGGGCCTTCTCACAAGCTTTCAGCAGACCTGCCAAGTCCCACTCAGATGGAAAGGCCCTCACTTCTCTTATTTTCTTTTTTTTTTTTTTCCTAATAGCATCTCTTTATCTGATGAAGATGGAGACGAAGTACTTCTGAACAGTGCAGTATGATGGGATCCTGCTAACACTTACAGCTGTTTCCAGTCCAGTAAATTCAGCTGCAGGGACTGAGGATAAGGCAGTAGCCCTTTCTGTAGCTGCTGCCAGTCCAAGAGGGCTGCACGGAAAGAACCCTAAGCGGTCCCAGGCCAACACACTATCCAAGTCATCAATTCCATACTTCATTTTTCCACTGCTTATAAAATAGTGATGCTGTTACATTTGTTAACTTTGATATACTTAAGTAAAAGGTGCAATCTAAGTATCGTTCTTTTGGCTAATCCAAATGTAATAGCTATTGTCCGGCATATATTTTGATCTTTCCACCCTGATGCCATGCTATCTCAGCCTGAAAGCCCAGATTCTGTTCTAGCACAGCATTGTTTATCTGCAATCAGCTAAAAATATCATACAGAAACAGCATCAAAATAAATTCTTATTACATCAGTCATTCGTTCTCTATTTTGACATCCTTCACACCGGCACTGACATCCCCATCTATACAGTGCTGACTCTGTCCCTAAAATCTGGGGCTGCCAGGACAGACAACATTTTTTTCTTTTTTTTTTTTTCCCCATGCTATGTGCTTTTGTGATGAGTTAAAAACATTAGTTAAATGTCAACGTAAAACCAAAGCAACAGTGCATTCACTTGCAACATCATCAGGCTGCAACACCATACTGTAAGCCAGATTGTGCCTCAGTAAACTAGTGAAATTCTTATAATGTATCACTAGAATAGTAGAAAAAAATGGTCTTATCAACACAGAAGAGCTGTATTTCTACTGGATTAATGTAGTTAAAATAGTCCCATCTGAAGCTATCGTAGCACGGATGTAGTTAGCAGATAGCTAAACTTGAAGATGGGTTTGGGAGAAGTGGGGGAATGTGGCACACGCGCACAGCCGGCTGAGCAGTCCCCTGCCCTAGCTTTTGCATCTGGGTGGGAGTGCGAACTTTGCAAAGCAGCTAATGTGAGCTAAGGGCTGGCAGTCCTGCTGCTTCCCTCCCGGTGTGCTGCCAGGGCTCCCCTTGAGCCCGCTTGGCTGCTCCTCTGACATTAGAGTGACCTGCTTCATAGCAGTAAGTAGTATAAACTAACCCCACAACAGTGGTAAATCGTTTTCTGCTGGTTCAGTCCCCTGAGCCTACTTCTCACGGAGGCAGGGGAGGCCTGGACCGAAGGAGAGGGTGGTGAGGCGAGCCCCAGTGAGGGGCTGCAAGTCCAGCTCTTCTCTGCAAGTTGTAGCTGAGGGTACAGTTTCCTGACCCAGCCAAACTTGTCTGACAGCTGCTGCCATCTAAGGTTGCACTTGTCGTCTGCCATGGTAGCTGTCCCCTGTGCCAGGAGCCACACAGATGTGGCAGGTCAGTGAACGGCTCCAACTGAAAAACATTGCTTTTATGCATCTATGTATACATAACACATATATGTATGTATAAAAATGGGTTCGTTTTCAGCCAGATCAGTTTGCAGTGACTTCATGAGTCTAGGAGCTGACAGTATATACACATTGAGGAGGGAGTACAGAACCAAGGTAGCAGAAGAGGTGATAAAAATGTTCATTTTAGAAAATGGAAATGCAAAGGGAAAAGGCTTATTTCTTACTCTGTTCCAGTTATAGAATGAAACATCTACAACAAGCCAACAGGGAAACATAAACTGACCTTCAGTTTGGCCCCATGGACTGCCATCTCTCTTTCAGATGGTCAAATGTATGTTTCATGGCCGTGAGCAGCTCATGAAGTGACAACTGAAATATTTCTGATTATGGGACAAGTGAGCTGCTTCTTGAGTCAGGAAAGCAGAAGTGTGCCAAGCAGGCCTGCCAGGTAGACATCCTGGCCCTGTGAATTCACTGATCCTGAAAAGCATCGTGTGATGGCCTCAGCCCAACTGGAATTGAGGACCACATGCCTTCCCAGCCTGGGCAACAGTGGTGGCCATCCAGGGGTCTTTATGGCTCTGCTGTGTTCCATTACAGCAAATCAAAGTCCATCCTCTTGTCCATGAGTAATGCAAAGGGGAATATCCAGACCTGCCATAAGCAGATGCGAAGACAACTTCAGGATGAGAAAGACCACATTCAAAGTGCCTGCCTACATGAAAACACCCTAAAAAGCTGAGACAAATTAAACTTATGAAGACAATGCACAAAAGGGAAAGCATACTAAGTATGTGTGAGGATTATCTAATGCAGAAGTCAGTTTGCTATGGTTTAATTCTCCTTCAAATTACAGCTGTCTGTTGTCAGTTTGCCTCTCCCAGGACCTTTACCAGCTGTCTCGGATTTCTCAGGTAGGAACGATTCTAGAGCCGTACTTGCCAAGGACTGGAGGAAATGCAGGCAAGCATTAACAAGACACTGTGCTAGCATGCAGGTGGTCGCTAAAAGTAGAACTGATTGTCTTCTGCCCTGCCTGGAATTCAGCAAACAGACCAAGAGGTCAAGTAGTGATGGCCTCCAAGGACTTTTTAATTTACTGCAGGTTCTAGGATGTAAAAAGTCTGTGACAGTAAAGATATAATGCTGTATCAGATTACTGGTGTGATTTAATTACCAGTGGATAGCCTGTGGTGAAAAGGGCATCCTTACTTGCTAGACCTGTAAGTCCAGGTCTTATTTAAAAACATTTTTAAACAGAAACAGCAAATTTAGTATGAATTAATCACTGGTTGGATATGTAATTTTCTTCTGTTTAGAATCCACTTTGAATCATACATGATGGCTGGGAAGAGGGATGGAGAAAAAAAGAGATGGAAAAGTTCTGTCATTTCCACTTTGTCCTGATTTTAAATTAAAACAAATTGTAACCATCAATTTCTGACACGTGGGAAACAGTAGTGGTGGTTGGAGTTTGACTTGAAGTAAAACTGGAGATAAACCTATATCCTCAGTTGTGTAAGTGAGTCCAGGTTCAAACAAAACTGTGCAGAAGGGTTTTTATGTGGACGGTTGCAGGATGTGAACAGGAAGCTGGGATAAAACATAGGTGAAAGGAGGTCAGCTTGGATGTCGGCACACACTGAGTCTGTTTGTTTGTGTACATAGAGGCAGTCACAAAACAAGTGGATTGAAAACTCTGCAAATCTCACATCAAAGTTGACCTAAACTATAACAAGTTATTTAGTACATATCTAGACAAAACAGAAAATAAATATCTGTAGTCATCTGAAACATTTTCAAAGAAACGGCGCTACCTGTGTCAAACACAATGACTGCATTGACCAGCTACCTGTTAAGCCCTGTTAGAAGTGTAAAAGTCTAACAAAGACTCTCTATGTCTTCAAAGAACTGTTCAGTTTACCTCACCCACGACTAATATTTTTGCAGGTATACTCCCAAATCCCAAGCCCAAATTGGTTTTGTGGGTTGGAAATGCGGGTTTGTGGATTAAATCTCCTTTTGTGCAGCTACTTTGTAATACAAAAGATCTAGAAAGGGTCAGATTGCCTGCTCTGTCGAAAGAAAATGCTTTATCTGCTACAGCTTCTGTCGGGTTGTGATGGTGGTGTCATTTGAATGCTCTGTTTGGAAAGAGGCCTCTGAGCCTACGTACAATGAGAACTCGGGGCATGCACAACAGTTGCACTGTTCACCATAATAGCACTGAATATATTCAGTTTATCACAAAAGATATATTTTAAATGAGTTTCTTCTGAGCTAATAAACGCTTTAATTAACTGTAATAGTTTATACATTTAGACAAATCATAGCCATTTTTAATAGACTTAATTGTATATAAAATGCAGCCTTGGTTTCTTTTAAATGAAAGACAAGGAATCAAATAGCGTGATTTCTGATGTAGCTTCATACAGAGCAATCTTAAAATACATCTTTGAGGCCTATGTTCTTACAGATACCATATCGTCAAATAACAAAATGACTTTAGTTGCAGTTCCACGACACATTTTCTTTAGCAGTCAGGCTGGTTTAAGAAGTTCCCACCACAACCTCCTTCTCGGGCACTCTCCATGCACCCTGAGTGCAGGCAAAAACTGTTTGTTCAGCTGTGCTGTGAATTTCATCACAGAAACAATCCGGGTTAAAAATAACCTCTAATTAAAAATAATTGAATAATATTGATGGTCTAGGTTATAAAGCTGTCTCAGAACAGTTTTGTCCAGATTGGGGGACGGAGAGGAGGGGGTGGGAGCAGGGATGACTGTGACACAGAAATAAAATGAGCTGGGAGGGGGCAGGGGAAAAATAACTTCTGTTGTGAACTTCAGCGTTGCTGAAAAAGCATGTGGCAGAACTCGCCAGTGAGAGCTGCAGCGCTGCGCAGAGCCAGGCGTGCAGAGCCTTGCAGGAACCAGGCACAAACCTCATTTGACAAGATACTTTTATAGTATATTGATATGATGTAATCAGTCTATGACTGCAGCGATACTTATCTCCCCAAAGTTAAATGAAGCATATAGATAAATATAATACTGTGTACTACATTAGCATAAGCTTGATCATTTACTTAAAGAGTTTCAAACTGTTAGTACTCCAAATTGCCTTTTGTCATTCAGCTAGGTAAAAAAAAACACCTTTAGAAATGCTGTAACCTAGTAGTTATTGTGTTGTGGTTCATTTATTACTTTGTATAGATGGATCAAAACCATCTGTTGTTCAGAAATGTGTACTATTACATAGAGAAGAACTCAAAGAATATATTTTAGACTGCTGAATTTATTCTGCTTGGGTATTTTTAATGATTTAAGAAAATTCGTGTGTGAATGAAGTTCCATACTTTGCTTAAAACAGCATTTCTGCTTCTAAAAAAAAATAATTCTAAGTATAAAGTAGTTTTACTTCATTCAAGTCATTTTCTTTATAGTGGGAATTGCTGCTAAGTACTGTAGAAATTTAGATGTTGACAAATTTAATATAATTCAATTAATACCTTATGCCTACTGGGATATTTTCTATCAACAAGCTCACAGTACTTTCTATAAAGTAGGCTACAGGAATTAATTAATATACAATCAATAGACTGCCTACTCTAGGGATCGAAAAAGGCATCTGCTCTGTGCCAGGAATATACTTGACTGGCTGGCTGTTTGTTTTGTTGCTTGTTTAAAGGGAATTGAAAACTGTTTTATCTAAAAAAACCCAATGGTGAATACTTAAGTAGATGAACTGTACATATAGTTAGTTAACAGCTTGGAATTTAAGCACTACATTGCTGCTTTCTTCATAAGGGGTGATAAGCTTTTTAAGAAAGTTCATGTATTACAAATTACCTCAGAATGACCAACTTTAATAAGATAATACCAAAAAGAAAAAAAAAATTATTTAGACCTAAAAAATTTATAATCCTTACAATTAGAGGTTTCCTAAAAGGAAATATTTATTTCCTAAGGATTTCTGCTAATTGTTACTGCTTCTCCAGGGTGCTGTCAGAATCTTCTAACAATTCAGTACAAAATTTCTGCATTTCATGGGCAGAGATTTTGAATGTAGCAAACCCAGTAAGCCAAAGTGTTGTGTCTTGAGTAATTTCTGCCAGTATCATGAAGACTGTTTGATAAGGCAGGCCAGTACATTGTATTAATTCTTGCATACGGGGCCAGATTCTCAGCTTCATTAAAGCGTGTGAACTGAAGCAGATTTATGTATGTATGATTTAAGGCCCGAAGGAATGATTAGTTCAGTTCAGATTCCTACATAACACAATGATTCATTCACTCTGCCCAGCAAATCCCTGGGCTGGAGTATATATTTTAAGGCGACATCAGAGTTTTAGGGCAGATTTGAAGAGCTTTTCTTCTTAACCCATTTTAAGCAGTTCCTGTTTCTGCCGCTTCTTCCAAATGCCAAGCTATTCCTGCATCTCTGAATATGACAGCCTTTTGAGTGGCATGCGCAATCAAACCAGAGAACTGATGTGGCTTTTTTCTTTTTCTGTGTTATTTTTAATTTAGGTTCAGCAAACAGTTCACCGTTCAGCTACGCAAACCAGTTGCATGGCAGAAGAGAGAGAACAGCATGGGAGTAGGTGTAAGTAGTAGAGGACAAGAGAGGAAAAGGTTTCACATCATAGCAGCTCTGTTATCTGTAGTTGCTCTTCTGCCCATTTTTCTCCTCCGTACCATAGCTGGCAGAAGGCAGGGCATATCTGTACCTCACTAGCTGAGGTTCACAGTCTAGCATTTTAGTGTGAACTGACGTTCACAGGCAATTAAAGCAAATATGCTAGACTGTGAACTGAAACAGTTCTGTTGTGGAAATGTCCTCCGGCAGAGGGGATGGCAGGACAGCTGGGGGTAGCAATGCATTAAACCATTGCAGCTGTTTTCCTCATTGCACTTAAGTCGGAGCTCTTAATTAAGTACACCACGTGTTGAAAAATGTACTACCCTGCTAGGTAATTTGTTCCAATACTACACCTCCTTAGGAGTTAAAAATGAACACCTTCTTTCTGAATTGAATTCTGCTGACATCTTCTCATCATCAACCTTCTTACGTCAGCGTCTACTAGCTTCAGTACTGGAATTCAGTATTTAGAATCTAAGTAGGAGTTTTGAAAGAGTGTGGGGTAGAACTTGGATGTTGTCTAGCTCTCCGAGCTACCTTATAAATTAAGGAGGAAGGTGGAAGTGCTAATTCAGGGTAAGACATTTTGGGAAATGGCAGTAGGGCACCAAGAAAATGCCAGCTCAACTATTTATGGGAAAGTCCATAAATAGGAATTAAGATGCTTAACATTCCGATTATAAAAATGTTTGGGTTTTTTAACAGATGACTACCACGAGCGTAAGATAAACAGAACAAACAAGTATTTTACTTCAAGTAGTGTGAACAGAAGTTCATAGTAGATTATAACTTTATTTTGCCACTAATTCAAAGAAGGAAACAGCCTGGATAATTAAGCAAAATAACCATGGTGAAAGCTGGGTCCATTCTAAAAATCATTTGGCAAAAGTAAGTTGTCTGAAAATGATAAAATTATTTCCAAACCAGAAATAGATTAATGCTAGCAAGTGTACTCTGACGATGCATTTTAACATATAACCTCAATTAATCTTGAGTAACATTCTTGAACCTCATAATTCCTGCAATTAATAGAGGAAATAGACTTGAAAGGACAAGGATGTACAAAGGAAACTTGATTTTATTAGTTGACTGAATCTGAACTGTGTTGTCTTTGTAGACTTTGAAACAATGAGAACACAAACGCGAACTGTTGTTTAGCATTTGCTTACAATTGACCATTAATGAGGTAATGACTACCTTCAAATCTTTTCTTCTGAGCAGAGTATTTTTGGAGTTTCCTCAGTCCTCTAACGTATAAATAGCTGTAATATAGAAAGCTTTCTATTCTGAATTTATGAAGACCTATTTACTCGAAACCTGTTATGTTATTAAGACCTATTAACTGTAATATTTTCTAGTACATTTTGAATTTTAAACAATATTCCAGAAAAAACAGTAGACATTGTGTCTCTCAAAGCAAAGACTTGTACCCCAAGTTAATCAGCATCTCTGAATGTTTAATAATAGTTGGATCTAATCTCAGTCAAGAGCTAAAAATGGGTCACATACATTTATGTCATTTATCTGACTGTATTAAAACATTATTTTTGATGTATATATGTTTAAATAAGATAAAAGTTTCAGTGGTTACAAACAGCCACTTTACTCAGGCGTAAATCCAAGCTACTGATGAAAGGAATTGGACCTAACTGAGAGGAAAAAAGAATTAAGATTAGTTTTTAGTTCAGATCATTGATCTAGTTCTTTATACAGCAAGAGAAATGGTTATGCCAACGCAAGGGAGAAGGTAGGCACCAACCGCAGGAGCAAGAGAAGAAGGTGACACCATCTGCTTCTGCAGCAGGAAGAATTTATGCGAGCTTAAAGTGACCATATAAATACAGCCTTAGAAATGAAACCTGCTGGCTAGAAGAGTCTGTTTCCTCAAATAGATTAATGATTTGTTTATAACAAGTTAAGCCACAAGGGAATCCTTGACAGGCTTTGTCTGCTTTCTGGGTAAGAGATGGCTCTACCTATTCACGCACTAGAAGCATTAGCATTTTTAAGAATTTGAATGTGATAGGAAATAATCTATTAGGATAAAATGAAAGTTAACACAGAGTTCACAGAAATTTGCAGGAGGGGAAGGAAATAATATAATCTCACTCTGAAGGGAACACGAGGGAAAGTTTAGGTCTGAATGTTGGATGTGTCCCCAGATCTTCATTCTCTTCCACAAAGACAAGCCTAAGGACGTAGGGTCTGTATAAAAACAGACTCCCAGATACATCTCTGAGCAAGCACCTTGATAGCTGGGTAATATGAAGAGAGAGAAACCTCTACATTTTTGCAGACTTTATTTTAGGAAATGCAGGTGGTTTTGTTTTAAATCATCGTCATGTTGCATATTGCTTAAATACATTTATTAAAAGTAATTACAAACCAAGGTAACTGGCAAATACTAAGGCATTCCATTCCTACTGGTGCTGTAATACTTTAAAACTGTGGTACTGCCCGGGATCACAGAATATTTCTTAGGCATCTCCAAAGAATAAGAGCACTAATCCAGGAAGCCATGCTAGGCAGACTGAAAATTGGTACAGCTGCTGTCAAAAAGAGAAGTCTTGTGATTATTAACATTGGAAGTCTTGTGATTATTAATGTTAGCCAGAGCCCCCCTGCATATAATATGGTGGTGGGGAGAGTGTGTGAACCCTGAGGACTTCCCATGGGGTCTCTTATGGTAGCACTCGAGTTAAATCGCTACATGGGTGCAGCTGCTTCAAATAACTGTGTAAGAAGCAAGCCCAGCACCATTGCAGTAAGTTAATGCTTAGCTTTTGTTTAATGTTAAAACCTGTATTACTTGCTCAAGTAACACAGACTTTCCTTCAAAAGAAACTGGATAACATTCTTTATTATATTTATAAAGGTGCGTGTTATACTGTATATCTTGAAGAATTCAGATTCTTCCCCGTAGTTTTCCATTCTCCTCATTAGTCTCATATTTTCATTCATTGTATGTCCAGAATTCCTGGGCGCTTCAGCACATGGAACCGCTTTTAGGTTTTCCTGAGTTATTCTTACCATGTAATAAGCTCCAAGTTGTCATAGAACTGAAGCTTAAGGTAAGATGGTATTATAAAACCACATTTACCTTTTGACACCGTGATTGACAAACACTGCATTTGTATAATCAGCAGTTGATTTCTCTCTTTCTTACACACAAACTCTGCATCACTAGAATAACAACACTCAGTGTTGATATAGCTGGATAGGAAACTTAAATATTAACAGGTAGCAATAAATCAGCATAACTTTTACTGCTTGGGCATTAAGATATGCCAGAGTTTTGGCATTGGCATACACAAATGGATAATGTGTGAACTGCAGAGTGGAAAGGCATGTGTGAATGGAACGGCTGTACTGTAAATAACACATCAGTATGATTTATGTTCTATCTCAGTTGCTTTTCTGCATCTGCCCCCCGGTCTTTAGAATATTCCTTTGGTTTTGCACACCCACTGAATGCCAAGTCAGTGCATGTTACACCTTTTCTGTTACTGTTCTGGCTTGCGTGGCCTAGCTTTTCATGGGAGGTGCCTTTACTGAGGCTTAACTGGGAATTCTGTGTTTAACAGGGAGCATAAAAAGGCTGAAATGGCTGTACTTTTTAGCATTTAGCAAAGCCTGGGCACAAAGAGTGCTTGAAGAAGAACTAAACACTTCAGTGCTGGAATAAAGCACCTGCTCTCACAGATGACTAAGATCTCATGTACTAACTGAAAAATACATCCCCTAATGAACATATGCCAGGAACTGTTTGGATCCAGACGTAACAGGAATGAAACATTTAGATCCTTGCCTGCCATATGGGAGACCCACGTTTCATGATTACTCCCAGCCTGTCATTCCAAGGGTTGGCATAGAACACTGGATGAAGTAACGGCTTGAGATTATTCAGCAAAATGTTTAAATGTTTGCTCTGTGGTCTCCTCTTGTGTTGCCTTTCCGTTGCGTGCCTGTAATCTAGCTAAACTTGTGCAAACCACTGAACTGTAGAGGGAGGTGATGCAGAAAGCGCAGCCATCTGGGCCTGCCTGAATAGGAAGAGAAGAAAACACTCTTACTGTGAGAGTCGCTGGCTGTTATTAAAGCCAGGATTGCTTTTACAGGGGTGCCAAATCTTACTAATTAATTTTCAGATTTATACTTCAGAGTGACTCTGGCAGTGATTATATTATTCAAAAAGCAGTTGCAGACTGTTCTTGAATCTTAAAGCACAAGTCTCTCTAAATTCTGCAGGGTTTTAATACTTTGTCAGCTCCTAACATTTGGTTTCCAGAGTCACATCTTTCCTTAAGGGTAAGCCCTGCCAAAAAAACGTTACTTATTCTTACATAAGACCCGTCTTTTCATCAAAGAAGCCTTCTTTGGTAAGCATACGGGACACCAAAAGCCGTAACATGCTACGTTCATCGCCTCATTATTTTTATCCCCACAGCGTGACATAATCTTTTTGCCCAAAGTCTTGCAGCCAAAAAGCATCCGAACGGGAGACTCCCAGCTTCTGACTTTGACTCTGCTAAACACATTGCGTTAAAAGCAGTCACGATCAAGTCCTAAACACAAGAAGGCAGAACAAAAATAAAACTTTACATAAGAAAGGAGAGTTTTACTTGACGTTAACAGTGTTCCCGCTAATTTCCATTGGGCTGGGACTTCTCACGGTGTGCGGAGCGTTGAGATCCTCTGGTGAGGGAGCCGTCGATAATTTTTTCCCTGCCTCACGAGACTGTTGTCCCTCATCTGTGTTAATAAGGGCCCAGGCAAACGCTCCCTCCTTATTTTGGAGGAAATACTCTTTTTTTTAGACTGTAACAGGCCCACAGCTGGTTTTAATACCGTGTCCAGTAAATGACGGGAGCCTGTTCGCAATCAATGAGACACATTATTTATTAACTGACTTCTTCATAATTGTCCCCAGACAGGGCCCGACCGCTTTCTGCCAGACATAAGCGCTGAGGGGAACTCGGGAGGGAGGAAGGGAGGCGGGGGGGTGGCTCTCGTTTCGACGAGCCCCATTCCTGCCCCTCACGGCCCGGGAGCGGGAAGAGGGAGAGGAACGGATCCAACGGCTCGACGCGGCTGACGGGGGGAGGGCGGGGCGAGGGGAGGCCCCGCCCCGGCGGGGCGGGGCCTCCCCTCGCCCCGCCCTCCCCCAAGCCCCGCCTGGCTCCCTCACAGCCGCTGCCATCCGCCCCCTTAGGCAGCGGGTGGGTTTCTGCGTCGGCGGAGGCGGCAGCTGCCCGCCCTTTTTGCCCGCTGACAGCTGCTGTCGCTCGGCCGGTGCCTGAGGGAGGGCGGCCGCCGCTCTCGCTCCCTCTTCCTCCACCGCCACCGCCACCACCGCGCGTTTGCCGTGCCAAGCCGGCGGCGCGGCTGCAGCGGCAGGCGGGGAAGCGCTCCTCACCGCTCCGCCTCCGATCGCCGCCCGCTGCGGGGATGTGTGATTGCCATGGCGAGGCGGCTCTTCCCGGGGGCCTGGCTCAGGAAACCCCACTACGCGCAGGTAGGCCGGCAGCGGGCCGTCCCCCGCGGCGGGCGGGTCGGGCCGGTGCCGGCACCCTTCCCTCCCCGCTCTCCCCCCTGCCCGCAAAGTTACCTCGGGAGCGGGCGCCCCCCGCAGGGCTCGCCGCTTCTCCCGGCCCGCCGCGGGTGCGGCCGTCGCTCCCTCCCGCCGGCGCCTGGCGGCGGACGGGGCTCGGCTGCGCCGCGCTGCCGCTCGGAGGCTCGGCCGGCGGGAGGTCGCGGCGCCGGGGCTGAGGCGCTAGCCGCGGCCGGCGGGCCCCTGGGCGCCGGGTCCTGGGGCACGGGAGCAGGTGCCGGGCGGCTTCGGGGGCCGCGGCGCCTGTTGCCGCCCCCCCCCGCCGGTCGGATCGGGCCTCCCTTGCCGCCGCCGGGGTGCAGCGAGCTCCACGGAGCGCCCTCCCCGAGCGGCCCGCGCTGCCCGCCGGCAGGACCTGTTAGCGCGGCAGCCCGCCCGCCGGCTCCCCGGCCCCCGGGGCTCACAGGAGACTTTCAGTTGGGCAGCTACACCCGCGGCATTGCCAGGGCCCCGAGGAACCCCCCTCCTTTCCTCCACATGTCCCTCCTTTACATCTATCGCCGGTGCTCTCGACGTCCATCCCATCAGAGGATGGGCTAAAGCTTGCATGAGCAGACTCATTTTTTCACGTGTCCTAAAAGAATTAATGTCGGCCACTTTTGGTGTCCAGTAGTTAGTTGCTCCATGCATTGGTGTATGCGTTCATAGACACACTTTTTTATTTACATAGGCAGGTACACGTTTGTATTACTTAAGCTATCCGTGTAAGGATGTTTTGATTGAAAGTGGTGTGGCTGTCAGGTAGCCGGAACTTCTACTGTGAAATGTTAGTCAGTTATGACCTTGTGGTACACTGAGGGTTATTGTCTGGGGTTCCTTTTTATCTGTTGCATTATATTTTAATTAAATTGTAACTAAAATGAGCATTTGTTGAGTTGGAGGGGATAAATATAATATTTCCTTTTCTTATATATGCTACTTATATGTTCATCATCTGTTGATATCTTATTAAATACTTTGTGATCATTGGATTAAAAAATGTAGACTTCATCCTGATGCATTTTAAAGTCTCGAATGTTTTAATTCCTCCTCGTCTGGAACTTTTCTGATCTTATTCTCTTTTTGGAAGTACCTGAAATGGGATGTAACATTTAAGGAGAAGTGTACAGATACGGGTATAATCTTATCCTCGTCATTATTTGTTTTATGGTGTGTATCTGCAAATCTGGGTCAGTATCACTTGATTGTCAGACCAGAAAAGATTGCTGTCGATCTATTTACTGAAGCAGATACCTGTACAGCATTTGGATTCCCATAGGAGAAAGCCTCAGATACAAATAAAAATGAATTCATAATCTATATGCTACCTTTCAAAGTAGGATTCTCCAAATTGTTTGCCTCCTTTGCCTTGATGATGTCTCTCTCTGATCATTATATGGTGATGTCTGATAACATTTTTCTCCTTTCTTCTTCTCAACATTTACTTTAGGGTCTTTTAAGCAAAATATGTGACTTTAAAATCTGGTGCGAAACAGGAAGACAGCAAGATCATATATTAGAAAAGCCGAAGAAGTTACATATTTGTTTCTATAGCAGATTAAAAAAATATTTCTGACTGTGCTTTCTTATACTGGAAGCTGCATTTGAATATTCTACAGATTCATTTTAGGAGATCTAGTAGTGGCTTTGTGAACAGTAACATATTTTTCAGTGTTAGACAGTGAATGTATGTTGATATTTGATGCATCCATAGAATGGCAGCAAGCTATCAATATATTGGCTTTTCTTGTCACTGCATGTTACTGTTGGTGCATGACAAATGTAGTCATGGTTTAACTATACTAATTGCTGAGTGCTTTATTGAGATTTATCTCCAAAGAAGCCAGTGCTCTCTAAATAAATGCTAGACTTTAACTCACTGAGATGTAGCTACAAGCAAGATGGAAAGACTTGTGTAGTATTGCTATGCAATATTTCAAGTAGCACACCAGGGAAGATGGTTGTACAATGGAAGGTATTGCTGAGCGACTTCCAAATTTTGTTGGCTGGTGTTCCAGACTTTTTGAAAACTGTGTCGTGAAGTGAGTTGATAGAACATCAGGTTCTGCGAGACAGAACTTAATACCTGCTCTAGCTTTCCTGCTGTAATAGGAGCAGGATGCTATGACTTGGTTTGCAACTGATACTTTACAGCAAATGCTCTATTATTATTATTTTACATGTGCTTTAGCTTTTATGCAGAATGCTAAGTCCATAGGTAACCAGTTGATGATCTTTCTGGCTAAGAAGGATGTGCTGCCAAGTATCAGCTCATGTAAAAGAAGCAGGGCGAACTCTTAGATATCTTGCCTCAGCCCAAAACCTAGTGGTTAGGGACCCACAGAGACAATGTTGAGGTTTTGTCACAAAACAGTAACTCTGAAATACAAAATTTTCCCATTGCTTAGACTGCAAATCATGTAACAATAGTAAAACAAAACAACAAAAAACCCCTCAAACCTGACAAGCTTATAAACCTCCTAAATACCACAAAAAAACCATCTAATTGTATTTATAGAATTTTACAGTTGGGTGATTAACACTGTTGGGATTTGACTTATATTTTAAAGGAGAGGTTAGTGTCCCAAATTTGGGAGACATTGTCCTGAAGTTCTTTCTGATAGCTGTAGCTAGCAATTGTATCATGAGGCTGAGGGCAAGCCAGCAGGATTGCATATGATAATAATCATGTAAAGAACACCTGCATGCTTGGAAGCTTTCTGGCCTCTAGAGATTCTGGACCAAGTTCACAGACTCTTTAGAGATGTCCCATGGACTTCAGTAATGTACAAGAGACTGTCTTTGAAGGGCAAAAGAATAAACAAGTTTTATATAACAGAAATTTCTTGTATCATCTCTTTCCTCTGAGATTTTAATCCTCTTTTTTTTTTGTTTTGTTTTGCTTAAACTTCTACGGGGAAGCATGCTGTTTTTCATCTTGGTCATTATCTTATTTTATTTCAAAAGATATCTCCAACTCTGTTTACTCAGTTTGATTACTCACGATACAAATAATTCAAGACACTAGCCTAATCTTAAGTGTACACTGTCTGCTCTTAAAAATGTGAATGTGTCCAGTACATGGCATCCAAGACAGCGTGGGCTAATATTCTCAGACATCGTGTCAGCCTACATGAAATGCATCCTGTGGTCCATAAGACAACCTGAACAGAGAACAAAACAGGATTTCTGACATGATCAGCCTACAATTTCTTTTTATCTGTTCTTTCCTGTTGCTAATAGGTAAAACAAATGGAGTGAGCAACTCAGATTTGGAGAAGATTAGTGCACTATGGTTATGTGGAATACTTTGTAGAATTAAGCTCTCTGTACTATTAAACAAAGAAACACTTTCATACTCTTTAACCATAAAAATGTTTTAAATAAAAAGTACACTTACCAAAAAACTGGCAAGTTATGTTTCATTTTGATCTGCTACTCTCCATATGCTTTGGAGTGCATCCAGGCTTGAGTTTTGCCAGACATGGTTTTCCAGTTCTGTTCCAGGGACGAATGGCTAATTATTATTCAATGCACATGACTTAGTAGAATATACAAGTGATGGAAGAAGTTGACTCTGTAATATCCTTTTAGGCATTACAAGTGCTTTCCTTCGTTCTTGCGTTCCCTGGCTCATATTTAAAAGTCTTGATGGAAGAGTGGAGCCGAAAAGAGAAATTGTGTTTCCTGGTTTTAAACACTTTCTTCCTTTTTCCATAATTTTGGAACTGTCAGTCCTTCTGTTGCCCTGAATATGTTATTAAAAATGTTTCCTAGCAGTTTGTCATGATTTCAAATTAAGTCTGTCTGTATGTATTGCTGCCTAGTCTCTGTCTGCGACTTCTTGCTCACACATGTGTTCAAATGATCTGCATAGCATATGTGCAGTAAGGCCGCTGTATTCACGGTGCACTAGTGCACGTGTGACCGAACCAGGCTCATTAAATCCCTGTCCCCGCTGCATTAGTATAGCACGTGCACATCAGTTCTGGCACTTACAAGATGAAGTGGACTAAGTGTGTCTACACTCACAGACCGATTCTGGGGAGGAAATGGAAATTTGATAGGAGGAAATGTATGGGAAGAAACCAAATAATGATCGGGCCTTTTGCTGAACGTGATAAGGAAGTCCTTATTAGAGAAGTAATTCCCTTTGAATCGAAGAGGGTGGAACCTTGTAGTCTTCTGTAAGCAGATGTATGCTCTTGTCCATGCTCTGAACTGGCAGGACCCAAGTCTCTTGCAAGTCAAAAGCTACGTGACTGCATTGGCAGAGTGCTGAGCCCAAAATAAATCTAGCTTCTCTGGAACTTCCTGCCAAGTATATGATGTAGTCAGATGGCATTTGGGGAGGACTTTCTGTCCCAAACGCGTTTTCTTTCTGCCTGACAAGGTGAACAAATTTGGATAAACCCATGTATACAGTATTCTCTCCTGTACTATGAATATAGTCAATACCACTGCTGGCCTCTGAGATTGTACTAAACGGTATGTATTTAATACAAATTTGCATTAAATAGCACTTTGGTTTAAAGTTTATTATTATAAAGGTGCATGGAAGGAGTCAGCAAGAAACTTGGAGGAATGAAGAGGGTTTGTTGTCCCAGAAGCTTTGGTTCCCAAGCAGTTTTTACATGTGAAACAACTTTGTCTAAAATTGACAGATTTATTTCTATTGATCTTTCTCAGATTTTACCAGTAGTTTTGTGTGGTATAGTATTTATGTTCTACAATATTAGGGTTATTAGAAATAGTTAAAAACAAAAGCCAAAAACACCCCCCCATCTCTAAAGGAAATCACTGTATCCTATCTTTCAAATAGATGAAAGATAATCGTTAACACTTATTTACTATGATTCCTGATTCACAGGAGCTCCCTCTTATGTATGTGTGGGGAAATACTGAAGGAAGTTAACTTACTAGAATTTTCAGTAATCCTATTAATAGAAGACATTTTGTAGAGAAGAGTCTTGTGACAGGCCTTAGGAAGACC
Source organism: Platalea leucorodia (assembly GCF_965183815.1). Taxonomy (NCBI): domain Eukaryota; kingdom Metazoa; phylum Chordata; class Aves; order Pelecaniformes; family Threskiornithidae; genus Platalea; species Platalea leucorodia. Next base: position 39,805,937 of record NC_138827.1, on the reverse strand, counting down.
ATTGTCATAATTGTCTGTAGAAATGAGGATTTGATAAAATAATTTTTAGTTCTCGCTGTAGGTGTTCTGCAATATTTTATTAAGGACTGGGTAATTAAATAGTTATGAAAGGTTCACTTCTAAAAACAAAAATCGATTTGAAAAAAGGAAATTTTTTTTTATCTTTCCTATTCAAACTCTGCCCCAAGCATCCTCTTCTCTGCGGACTTATTTTCCAGACTGACTGCAGCTGTGGAATAATAATCCTTCATATATTTTCACTTAGTATCTGTAAATGACAGTTGTGTCCTTCTTGTGGTTGCTTGTTCATAATAATCTGCAACCCCTTTTTTTTTTTGTTTAAGTTTTATGAGCTTCTGTCTCACACAGATGTTGCTTGAATCACTGAAAACTGCCTGCCATTGTGTTTGGTATCCTTTCATGTCTGTGGATAGAATTTCACATAATAAAAGAAGTTCTCATGTTGCTTTGAATCTCTGAAAGCGTGTGTGATGGAGTTAGAGATCCAGATTTGGCTTCTGTGAGCCACAGAGCCTTGGAAGACATGCTGGTATGTTGAAGAAAACATACCCAGAAACTCCGTACTGATGCAATTTTTGTCATGCATTGTTTTTACGTGTGGTGTTGAGTATCAAAATGTGGAATGTATGGTGATAGTTTCTGGCAAATCATACTTCTCTTTGGAGAAATAAAAATAAAAATTGCATTTAAGAGAAAGCACTTAAAGTTGTCGGAAAGCTTGGTGCTTATCAGAGGAAAGGAGGTGTCTTGCTATAGCTTCTGCCTTGATTTGATTACTTTGTTTTGGGGCAATATCCATTTTACAGCAAAAAAAAAAAAATTTCCCCTTACGTTCCTTGTCTCCCAACTTGGATAACAGAACTTAAAGGAAATACTTGGAATGCTTTGTAGAATGCAATATGGGGTAAACTGGGACTTGGACCATATGAATAGATTCCCTATACCCTGCCCCAAAGAAGCTGAGCGAAGCTAACATTGAACCTTTATCAGCATGATTGTAAGTACTGATGTTCAGGCATGTGTTTCTTTGGCACAGAATTTTAGCGTTGTTGAGATGTAAGTTAGATTCTTTTATATTGCAAAAATAGATATTCTGGATGCAGTTTGCTTATAGATAGCAGTCTTGAAGAGGAAAAATGTAGGAAATGCTATAATTGAATACACTTTGTGTTAACTTGATCCTCCCCCCCCCCCCCGCCCCCGATTTGCATAGTCTGTCCTGCCCTTGTGTTGCAGCCTGCCCTTTTGTGGCTAAAAGGAGAAAGCCATGAACTTAAAGGTTTTAAATGAATTAAATGATGCCGTTTGGATTGGAAATATTTTTTGGCTTATTTTTAACTGGTGCTTTTATTTACTTTCTGAAAGAAATAGTACTGAGACTTATCTGAAGAATGGGACTTATAAGGAGAGTGTTTCCTTCAAGAAGGTGCAGAGGGCATGTCAAGATATGAGGTGACTTCTGGTAGGATTCAAAAAAGTTAATTTGAAGAAACATAATTAAACTTCATAAATGAAAGACACTTGAAAGTTAAAGTACATGAGATGATATAGAAAGCCCCCAGCTTTGCTACTGAATTCTTAAATTATGATCATTGTACTATAGTGCTGTTTGCTTAAAAAAAAAAAAAAAAAGAAACTAAAAACCAAAAAACCCCACGTTTCTGGAGAAAGCTGTTATGTGTAGGAATGTCACCCGTCAGCTTTTCCAGCTGCTGTAGGCCAAGTGCTGGATGGAGAATAGGAGACTACCATTCTTTCTTGCTCTGTATAGTGTATCTCAGCAGCTCTAGGCTGAGTAAAGAGCATGGGAGGTTGAGTAGGAAGGAAGAGGACTTACCTGAAATGCCAAACAAGATCCCTTTTTTTTTTTTGCTGGCAGCAAATTTAGGTAGAGTATCATAAGCTGTTTAAAAACATAAATCCTTTTTAGATTGGATGCTCAAGAGTTTTGTTGCTGGAGGTTCTCTGTGGGTGTGATGGCTGTGTTTGGGATTGATATATTTATTTTATGAAATACATGATGAAACTGTCTGAGATTAGGTTCACAACACTACACCGATGGTATATATTTAGGTGGAAAATAAAATTTCTTAAGTTAGCTCTGTGACAGTGTGCATGCAAGAAGTTAAGGATGGTTTGAGTCAGCCTTTGCCAATGCAGCCATTCTCATTTCAGCCTGGCACATCTTAATTGTACTTCGTAAGGGGGCTGACAGCTGAATTCTGTAGAGTGTTGCTGGAGTAGTCCAAGATGCTCCGCTGACCCCATGCTCCGTTAGTTTACTATACATACATACAGCTAAAGTGGCACAGTGGACTTGGGCTCATACCTTAGCTACTCCAGCTCATTATTTGTTTGACTACTGGAAAATTCCAGTGAAAATGTTTTTTTCCTGAAGAGGATGATTCTCAGAGTATGAGACCTAAGTGTGTTTCCTTCTACAGACTCTGATATGTGGTAGTAACCTTTCACAGAGGATTTGGGCAACGGAGTGGAAGTGGGAATAATGGGCAGCTGTTTGCTCAGGTGACTAGAAGTCAATCCTGACAAAAAGACAAGTACAAAAATCCTAATGAACGTGCCTTCATTGCATAGTTATCAATAATTGAATATGATCTGATTTTATCAAAATACCATGCTTTAATTACAAATAGCTTTTGTACCTCTCTTCAGATGCTGCTGTATCTCATTGTGCTTGCAAAGAAGGTTGTTCTTTCTGTTTGGTGCTGTATCTAGTTACAGAAACGTTAGGCCAAAGTAAAAATAGATGAATGACTCACCTAGTTAAATAATTTCAGGAACTGTACTACAGAGCACTCATTGGTATTATTACTATGTTGAAACCAGCAAAAAAAATTTAAACTCCAGGTTATGAAACCATGAGTTTTTAGGTGATATAAGAACAAATAAAAGTAAGTCAATTATTACAGAAGTCATTGAACCTGCATGACTATACTATGGTAGTTCTTACTTGTAAGTGCTAAAACTATTATGTGTCATCTGTCCTTCAACCAGCCCAAAGTTTGAAGGTAGCAAAGAAAAAGCACGTTGTGTTCTCTAGACGGACTGAGAAGAATCTCTTTGTATGCTCACAACTGATCCATATCAATCCTGTACCTTAAATGTATCTAAGTGATCTACTGGTTTGGTTCACCTCTCAGTTCAAAACTGTGTTTCAAGAGACTTCTGCTGGAGGGCTGCCTCATGGCTGGTAACCTAGGCTTCCTGGGACAGATCTGCTGGGATAGAATGGATCTCTCTGGTTTTGTTTTGGTTTATTTTGTATAGTGTGGGTGTAAGAACTAAACTATGCAAAGAATCCATCTGTCCTGCTTACAGCTTTCCTTTGGTTCTGGAAGTGAGAACAGGGAGAGGGACACTCTCCTGGTGCTTTTGCCGTACCACCTCTGCTGGCATCCCAGGGTGCTTATGGATGATAAGCACATTTTGTACATGGGCAGTAATTCAGGACAAGGATTCTGAAGTAGGAAAGTTGTGCTGGATAAACTGAAGAAGTGGATGAGGCAGTGAGTAGTGCTGCAAACTTACTTGAGAATGGAAGACAGACAGTGAAGGAAGACTGGAACTGAGGCCAGTGTTGCAGAATCAGATGGAAATAGACTGGAAATAACTGGAAGAAAAAGAATAGCAGATAATGTGTGGTTCAAGAGGGGGACACTAAGACTGGCTAAGCAAACAGCTTGAGATGGGTACTGGAAAGAAAAAAGTAGTAAGTGAAAATTGTAAATGACTAAATAGAGAAAATGGTTTGGAAGAAAGCATAGATGAGGCTGAGTCCACCTGAGCTTGAACTAAGATTTCAGTTCTCTTCTGTAGGGGGTGGTGATGGGGGAAGTATTTCTGAACCCATTGGTAAAGTATCAGTTCTCACTTATTGCTGGTTCACATGTAGGATGACTTCTACTGCTTTTCATCAGTCTCTTCAAGTAGCGTGGTTTGCAAGAAAGCCTACGATTCTTCATGTTGTAAGCACATAGGCGTGGTATTTTGTCTTTTTTTTTTTTTTTAAGCTAGGAGATTGCACTAAAAGTCTTGCAATTCTGTCGTTTAAATAGCCTTCTTTCAATGGGAAAGGCCTATGTATGGTATTTCTTTTTTTGATGCTCCCGAGCCCCTTGCTGTCAGTGTTGTTTTCTTGGTGGTTCTGTCCTCCCTACCCCCAGCTTCTTCATACATTTTCTAAGCTGTTTCTAAATGTGCTGTAAACCACACAGCATTATTGTCGGTCTCCTTTTGTACTCCATCCAGTTTGTATCCATATTGCGGACACCATGCTTTAGAGGAAATTACACGTTACTCCAACTAAGGTCTTTGTGGCTCTGAGGAAAATAGCAGAAATTATTCCTGTCTTACAACACTCCCACTAAAATGTCATAAAAGAAGAACTGGTTGAAGGCACTATCTGGTCAAGATTTATCACCAGAATAAAAGCAGTTAGTTGTATCTCTCTCTTCTTTTAACTAGGTAGTTTTAAGATCAAGTCAAGTGAGTGTGTGTGACGGAGGGAAGGAATAGGGATGCACCGCTGAGGCATGCAGCAGGACCACAGCTGCAGGGATTGGAATCACCTTTTTGGTGTTTTGGAACTGACCTTTTTTGCATTATTTCTTCTAAGAGGAAAGGGTGTAATGCATGCTGGTGGTTTGTCATATTTTTATAAGTACTCATAAATTATTGTAGTCTTTCTAGTAAAAAAAAAAAAAAAAGTGACTTATTTACATCTGCTGCAGTTCTGTGTTTTCCCTCCACTTTAAAGCTAGGTAATATTGTTCATCTTGTGGCCATCTTCTGGAACCCACTTCCTCCTGCCCCTCCCAGGTCTCCCTCCATAAGCTTTCCAAGCTTTCAGCTCATGGCTGAGAGTTCACTCTGAAGCAGTATCAGGTTTTCCATTTTATTTTTCACAATAAAACCGTTGCTTAGTTTCACAAAAGTTGAAAAACAGTTTTAAATTTTTAATCAGTTGAGGAGCTAGCTGTCCTGGAAACAGAAATCCTCTGCTTAAACATAGATCAGATACAAATTTATTTATTTATTTATCTGTTTAACACTGTCCCCTTGCTAACCTCAGCCCTGACTTGGAGGGACCAAGGGTATGAGGTATTTCAAGCTCCTGGTTACAGAAAGTTCACTTCTCCTAGGTGTGTCTGTCAGAGACTTCTAGCAGCAAAATCATGATGCATATGATGAGCTGTCAGTCACCAGCAGTTAAGAAAGTTTTTTATTTTGAAGAAAACGTGATCTGAATCAACAACTTGTGATGAAATATTTGATTATGTGGTTTCTAAATTTTTGTTGATAATTCCTTGATGGGATTTCCTCCCCCCGTCCCCCCGCTTAGTTTTCTTCAAAGTATCTTTATTGGTGGACCATTGATGTAATCTAGCATGACAATCCTATGTTCTTGTACAGCTCTCTCCTACCTTTCCTTCTCTAGTTACATATAAATAAGAGGGTACTCAAGCACTTCATTTATTAAAGTAGCCCAAATCTTTGAAAGCAATTTTTTTTTTTTTTTTAGTAAGTGTGGGTTTGGGTATTTGTCTTCCATGTTCCTCTTAACCTGTATTATATTGAAGACGTGCAGGTTCATGAAACTATTGGACATTTACACTGGCACAACCAGCCTTTCAAAATTCTGATAGTACTTCTTAGACAGCATTAACAAAACATTTACTTTATTTAATGATAAACTTTAATATTTAGTCTTATTCATGGATGTTTAGAGAAGACCAAGGATTCTATAAACATGGTTTACTGTGGGTGGGTACAATGATTTGGTTTTTAAGTGACTTTTTGGTACGTGAATATGCTATGTGTATTACAGAAAGGAATATTCATTTTGTTCTCTTCGACAATCTAAAACACGAATGGTTAAAAAAAAAATTGTTTGCAGCACATGGTCTTCTTTAAACTGACTTCACTTGCAGCACTGGCAGTGGAGGAACAAAACTTAAAAATAAGGCAGACATAGGTTTAAAATGTTGTTAGTAAAATTACTTAAGAATACTCTGCTAGTTTTGCCAAGGTGCACTATCCTGCAGTTGTGCTGACACAACTGTTTGCAGGCTTGTGCTGTGAGTCAGGTCAACTTCCTGATTTCCTCTGTGGTATAGACTCACAAACAGTTCTTTGGGTGTAGTTATGACAAAAATGGGCTTCAGTATGGAGATGCGAAGAAGCAGGGGCAAAGCAATTTGTACTGTACTGAACGATTTGTATAGTGAAATTGCAGTCTAAGCAAGTCCAAAGATGTGATTGTTCTGTTTCGGTTCCAATTTTCAAAAGCAGAAAAATGTAGATTGTGACACTAATGAGTTTTTGACTGTAACTATTTACTTATCAGTGAAGTTCCTGTGGCTGTATGACCAGATCATCTTGTGATATTTCAGCTGAAATATAGAAAGCTACAGCTTAGTATATTAAAGAAAATAGAAATCACTTTCTTAAATCCCCAGATGCTGGACTGTAACTACAGTATTTACTCAAAGGCAGAGGAACTGGTCTTGAAGCAAGGAAAGAAGTTTTGAGATGATAAAGTGGACAAGTGTGTGTACATGGTCCTATGGAAAGAAAACATCTACTTTCAAGTCAGGCCTCTTGTGTTAGACCTGTATACAAGCATGTTACAACTCTCATCTACTTCGATAAGATGTCTGAAGTTTAAGGTTGTTCCCAAATAAACTTTAGTGATGCTCCTAATTTTTTACTGAAGCTTTGAATTCTTGTGCTAAGCAAGGTGAAGACTGTGCAGATTTGAACAAGCTTCAGTAGATCACATGAAGACAACATGAAAACATTTTTGTTCTACTACAGAAGGAGAGAAATATGAAATTGTGGTTAGACCAGTGGACCGTGACTTGAGATCAAGATTTGGGCATGAGTCATTACCTGTGAGGCCTTGGGTGGGTTCATCTGCTTCCGCTTGTCCGCAGGAGAAGTGTTCACCCATTTTGTATCTAAATTTACATTCTTGCAGAGATTGTAGATACATGTTTATTAGCATCTTGGAAACACAAACAGTATTTTGATACGGAAGTTCATGGTACTAGTTTCGAAGGGACATAAAGCATCATGAGAAATATTTATGCTAGAACTGTTTAAAGGCCATACTGGCATGCTCCTGCTTTTCTGTGTAACTTGCTGGGTTATCTTCTTGCATTATTCAGTTTGGTCTTTTGGGTGGTTCTGTTGCAGGGGAAGGGTGAGGGGACAGAGATTAAGATTTCCTTGGACTGAGGCCTTTGGCTTTGGCAGCATTGTATATTAGGGTCATTTGGGCATAAGAGGTGTCTACCCACTTCTCTCAAAATACAGCCAAAAGGCTCTCTGTCTTTCTCATAGAATGAGTCACATGGGATTTGGGACTGCTCTTCCACATTTGAAAGAAAACACCTTGCGTGCACATTCCCCTTGATTTACAATTACCTGTTTATTTTGTAAAATGGTTATGCTATATAATGGAATGATAATAGGATATAAAATTAAGGGCTGAGCTGTATATCATCATCTTTCCTAGCAGTTTTTCTGTGTTGTTTCTTGCATTCCTGCTTCTCTTTGAGTCTCGATGTTCCTTACAGAACTATATGGGGTCAAGATACACTTCCTCTTTAGTCTTCAGATGGAGTGAGTGACTGTGTGAAAGTATACCCTGAATCACGAGATGAGTTACGATGGAAGAGTCGGAACCACTCTAGGCTGAGAGTAGGAATTCTGTACCTAGGGATTATACTTCTTTTGTTAAGGTCTGAAAAGTCAGTTCTTGCGATAGGTGTTAAACCAAGCTACCGTTCAACTGATTAGAACTTCTTCTTTGATCTTACTTCCCTTAAAAATAAATAAATTACATACCATTACCATGTATTCCATTTACTGTGATTTAAGAGAATTACTATCAAATTGTAGTAATTTGGAATTATTTCAGTGCTTTTTCTCCCGTGCATATGGAGCCGTCTGAAATTAGTATGTGTGAGATGGGTTAACTTGGTATGTATGTATGTGAGGGCAAAACTGCTCATCATTACTACCTTTCTTGGAACCTTTTCCAAACATATGGAATGGTTTCTCTATAAGGAACAGCTAAGTTAGGACCTGTCAATCTGGAAAAGAGATGACATGGAAGGGAGGCATGTGATGGAGGCTCACAAAATCATGACACGTGGAGAGAGTGGACAGAAATTGATAACTCATCTCTTCCAGTACATGAACTAGGGGATCTCAAACAAAGCTAATATGAACCAGATTTAAGCAAAATAAAGTCCAGTCCCTGACCCTGGTACAGTGGATAGGAGACCTGTGGAATTAATTGCTAAAGGGTGTTGTGGATGCTAAAAGCTTATGTGGATTTTAAGGAGTCTGGGTAAGTTCATGAAAGATAAATGGTTTGAGATTTACTAAATATAGAAAATCACATCTGGCTTAGGAAGTTCTTATAGAGGAAAATGGAAGTACATTTGGGATATATATTATATGTTCTCACTCTTCAATGGCATCTATTTATAGCTATTGCTGAAGATCAGGATACTAGTAGAAATGAATCTCATACTGACCCAGTACAGCTGCTCTCATGCACTTTCCTTATATTCTGTTGCTAAAGCTGATCTTGACTTTCTAATTCTTTTCTAATCCTGATGTGAGTATGAAAATCAAACTGTTAGCACAACAGACTCAGAGGAGGGGAAAAAAAAAAAGAAAAAAATCAAAACGTTCCTTCTCCCTTACAAAGCACTTAGCCCTCCCTCAATTCTTAATTTATAAATACTTTTTTCCTCTTTCCCTAGTGAAAAATGTAAATGTGAGGCCACAGAAAGAACAGGAAAGTCTTGTATACAGTTATGGGAAAGACCACTGAAGGTGAGGCTAGTACAGAGGAAATTTAGTTGCATAATTACATGGTGTCATTTCAAGGAAGGAGTGGGAGACTTCAGCACATGCAACCTGTCTCTGATACCCACCCTGCTCACTGTATATCTATCATCTTGCATACTTATACGTTAACACAGATTATTTTTTGACCAGATTACTGGTCTGTTGGACTTGGTTTACCAGGAGTGGAACATAAGTAACTGGTCTGAGAAAAATGCAAGTAGTTGAGCTCTGTCAGTTTATGATTTTGATCGAGTTGGTACTTGCAGCCTGGCTTGCCCTATGAGAGTCTGTCATGTTTTATTTTATTTATTTATATCTTAATTTTCCTTCCACCTACATAAGTTAAACTGACCTGCCCTTTCAGTTTTGCTCACTGAAGGAAGCAAATGTTCCATGTAATGCAGTCTGCTTATTTTATCACTGTGGAAGTCAAATTCTTAAAGGTGAGATGATAGTAAATCATGTTTGTTTCTATAATTCTGACTACTGCTGAATGAATGTGTTCAGTTTTGGGCCCTTCACTACAAGAAGGACATTGAGGTGCTGGAGCGTGTCCAGAGGAGGGCAATGAAGCTGGTGAAGGGTCTGGAGCACAAGTCTTGTGAGGAGCGGCTGAGGGAGCTGGGGTTGTTTAGCCTGGAGAAGAGGAGGCTGAGGGGAGACCTTATTGCTCTCTCCAACTACCTGAAAGGAGGCTGTAGCGAGGTGGGGGTCGGTCTCTTCTCACAAATAACAAGCGATAGGACAAGAGGAAACAGGCTCAAGCTGCGCCAGGGGAAGTTTAGGTTGGATGTTAGAAAAAATTTATTCACCGAAAGGGTAGTCAGGCAGTGGAACAGGCTGCCCAGGGAAGTGGTTGAGTCTCCTTCCCTGGAGGTATTTAAAGGACGGGTAGACGTGGTGCTTGAGGACATGGTTTAGTGGTGGACTTGGCAGTGACAGGTTAACGGTTGGACTCGATGATCTTAAGGGTCTTTTCCAACCTTAACGATTCTATGATTCTGTGATTCTATGAATTACAAAGAATATTTTCTCTTTGTGTCCTCTAGGTACGTTTCTCATATATGCGGATGAAGTATCTCTTCATCTCTTGGTTAGTAGTATTTATTGGCAGCTGGGTTATGTACGTTCAATATTCGACCTACACAGAACTATGCAGAGGACATGACTGTAGGAAAATAATAGTAAGTATATTTAGCATAGCTTTCTTAAGTGTTTGTCCTGACTAATTCCACAGCCAATTCCATCAGTGCCACATGTAAATTAATCAAATTTTGATATTCCATCATGTTGAAGTAAGATTACATCTTCAATTACAGATAAAACCAGTTATGATGTTTCTTAACATTGTTTTGGCATAGGGTTATTAAAATTGTTTTCTTAGATTTTTCTTTCAAGAGTCAGGTGTTGGGAGAGATATAGTTGTTGCCTCCTTTCTTGGGCAATTTGTTAAATATTTTTCTCCCTGTTTGTTTCAGTGTGATAAATACAAGACTGGAGTTATTGATGGGTCAGCATGTAGCAGTCTTTGTGCTAAAGAAACATTGTATTTTGGGAAATGTTTGTCAACAAAGCCCAACAACCAGGTAAGGCTTTACTCATCCAGCCTAGTTTTATTATTTCCCACTGAAATGTCGTTCTCTAGAACATCAAGTAGACTTAAGTGTCAGCAAGCTGTAACTGTTTGATACAGATTGTTTCAAACTCTATTTGCTGTGACATGCAGAGCGTGTTTCTAAATATTTATATAATATACCTATATAGAGAGAATATATAGGTATACTATATGTTATTAATAATACATTATATACAATATGCACCTATATATTGTACCTGTATATGATATATTATTCCTGTATGTAGAGGGGTATATTATTATTTTATAATACACGTTTTATAAACATATATATAATATACTGGATCCTTCCACGTTTTGACAGAATACCTATACTTTTGTACAGCGTACTACTTCTCTGCTCTCCTGCTTCCCAAATAGAAGCAGCGGCCTCTTAACCTATGCAGTGATGGTGGCAATGCCAATATACTGTTTATCAAGCTGTCTTTGTATTTTGACAGTGTAGTGTCGCCTAAGTAAGTACCTGCAGTAGTGTGTTGTATTTGAAGCTGCCATTGTTTGAACGTGCTCTGTGCATTGTCTGTACGCAGGACTCCGTTTTCTAATGATGTGTTGCAACTTGACCCTTGACGCGGTGGTTGGAGTACAGGTGGTCTTTAGGTGATGGACTTCGACAGTGTTTTTTACCTTTTTCCCTCTTTTCCTGCATAGATGTATTTAGGAATCTGGGGAAATCTGCAAGGTGTTATAAAATGCCAGATGGAAGAAGCTGCTCAACTTGATTTTGGTACTGACCCAGAACCAAGGAAGGAAGTAGTCCTATTTGATAAACCAACAAGAGGAACCACTGTTGAGAAATTCAAAGAAATGGTATATGGTCTTTTTAAAGTAAGTATATGCTTATTTAGTCTATTTTGACAGAAAGGCTTATTTTCCTGCAGCTGGAGAGAATGCCCTATTGTATGAGCCTTGTTCAAGTGGATGTTAGAAAAATAATCAGCACAAAAATAGTTTTGTCCGGAGGTGCTTATCTCGACGTTTGAAGTAACTATCAAGTTTTTTCCTTACATACCAGCTTCCATCTGTTAAAAAAGTATCATCTTGCATGTCTACAGCTTCACTTGTATTTGTATAGAAAAGATGGTAAAAATATATATTTTCTGCTGCTTTTGGTGTTATTGTAACCAGGTACAAAAACTGAAGCACACTTTGAAAACTGTTCATGCTTGGGAAGAGTTACTATGTTGACTGAGCAGCAGGAACCTCTCTAACCAGAATGACCAGCCATACTTCTCCCAGTTCTTTCTGTGTTATATTAATGTGATACTTATTTCTATTGCTTTAATGCTACCCCAGAATTTTCATAATATAGTCATCACTTTGATGCTGCGTCAATACTGATTTTGGGGTTTATTTCTTAAAATTCTCTTGCTGTTGTTAGAGCTCCTATGTCTCCAGTGATGGAAATAATGCTGTTCTAGCTGAGTGAGCATATGTGTACACATGCACACACGGATAACCTAATTACGTAAAGCTGATGACAGTTGTCATGCATTACAGTAGCTTTGTCTCTAAGAATGGGTGAGCAGCAGGTGTTTTAGAGTAGTTTTTAGGAGAATTTGGGAAAAGTTTATCTGACTCTGTGTGTGTGTTGGTGGTAATGCAACAGTTCCGATTCCAGCAATGTCTTCTTTCTCTGTATTGATACAGAGGTAGTTGGAGGTATGATATATCAAATAACAAAATGATGTATTTCAGTACACTTACCATATGGGATTTGTACCCAGTATGTCTTGGTACTTTTTATAGTTGGCCAAAATGTAGTTGATGATACTGTAATTTCTCTACACCTGTAAGGTTTAATAAGCTGAAAACTAAACCTGATCTAAACATTTGAATTCTACATACTTTTTCTAAGAGAATATTTAACAAGCTACTTGATATGATTTTTCTAAAGACTGATCTGACCAAGAACAATGTTTGAATTTTAATGTTTGCAATTTGAAATGCAAAGAACACTAGTACTTTCAGAAGATCATATACCTGGTGCCTTTGAAAACAGAACAAAAAGGAAGCTCTTCAGGCATCTGGTAGCAAGTCCTGTAACATCTATGACCAATGAAAACTAGAACATAACATACCCTACCATACTATCCGTAGAAGGAGAATAACAGGAGGTAGAATGACAGGTGGACTGGTGGTAGTTAATGAAATCATACTTAATCTTTTTCGTTTGTTGCTTTTAGGCAAAATTGGGTGAACAAGGAAATCTTTCAGAACTGGTTAATCTCATCCTATCTTTCGCTGATGGAAACAAAGATGGTAGAGTTTCTTTGCCAGAGGCGAAATCTGCATGGGCACTTCTGCAGCTAGATGAGTTTCTGTTAATGGTGATCTTGCAGGATAAAGAACATACTCCCAAGCTGATGGGTTTTTGTGGGGATCTCTATGTGACCGAAAGAGTTGAATATACCTCCCTCTATGGAATCAGCCTTCCATGGATTATAGAACTTCTCATTCCCTCTGGCTTCAGAAGAAGCATGGACCAATGGTTTACTCCATCATGGCCAAGAAAGGCAAAAATAGCTATAGGGCTTTTAGAATTTGTGGAAGATATTTTCCATGGACCCTATGGAAACTTTCTTATGTGTGATACAAGTGCCAAAAACTTGGGATATAATGATAAATATGATTTGAAAATGATGGACATGAGAAAAATTGTGCCAGAAGTGAATTTGAAGGAAATAATTAAAGATCGGCAGTGTGAATCAGATTTGGACTGTATTTATGGTACAGACTGTAGAACTCTATGTGACCAAAGCAAAATGAGATGTACCACAGAAGTAATTCAGCCAAACTTGGCAAAAGCCTGTCAGCTACTTAAAGACTATCTGCTTCGTGGTGCTCCTTCTGATATCCATGAAGAACTAGAAAAACAACTGTACTTGTGTATTGCCCTTAAAGTCACAGCAAATCAGATGGAAATGGAGCATTCTTTAATACTCAATAACTTAAAAACTTTACTGTGGAAGAAAATTTCCCATACAAATGACTCTTAGCTTCTTCACCAGCAGAAGATAATACTGATGCCTGCCACTAGAGGTGGCCTACCACATTTGATAAAAACTTATAATCTGCAGCATTTTTTAAAGACGTTTCTTTACTCAGATTTCATGAATGGCTCTTTAACTCTTGCCCTTCAGTCAGTATCTTAGGACGGGGCTTCTCAAAGAACGAACATGCCACTGAACGATCAGGCAGAGGCCAGAAGCACTTCTGGTGTTCCAGTGCTGTGTTACGGAAACAAAAACCCTGCATGCTTGACTGTTCTGTGCACTTTGTCAGATCTTCAACAGGATGAAAATATTCACTGTGCCACCACATCAACTGATGGAACATCTTACAGTTCTGTGAAAATCATTGCTCGCTTGTGAAATACCTGAAAAAGATTTTTATCCGAAGTAGTTTCATGAAGAACCACCACTACTGCAAATAATGTGTCCGAGTCCAAGCTGCTGTTGTGAATAAACTGAACTGTGAGATTGAAGTTTACTAATACCTTGGCATGGCAGAATTTGCACATCAGTAATTTTTAAACTGTGGAAAATGAGAATTTTATTCTAGAACTGACAGGTTGTAATATGAGACTTAAATCAGATTCTGTTTACACCTTGTTACCTCATGCTTACATCTTGAATGTTTAAGTAGTTCAACACTTTTTAATTAAGTCCTTATACAGTGAACCATGTTGGAAGCCAAGAATTTTAGAATATATGTCATTTCTTAAAATCATGTATATAGTCTAGCAGCAATACCAATATCAGTTTCAAAAACTGTAGATTATTGTACTTCAGTTGAAATCTCTAACCCAAATTAAGCTGTAGCAAGTATTGAAAAGTAAGGAGCTTGTGGACTGAGCTATTTTATGAGAACTTAAGTTAATTAATCTTTAAAAATACTGATAGCAGAAATGTCCTAACAGTTAAAAAAGGAAGCTTGCATAGTGTAGGAATCTGCTGTATGACATGTGAAACAAGTAATAGTTGTGGATGAACTCTTGACTCTTTACTGTCCCTCCAGATTTAGCTACAGCCTCCTGCTTACTTTCTGCAATAGTTAAGAGGATTAAGCTGGATTGTTCAGGATCACGTAATATTGCTTAAGTGGGAGCCTACGAGATAGTAACAGCTAGGAATGAAGTGGAACATAAGTGAGCTGTAGTGTGTTACTATTCTTTTTTTTTTTTTCCCCAGTAGCATCTATGAGTCATTGTTAAGTCCCAAGTCATGAGTAAATAAACACCATCTGATCCTGGCACTCCACTTGGCATGACGACTGTACCACCTTTAATCTGCATCCCTGTTGTTTCTCAGATTTATATCTATGTTCACAATTATGCAGAACTGGATATCTGTAAAACACCTTAATACTCTGCTCACTACTTATCTGTTAATGTTTGATTTGTAAATGCTTTAGGCATGAAGCAGTTCAATCCTTAATGTTTTTAATGGCTGTCATCCATATACTTCTAAATCCTGGCCCCTTGATTCATTTTCAGCATAGGTAAGAAGGACAAACTTTATTTAAATATTCGAAAGGTTGTTAATTGCTTTAGGTATCCTGTATTAAATGCATTCCTTGAATGACTAAACCGAAGTACAGGACCAACATAGTCATTTCTCCGTACCATATGTAATAGTATGCAGCTTGGGTTAAGAGTGTACAGTTTTGTAAACATCAGCTTTTTAGTTTAGGAATTACTATGCTAATTATTGTCTCTAACTTGATTACCTCCTCCAACCACAAGCTAGTAAGTATTTGTAGGCAGCGATGCACTCAAACGTAAAGTGGTCATGTTCTTGGTGGAAAAAATCTGACTGTAATTGCTACTAGGTTTTGGGCAGAGAAAATTGAGTCTAAAGTGATGTCGGGTATTTTAAACAACTGGAAAACATGTTTAATAGTACAGTTTGTTGTACAGAACCGTCATTTTTATTGCTGTTGCATCACGTTGGAGCTTTCATTGGAAAAAAAAAAAACCACACACTTTCATTTACAATAAATCACAGGCCTCCTTTTCTCTTTCAATAGCAGTACTTACCATCTATCAGTATCTTAAAGCAAAACATCCATGTAGCCTACTTGACTCATGTTTTAACTGTACAAGCAACTGCAGTAAGCCTAATGGGAAACAAATAAGTAAGAAGTGCCTATGAAACTGAGATGGAAGAGAAGATAATTATAGAGGCCTTGACTTGCCCCTATCCCTGAGGCATGTATATGCAACTTAAAAGTAAATTCTCTTGTCTAATCACTAAATAATGTAAAGTATTTAGCTTAAGACAGTACCTGTTTCAGCAGCAGCCAGAACTTCGAGCTGAGTGCGTGGAAGTGCTTACTTCAGTTACTGGAGGAAGTTTAAATACTGCAATTTAGGCATGTATTCCTGTATCAGCTACAGTTAAGTCACAGTAGGGAAAGTGTTGGCATTTGTTCCTGAAAGCCTAAGGCTGCCTTTGGGCTGAGGCTTTAGAACCTGTGACTACTCCTCCTTTTTTCTTAAGCTACAGATTTCCCCCATAACATTAAGTATGCTGAAAGAAAAAGCGTGAAGGACATGCAAAGCCCTTTTTAAAAATTTAAAATCTTTTTGTAGTTAGAAGCAGCAAGTTCTTATATCTAGTGAAATTGATTTCCCCTTCTTATGGGAAGAATTCTAATGCAGCAGCCTTGGTTTTGAAGTCTGTCAACTCTCTTCTCTGTGAACAAGTTCAATTCATACAGTACTTTGAAGAGGAAAAAAACCCTTAAGGCTACAGAATATCTGGATCATAAAAAATATTCTGCATCTTTATAAATACATTAATAAGCCAGTCTTACACAGTTGCTTACTCAATAAATTTATTGCCACTTTTTCCAAAGCTTCATAGAAAATTGTGGAAGTTGTCTTAACTATCAGCTGCACGTTCCTGGGCCCTGAGAAAGCTAGCCTTCTTCTGAGCAACACGGTCTTTCTTCTGGGCGAGGGACATCTTGGGACAGTTCCATCTGCAATGTAAGCACAGTGTATGACACATCCAAGGCAGAAATAAGCAAAGAGGTAGTCAAGAAAGCTGCAGTGCACCAGAACTGTGATGCTAGAACATATTCCCACTTCTGTAACATGCTTTATTTCCTTGTAATTATTTAAGGCTGTAGTTAGGGCACCACAAAAAGGCATGGTTAGGCTGCAGGAGTTTAATTCCTCAAGAGGTAAGCTCAGTACTCTTCTGTGACTCGAGTACAGGCAGTATCAAGCCCAATACAATAGCTGTGCCTTTATTTCTTTTCTCCCAGACCCTTGAGAAAAACAAAATAGTTTAGTCAGCCTGCCCTCTCCTGAAGAGAAGCAGCTTTCCCACTGAAAACACTTAAGACCTGAAGATAGACATTTAAGAGTTCCAGCTATTGAGGCCACGAGCATGCTCCATTTCTGATTTTTTTCTTTTTTTTTAATGTAGTTGAGGGCTCTTAAATTTTAGATTCCTACTGCTAATGTTCACTCCTGACAAAGTTATACAAAATTGCTTACCTGACCTAAAATACATGTGAGTTTTGACACAACTGCAATGTGAATCCCATTACTTGTTTTAACATTAACTAAAATATCTTCAACAGAGGAGTCACATTCATGTTAAAAGAGGATGAGAGTTTTACCTCTTTTTCTTGACTTCTCTCTTGGGTTTCTTTTCATGGACTGGATTATCCCGTATAGCAGCATGGGCTTTTTTATACATTTCTTCCATCTTAAAACAAACAAACAAACAAACAAACAAAAAAAGTTAAATTCTCCATAGTGGTCGAGTTGTAGGATCATATAAAAAATCCAAGATACCTGTACCCGAGCATGCACTAGAAACAAGTTTAATCACAACACAGCTTGTAATTTTGTATGGTTGCCTTTAAAATGCTTTCTTCATACAGAACATCACTGCCACAGCATACTGAAATTCCTACTATCACTGTAATACAATTTAAATACCCAAACCCACAACGCAGACACAAAGCGGAGAAATTAATTTTATCCTTGTTTTACAGTTAGGGAACCAAGGCCATAGAGTAACTACAGACTACTTACAAGTCTCATGAATACAGGCTAGCATCTTGTAGTTGAAATACTTTTTCCTCTGAAGCCTACTTTCAGTGTTACAGCTTCCCTACATTTAAATTAAAAGGCAGTCTAGAAAGTTATTCTACTTCTGCCTAGAATAAAATCCTTCATGTTTCCTTATTAAACCAAAATTACTCCACATAAACTCTGTCATCAGACATGTCATCTTACCACTTTTCAGACCCTACTGTAGTACACATTACAAAGCTGCTTAGTAAGAGGGAAAGAGTAGAAGAGGTTGTGAAGGCAGCTACAGGTTAACAAGTCTTGCAAGAACCCTGACGGTCCCTGCATCATCCCCAAGGATGCCATAACAGAAATACATCAGCAGCAGCTACACCCAAACAGCAGTTTCTGACAGCTCACACAGCAGGTCATTGCACTTGGGCAACTATTCTTCGTAACATGTAAGACAGGAAAATGGAAGCGATCTGTCCGGTTACATAGATCAATAGCAGAAGGTACCAGAGGATCCCCACCCGTCTTCTGCTCTGTCTCAAAGACAACTATGGCTCCATAATGGCACCAATTTTAAGAATACCTTTGCTGGTGGTTAATTAAGACCACTAGACTCCAGCTGTGAAAAGTTTAAAGAATAACCGTCTAGCTAGTGACATAAGTCCTGGACCCACTTCATTGCAATACAAGCTGTAAGTATTGTTTGCTTAGTAAAACAGATGAAGCTGGCATTTACAATACAATGTTACTTATTTTTTAGTAAAGACTAAGTTACAAAAAATTAGCAATAAGTTAAGTTTACAAAAAAACCAAAACCCCACAGCAATAAAGGGATAAAGAATGAAATTGTTTTCCATAGCCTAAAAAGGGGACATGAGAACATTTGTTTCAAGCTTCCGGACCAGCAATTGGGGAAACCAAGCAAAAACATTACAGGCAGCAACACAAGCCATCTGAAAGGAGTTTAACACTTGAAAGAAGTCAAAGCAGCACCTTGGTAATCTTACATATCTCCTACTGTTTTGCACAAAATATTCTTAAAATGTATAGTTCTAAAATAAGCTGCATTACACTCTCCGCAGTGTGACACTAACTTCTACAATAGGGCTAGCTTGGGCTATTCTGTATTCACCTGGGGCCTAGAACTACCTATAAGGTCACACAAACGATGAACAGATGTCACACAGAGCCCATCCTCACAGCTGCACCCACCACAGCTGCAGAAATGACAGGCTGTGGTGCAGGATTAGGAATGAGTGAGTAGAATGTATAGAAACTTCAAGTTAATTTCCGTATCAGAAAAAAGGGGTCTAGCTTAGAATGCAGTCCTGTAAGCTTAACATTCTGCCTATAAATCTAAGCTTCACAGCAGGAAAAAAAGATTTCACTTTCAAAAGATCCACAATATACTACAGAGCCCTTAATGAAGGAAAAAATATTTTCTTTGCATGGATAACATACAACATGAATCACATTATTTTACATACCAAGCTTATTTGCATTGCTAGAGAAGGCCCTATGCAAGACTTATCAGCATCTCTATTAATGCACAAGAGCCAGCCAGATAAATCTTACCCCATCAGGTGTTACGTTGTTCTTTATGTATTGGGAGAACTGTTTTTTGTAAGCATCTTCATCCTCCTCCATCAGGTAACGCATATAATCCGCAACATTTTGGCCCATGATATGCTTGCGGTGAACCTCTGCATTGAATTCTTTGCTTTCCGAGTCATAACCAGGGAAACGCTTGGTACTGTGAAACAGCAGTTACAGTCAGATTAAGACATATTGCCAAATCCTCTATTTCGGAGGCTAGGCTCCACAAAGACACGACTGATACGTCAGATTCTCCTACAGATAACTGAGGGATAGGACCCTCTAAAAATGAAGACAGAAAATTAAGAAATAGAAGTTTTTAAGTTCATCTCAGCTGCCATCAGTCCCGTCTTGAAACAGTGCAGTACATCATATACACGCCATGGACCAACTACAGAGTGTTCAGTCATTGGGAATATCATCACGTAGCAGCCAAGTCAGAAAAACCGGACAATTCGTCAAGAATGACTAGGACAGCATGGGAAAGGGTAGGAAAACACACAAGAGA
The DNA here is from genome assembly GCF_965183815.1 of Platalea leucorodia. Taxonomy (NCBI): domain Eukaryota; kingdom Metazoa; phylum Chordata; class Aves; order Pelecaniformes; family Threskiornithidae; genus Platalea; species Platalea leucorodia. Next base: position 39,786,239 of record NC_138827.1, on the reverse strand, counting down.
TCTCAGATTCCCCCCCCCCCCAATTGCTAGTAGAAAGAAGCAGTCAGCTAATACCAGTGTTAGATAACACTGCCAAAAATCTTGGTTCAGTCATTCATAGTCTATGACAGGAACGGTCAAAACCTCCATGTGGAAATTTTAAGTGCAGGTGGACTGCTCAGACCTGCTATGGTATGGACAACTGTAGCAAATGTCAGTGGTTTTGTACCCAGGACGTATAGCTTTTCGCAGTGAAAATTAATACATACACACAATTTGCTAAAGACTTAAAACAACAGAACACTACAGGATATTTACTTAAGTGCATTCCATCAATGATGATTTTAAGTAATAGCAACAAGATGGCCTTTAGTTCCTAAAAATTTAATAGCATCTCTTGACAGTTGCAAAATTCCCAGCAGCACTATCAGAATTGCACTTGTGGATTAAAAAACAACCAATGAACCAACCAAAAAAAACCAAAAAAACCCCACCCCAGAACCTAGGCTACATAATCCTTACCAGGTCATAACAAAATTATTTCAACATAAAGTGACAGTACAAGTAGACTGTGACATATAGCAGCATCTCAGGTTAATTCTAAAGGAATTCTTCCAAACAGACTAAATTACCTATGAGGGATGGACAGACCACCGTCCACTGCACCCTTCAGAGCACCAAACACTTTGTTTCCAGTGGTAGTTCTGGCAAGACCTGCATCCAGGTAGCATGTGAAAGCACCAGGCTTTCCATCCACGCTTTCCACATTGTATTCATCACCAGTCACTTCAACTTGGCCTTCGTAGATCTTATCAAGGCCAAATTTATTCAGAAGCTGTGGGGAAAGGAAGGGAGGAAAAAAAAAAGCACTCCTGAAATTCTTCCCATTTATTAACAAAATGAAGAATCACTACCACCATAAAACACAAATTTGCAGTAGAATCTTCATGTTTTTAACAAATTTCTTTACAAAAATTATGCCCCCCATACTAATAACAAAGTTTTTAACAACGACCACCACGGTAAGCATATCTGTTAAGCTTCAACCTTTTATTCCAACAGGTGCACCTGTGAACTTAAGACTTATTCATGAGCTCGTATGGAAAATGGATGGATGCTGTTCACATGTTTTCAAACTCTTAAAGGTACATTTCTTACATTTTAATCCTGACTCCCTCCCTCCACCAAACTTAAGTGCTGAGACTTAAAAGTGGGCTGCTGGAGCTGAAACTGCATGCTGTCATACTTCTGTGATTTGACAGTCACAAGAGGCCGTCAAATCTATATGGTAAAAAGCAACAGTTAATATTTGGAGAAGCCTGCAGAGTCAGGTATCTCTACTAAGACACCGATGAAGACAGTGAGCTTTCTCTTCTGTAAGAAAGCCAGAAAAACAGAGCAGCAGCTTCCGGACAATCAGACAGATACCTACCCTACGTGCCAACAGCAGACCTGTGCAGTACGCTGCTGCGTAATTGGTCAGGCCAACCTTCACGCCATATTTTGGCAGCTCATGGGCATAAGCAGCACAGACAATCATGTCGCCTTCGATTCTGGCGTAGGCAATCTGACAACAAAACAATTGTTAGTGTTCTCACAATAGTTCTGGGCTCTATTTAGTGTTTCTTTGACATCTACTTAAGCTGATAGGAATTCTGGATAGAAATGTCCAGCAAACTGCCAACCTTTGCATGCAAGCTCAATGGGTTGTGGTTTTCACTTTTTTTTTAAGGCATAATTAACTCCTCAAGTACAGACACAAAGAATTCAAATCTGTTATTAGGCCAGAGAAAGCGTTATGTCAGCAACAACTTTTCTTTACCTCTCCACGTACATCAAGAGGCCAGGAAACTGCCTACAAAAGCAACCTTTCAAAGAATCATTACAGACGTGGATGGATTCTGTCCCACTTCCTGCATGTAGTCCTCATATAACCAGTATATAACGCACCTCAGAAAAACACAAAAGCAGCTGATACAGAGTTTGTGATAACATTGTTACTAATCTTAAGGAGTAATTTTATTAATGGGTCTGAGATTTCACAATCTCAGGAGTCTCCTGCAAGACAGCAGTACTGTCAGATATGTTTCTACTGCTCCTTTCACATACAGAGCCTTCTCCTTTTGACTCCCGCACCTCCTTTCTACATCCAAAAGTTGTCCCCTTTTTGCAGGATTCCTACGTACTGGAAAGGCACTATCAGTCAGATGTAAGCACCTGCCACCACTGATTCTTGTTTTGAGTTTCAAAGATAAAATAACCTCGTCAAGGTCATATAGTTTCATCTGAACTGACTGTAAAAACACCACCCTCCACTGTTCTCAACAGATGATTACTCTATGAGGAACGCAACAACAGTTAACTTTCCTAGCCTCTTTTTTTTTTTTGAGCTTAACCACATGTATTTGTGATAGAACAAACATGCCTAAGTCTTTAACTTCAAAATTAATCAAATTTCATTTCATTTTCATTCTGAAAATGAAACAGGAAAGTGAACCACAGCAAGGAACTGCATATGATGCAACACACAACTGCATACTTAATAAGCATAAAAAAAATGCCTACTATTCCTATATACCAGTCTCATCTCACAGGAAAGCCATCATTAAGGCCTACCTGCTTCACATGATCCACATAGCATCATAGAAAAAAAACCTCTCAAAAGAGAAGGCACCTTTAGATACGGTGCAATAGTCAATGCAGGTTGACAGGTCACGTAGTCAGCTGTGTTGTCTTCAGTCAAGCAAAAAGGCCCTCCTTTCAAAGCACTTCAAAGACAGCAGAAAAAAAACCCAGAGACATCTTCCCTCTCCCTAAAATCTTCTACTTATCTCACCGTCATTAAAACAGCACAATCCTGTATTATGAATAATCTTGCTAAAGAATGTTGACACTAGTAAAACTTTATTTTGGATCATGATGACAGTTCATTACTGAAGTTGTGTCAACGTTAAAGATTGTTCTCCTCTAATAAATTATTTTACAATATAAAAACTGCTCAGATCAAGCCTAAAAAACCCCAGCTGCTTCAACCATCCCCCTTTCTCTTCATTTTTCTCTGGTGGGTAAGTAGGAAGCACCACAGACCTTACCTGGCAAATGATGTCTCTGTTGGTAACACGCACAATCATCCTATATTTAGGGGTGTTGTACTTGTTTTTATCTTGTATTACCAAACGTTTACGAGCATAGTAATCGGTTTTTCCCTCTGAAAAACAAGTTATAGTGTAGAAAACAGGTGTGAAAAAAGTAGAAATATTCCCCAATGACATTTAATTATATGTTACAGGGAATTTAACAATACCTCTCCTTCTCCTGAATTTCACTTGGTATCTCTTGAAGTACGCCTTATTCTTGACAACTTTCACAAACCCCTTGAATAAGAAGTATAACTAGACGTTATTAACATATAACCACGTAAGCCAAGACCATGCTAACTAAATTAAACCTGCTCTGAATAAAACCGTGCCGAAATCAGGAATAAAATAACATGTTTACTTATACATTTAGATTAAAAAAGCACCATAAAAATAAAATGGAAAAGAACACCCCACCCAAACCCCAGAATGTCTGTCCTTCCCACAGGAACTAATGCACGCTTCTCCCCGTAACTTCGTATAGCTTCAGGAATTGTATTCGTTAACGGCAGGCCCGTCTGCACGGACCGAAGCGGTAACCGTGGTCACCGCCAGTCACTCAGGCCGGTTACTTCTCCGGCGAGCTCTGCCACGGAGCCGGCCTCTCCTGCAGCCCCCCGCCACCGCCACGGGACGGCCGCTCCCCAGCGCCTGCAACCCCGCGGCGGGAAGGCGGGCGGGCGGCCGCCGGACACCCGCACTCCCCGACCCTCGGGCCGGGCGCCGGCGGCCGCCGGGCCGGGGGGGGCTCTGTCGGGCCCGGCCCGGGGGGGGTGGGGGTCTGTCGGGCCCGGCCCCGCCGCCCGCTCCCTCCCACGCCGTCCCGCCGCCACGCGCCTGCGGCCCGGGCCCGGGCCCGACCCCGACCCAGCCTGCCGCCGCAGCGGGCCGGCAGGCCGCGGCCCAGGGCGGCAGCGCCGAGGGTAGCGGGGCCGGGCCGGGCCGGGCCAGACCAGACCGCGCCGGACCACGCCGGGGCCCCGCCGAGCCGCCCCAAGCCGCCCCGCGGCGCGGCCCCGGCACTGATGGCAGCCATTGCCACGCTGGAGCCGGCCCCGGCCGCGGGCCCATCGGGCTCCATCCGGGCGGGCAGAGCCGCGCGGCGGGCGCAGAGCGGCGGGCAGAGCTCCCCAGCGGCGGGCGGGCGCCGGGGGGCCGGTACTGACCATCGTGCCAGGTACTGTCCGGTCTAGGCCTAGGCCGGGGCCCGCTCCGCACAACGACTGCGCTCCGCAGCAGGGGGGAAAAGGCCGCGCCCACCGCGCAGCCGCAGCTCCTAGCCTGGCCCGCCAGGCGGGGCGCCGCCGCCGGCCCGTCCCCGGCGCCCGCCGTGCTGCCCCCTGCCGGCCCGGCGGACCGCCCGCACGGCGCTTCCCCGCCTGCCTCCCGTGACCGCCCCCGCAGCGCTGGGCGCAGGGAGCCGTGCGGCGGGAAGGGCCAGGGGTCCGGTCCCAAAAACCAGCAGTTACGGCAGTGTTGCGGGGTGGTAATTCCCTCCCTTCTCTAGGGATAATCCTCACGGTTGATTGGACAGCAAATAATTAAAACATTAAGCTAACCAAAACCCAGTCAAAGGCTCTTCCTAAAATAAATTACAGATGCTTGGCATAATGGATATTTGTTGACATACAGCAAAAATATACGCTTGCATATCTCTATATACATATACTAGGACAATCAGGTCAAGCAGCATCATATTTCTTGACCTTGTCAGGGAAAAGCGCACAAAGCCAGCGTCTTTGTTCCCGACACATTTGTCTGGTTATCCTCATTCGCTTTCCTAAAAAAAAAACCCCACCCCACTAATTGTTATACATAGATCAATATTTCAAAAAATTATTAATTTGATATAAATAACCACAAGAGAATGAAAGAAATAATAAATGTTTCTTACATCGGGCAAGTACCAGCACAGTTCCTAGCTTCAGAAATATTTAACCATCTAAGTCTGGATTTTATAAAGTTCAGAATGCTACATGCTTTTCAATTTTTACCTAAAGTAACCGTAGGGGAGCACATTGTCTTAGCTACTCTCTAGCATATCAGCGCATGCTCTCCAGTAAGGCTCTGCTGGCAACCGCTGGGCAATTACTTACTTGGATGAGAAACGCCTCACGGGCAATGGTATCGTGAGCAAGACTCCGTTAGTCTTGTTGCTAAACAAAAAAAAGTAAAATCAATGTCTTGTTCTTCTCTGTAAGAAGACTTTTTGCTCCTAAAATAGGTGACCATCACAAAAATCAGCCCGTTGCCCCATCACGCCTCCACCTGCTTTCTTGCTCGTGGTCACCCCGCAAGGCAGGGAGGCTCCAGCCGAGCTCATTAGCCCCACCCCTGAATCACTTACAAATTCAGGGCAAATCCCTCCTTTCACCTTCAGTGACAATGTTTGGTAAGAGGGTGACTGCTATTCATAGAGGCACTGAAATTGTCGAGGTAAAAGCTAAGATTTTCAATGCTTTAGTAAAATGCTTTTTACCGATATTGCTAATTGACAGGAAAAAAGTGTATTTGCATTTTTTTCGTTGATGCTATTTCTCCATTTCTGTTATACTGGATGTAGTGTTTTTACTCAGGTATGTTCTGGAGAGCCAGCTATCGCGTGGCTCTTGCAGAGCAGTGCCTCGTGTTTGGAAGCTGACGAAAGCGCCCCTGCGAGCAGGGCCCCTCTCCCCGTTTGCCTGCAGAGGACCCACGGCAGCGAGGCCGTTGCCTGTGACCGGACTGACCGGTGTGGTCGCTTGTAGCGACTGTACTTTTTCTGCTCTCGTTTGCAACAGCTGACAGCCTCGTTGAAGCAAAAAAAGTTCTGCTAAGGCCTATCTACAGCCTATTCCCGCTATTGCCACTTACTTGGTTTTTAAGAGTACGTTCTTTGCATGTTTGGCTATAAAGCAGTATGTAGAGTAGTGTGTGTGTCCCGGTAGTGTTAGATTTTTTTTTTTTTTTTAAATTAAGCTTTTATTAGAATCCTTACAAATGGAAACTTCCGTGTGGTTTTGTCTAGGAGCCTCTATTCTTCATTGTAGAAGCACAATGGCAAATGGGCTCATTATTTGACGGGGAGCTGCTCTGGGCGGACAGCCTATCAGCTGTCTGTCTAACCTAATCGCCATCTGTCCGAAACGTGGCTAACGGACGCCTGCACGGAGGGGCCCGTCCAGCCCGCGGCTGTGGGGCGCTCCCGCGGAACGCGCTGGCGTAGGCGCCTTCCAGCGTCCCGATGGAAACCCCTGGGCAGGCACCAACCAGCCGGCTCCTAACGGGGCAGATCCAGCGCCTCCCGTCGAGGCGACGGGGCGGCCGCCTCGCTCCGCCGCGGCGGTGAGCGGCAAGGGCCGGGCTGGGGGAGCCGCGGGGGGCGACGGCACCGAGCCCGCAACCCGCCCGCCGCGACCCGGGGGAGCCGCGGCTCTCCCGCCGGCAGGCCCTGCCCCCAGCTGCCCCAGGCACGGCGGGGCCCGCCACCGGCGGGGCAGGGCCGGCGCAGGGCTCTCCCCGCGGCGGGCCGAGGCCGCGGGCCGGCGCTGTGGGGGCGCGGGGCTGCCCCTCGGCGGCGGCGGCGGCGCGCGGAGTGCGCCTGCGCGCGGCGCGGGCAGGGACGTGGCCCGGCTGCCGGGGCCGGCGGAGCGCGGCGAGCCGCCGGGGGCGGGGGGGAGCTCGGCGGAGGCCGGCGGCGGGCTGCGGGGGACGCCGATGCTCGCACCTCCCTGCCGCGGGCAACGCTTCCAAGGTGAGGCGCGGCCGGGCCCGCGACCCCGCCGCTGAGCGGCCGGGGGCGGTGCGCGGCCGGGCCTAGGCGGGGCGCGGCGACCCCGGCCGTGCCGTCCCGTCCCGACCCGACCCCTCCCGTTGGGCCGCGGCGGGGCCGGGCAGTGGCGGGGCACGGCCGGCCGCCCCCGCCCAGCGCCCGCGGCCTTCCCGCCGCGGTGGAGCGGGGAAGCGGGCGGCGTCGCGCCGCTGCCGGGCAGGGAAAGCCCGCTCCCCTCCGGCCACCCGCGGGGTGGGGGTGACAGGAGGCCGCCGTGCGCGGCCCGGCCGCCGGCCCGGGGGATGCGGGGCCTCCGCGCCTCAGCCCCGCTCCGCGCCTCCTCAGCCCGCGGCGGCTGCCGCGGGGAGGGGAGTGGGTCGCCGGCAACTCGGTGCTGGAAGTGGCCCGCGGTGCCGGCCGTGGGGAGGGGAAGGGCTCTCGCCCTCGGCCCGGGGGAGACTTCAGCGGCTCTGCCTGCAGAGGGTGATTTCTTCCTTGGTTTTATGGAAGGAACGTTACACCGGGCACCTATGGGCCTTTCGTTCTTCGGAGAGAGGTAATTTTCAAATGCTGCTTCGGAGGTCTCCTTTACTGGCACCTCCTGCTGCATCTGCACGAACGGGGTTATATAATAAGGGTAAAAACTCGGTATTAATGTTCTGGCTACTTGCTGTGTACTCCAGCTTTAATTCCTACTGTTGTTTTTCTGTGGTTCCGTATAATTCGTGCTAATTTTCAGCGTTGCTCGTCAGAGCAATTTTATAGCAGATTGAAGTCGGCATACCATTTTGAATTTCCAGCATGAGCTGGCATTAACACTGACTGCATGAAAACAGCGTTTCGTGTCAGCCTGGGACACTTCCCCCCCACACCCCCCCAGAGATCCCATACAAAAGATGTGGAAAGGAGGCAGATTCATACAGAGAAGAACTGGCCATATTCAATATGTTTTACTTATCTCCAAAAGTATTCGTCGGAAAACTCAAAACTTTTTTCCTATTTTTTTTTTTTAAGTTGCTTTACTTCACGTATGTAAAGGAGAAGGTAACTGGATCTTGTTTGGTTTTTTTTCTTCCTCTGGTAGATAGTACTAAAAAGTGTTTTGCATAAAGGTGCCTGTTTATTTCTTTTCCTTTCTTTCAGTGTGCGGTTTCTGCCTTGATCATGATTATACAGCTCTATATTTGCACTTATAAAGATTTAAGGCTTATTTTGAAATGTATAGATACGAATTCTTTTTCAAGTAGGGATTAGGAGAGGAAATAGAGATGGCCGATGAAAAAGAGGGGCATGATCAGGAGGAAACCACTCAGTCTTATGAATCAGCATTGCCTGAATTTGGTAAACTGTGATGAGAGCAGCTGCAGCGATTGTCAGCGAGTGTCCGCCCAGCCCAGCGGTACCTCTGAGAGGAGCAGATGTTCGGAGGAGAAAGCTTCCACAGAACAGCCCTGCTTTCTCCCTGTGTCTCTTCCCACCTCCTGCAGGCTGAGGCTTAGGGGCTTCCTGAGCTGCAGCTTGGTGGCTTGGATTTTTTTGTTTTGGGGTTTGGCTGGTTGTTGTTGTTTTGTTTTGTTTTGTTTTTAATTGCTCTCCATACATTTGTCTTCTGTAGACTTGTTTGATTGTTCTTGAACAAGGAAGCAGGAGATGGTTGGAGAGCGGAATGGTTGAAATGGGGTTCATGGAAAGGAAGAGATGGGAGAAAAGCCTTCGAAGGTCACAAGAAGAGAAAGGGGGGGGAGGCGGTGTGCCTGAACACTTACTGTCAGTTTGTTGTTTGGTTAGGATTGATAATAAATGGATAAGTGATAAAAATTGGAAGAAAAGTCATTTGTCAGTGAATTTTGGAAAGCAAAAATTGTTTACCTTGCTAATTCAAGGTTGTAATATCATGATGTAGGAGGAGGAAAACAGCTAAGTTGGGGTATGCATAGTTAATACTATGTTTACATTTTCTTACTCTTCCTGGTTTGTTTTCTTAACCTATAGAAAAAACAAACACATTTCTAATGCTTAAGGAAGAGACATAGTAGAATTTAATATTTTAGGTGTCATTTTAAGTGTCAAATGCATAGTTTAAAAGAAAATTATTTTCTGGTAAGAGGAACAATAAAGAAAACAAATCCTGACTTCATGACTTTTGCTTTTTCAACCTATACTTGCCTTGATTACGTATTCTTGATTCAGTTTTTTTCCAAGACCCAATTAAAATAGTTATCGTTTAAAAAAAAAAGTGAATAGTAAATACTGTAGGAGTATGTAATATTAAGTTGTTAGATATCTTCTCTGAAGCTCTTGAATATATGTCATTTAGGTTCGTAGGTAGCATGCTGAATTAAAGCCTTGTGTCTTCCATATTTGTAACAACCAACATTATCTGTTGGTAGTTTTTTGATTCCTTTAAATTGGAATACCCTCTTGCTTTCCCTGTAGTCCTGTCTGCTGAAGTGTCTGTAGCTGAAGTGCGTCCTTTCCTTCTCCAGCAAGTGGTGATTGGAATAGATGGGTAGTGGGTTAGTAATAGTGCGGGGCTCTTGTCTTGCCTTGCTCATTTTATACGCAATTGCGATGTGGTTTTGTTGTATGCATGTACACAGAAACTATGTTCTCACAAGGTAGCAGCAGGAGTGATTTAGTGAATCGTAGCTTTTCCTTAATTACTCTTAATGTTGTTTAACTTCCGGTGAACTCTGGAAAGTGTTCAGTCAGCCGCAGAGTGCTGTTTCTGGGAGGGCGTAGGGAGCGTTGAGCCTGCGGTAGGGTTCAGGCAATGAAGGATGGGATCTCCTTTCGGTCATGCTGGCAGGGATCGTGCTGTGGTCTTCGTGTTATTTCAGGCTGCGTAACTGTCAGCTTTGTTTGCTAATCCTCTGTAAAAGTAATCCTTCCGAGCCCCCGTGAGGCAGTTATTGTATATTTGGGGTTGAAATACAATACTAGGGTTGGGCTTTGCTCTGGACAAAAAGTAAGGTGGTGTGGTAGAACGACGGTGGACACTTAACCTTTTTGTGTTAGGTTCCAACTTGAGACGCAGCCAAAAGCCACCACCAAATATCTTTATTTTCTTTTGTCAGAACAAATTTTACCTGTCTCTGATGGGTTTTGTTACCAAAATCTGTCATCTTGTCTGATGCGTATTGTTTTGCAAGTAACTTCTGGTTTATTTTTACTTCTACGGTTTAATCCTTTAAAAAAAAAAAAAAACCAAAAAAACAACCTCCAAACTTAATGTTTTGGTAATAGGTTGTTATAATGCATTCTGCGACATGGTAAGCTATTGAACTTCTCAAACTCCTGAGTTTTCTTATGCCCTGTTGTCATGACTAAGTCTTAGTGATTCTTAACATAGCATTAAATATGTTTGATGACATCATAACATGTCCTTGATCTTTTTTTTTTAATTAAAAAAGTATAATTGTGATGATACAGACCTGACTGACTCACCAGTATCTTACACTCTATTAACTATGTATTTTTTTATTTTGGTTTCATCAGACTGGCAGATGGGTCCAGTCTTTTAGGAGTGGATTGTTGCTGCCTCAAGTTGACTGCGCACTTGTAACTAAGAGGATGTTAGAAGAGCTTGCTGTTATTTTTGTTATAGAAGGGTAAAACTATCGAATGTCACTTAAAATGGGTGTCAAAAACTAGTAGCTAGTCAAAACCTAACATTTTGGACATGTGCCATCCACATCACTATATAGAGTGACATTGTATAGAAGAAGTTAGTTTTACATCTCTCATTTTTCAGGTTTTCTTCTTGATTATATGTGGTTCAAACAGTGAACTACTTTCAGGCATAGTAAAAAGAAATTCTAGCTTCCATGCTCTCTGAAACAGCAGAGCTAAAACCCAATGTTCATTAAGCAAAGTAATTTCCCCCCCCCCTTTGGAATGCGTTAGTGGTGGAACTTGATGGGTTTAGCTGAAGCTTTAGTAAGTATTTCTCAGCCCTTTGGAAAAAAAATTGTGATCAGTCTTTCTAAAGACAAAATGACAAAGGCAAGTTAAAATTCCATCAGAAAAAATCCCAAGCCCATTCTCTCATGGTCTGTAAGTGTCAGTAAGAAAGTGTCAGTAAGACACAGACCATGAGAGAATGGGCTTGGGACTTTTTCGTAAACTTTTTGGTGTCAGACTGGCACTAAAAATCATCCGTGTTTCATTGATCTTCCTTGCATTTTTCCACTAGAAAGCCTTTTTGAAAGAAGTAAATATGCCCTTTTTTCCAAATGAAAGCATAAAAGTTAGTGGTCAACTAATCAGAAAAAAACTGATTTCATTTGATGATGAGTAGATATGTCATTTCTCTGAAGAGCCGTCTCCCTTTTCTTTAGTCAATAACTGAGGAAAATTAGTTTTCTTTAAGTGCAGTGTTACAGACTTCAATTGTATGGAGGAAGACCCTTCTATAGCCACAAAAATATCCTTGCTTCAATTACAGTGTAAGTGCTTGTGAAGACAAGTTGTGGATATACTAAGTAAATTGGTGGGCAAAATTAAATACTACTGCAAGACCACAGATGTTGGCATGGATTGTGTTAAAAGAATTGAGTGTTGATGAATTCACCTGTGTTTAAATCTCCTACGTTTACTGAATAGCTTAGACAACTTTCCTATGTGGAAATTACTAAATTGGTTACACCTGTACCTCTTGTTTCTTGTTCTCTGTCAGCAGCTGCAGGTTGCAATGAATTGGTAGCTCACAAGTAAAGCTGCTTACCAGTCAGTCATTCAGAAACTGCTTTACTCTTTTGAATTTGAGTATAACTGATAGAAAGTTGACCTTTTAGCTGATCATTTAAAGAAAAAAATAGTAATATTCTGAAGGTAGGTTCTCACCAACCTCTGTCACCTGATTCATTTAAAGTTTTAGGAAGTAATTACTAAAGTTTCAAGTGTTACCATATTCCATAAGACCATGCTTATGTTCTTTGGTTTCTCCATCAAGTCTTGTTTTGTACATCTCTTTGGAAAGGGAACTGTGCACAACTTACTAAACGGGAGATGAGCATTTTGGTTCTAGCCTGTAGATTGTGGCGTAAGTTTATTGAATCTCTATAAACAAGGAGAATTATGCCTAGAAAATACTTGGGCTGCCAGTACGTAAAAACAAATGTGGCATGGAATGGTATGTTTTCATCTTGTCAGATATTGGTTCCTTTTAAACTTACCAATTTAACTCCTCGCAAATTCTGTATGTTTTTTTAATGAGGAGTTGTGTTAAAAACATTGATTTTCATTAAGGCTCAGTGAACATTTAAAAATATGACTGAGTTGTTCCAAAACATGGACCTAAGGCTTTTAGTGGATCTTAACTGCATTTATATACTTTTGCTTGTTTATTTTTGCCCTAATGTAGTCTAGATGCTAGTCCTGGCTCCTTTCCAGGAGGAGGATGGCTAAAAGCAACATTAAGGAAGCTAGGCTTCAGGGATTGAGTAAGAAAGTAAAATTTGTAGAAAGGAGCTTTAATGATAAACATGTGTCCTTCAGTGTGCGTGCTACTTTTTTGTACATGCCTGATGATACTTACTTGAACTCCAGTGAAATGATAGAGTTGCATTTTATTGAAAAGAAAGAAAAATGAAATCTTCCAATCTAGTGCATAAACAAACTGACTTTGCAGGCGTTGTTCTTTATTTTAGCTGGTTAATCTGATTCTTCCCTCTGTTTTGTTAGCCAAGGGGATGGTCCTTCAAGTGTATGTGTGTGTAACTTGGCATGCTGAACGTCAGATACAAAGAGGTTTTCCAAACCGAGGTCTAAGAGAACAAAGAAACAAAGGAAGCTCCCCGTTAAAGGTTTTTACTGTAGTCCCTCGGTATTTTCTCTTGCAGCTCTGAGGAGGTCTCAGCCATCTTTTGTACAAAAGCACTGTATCCAATTCTTTTCCTCTTGAAAGAAGGTCTCTATGGTTTCCTGAAGGTTGTTGCATTCCTTTGTCAGATTTGAAACTTGTTTGATAAAGGACCACCTTTAGATGGACAGGAGATAGCGTCTGCAAAAGCACCGTGGTTTGTCTTCTCAGCTAGCGTACTGGGACAATGCTTGACAGATTGTAAACTGCACTGGACTTCAGAGGTAATTAAAAACCTGGAATTGTTCTTGGAGATAAATAGACTTCAGTGCCGTTTAGTCAGTGATTGAAATGTTATTGATATGACTTCGGGCAATGGTTTCAGCCTTTAGTGGATCACTGCAACATTTCTAATGAAGTACATCCTTAAAACACCATATGTGTTAGGCTGTTGTGTTGTATATGTCAACTTGCAGCTTCGAGTTTCATCTTTCAGATGTTTTGGGACCATCAAAACCCCAACATGTTAGAGTCTGAGGCAGACTCTTAAAGGATATGTATTTACTAAATGATGCTACAGAAAGCTTTCTGACAGGTTAAGATTTACACGATATAAAATGTTAGACTGCTTTATTCTTTATATCAGAAAGACTTGGAGAGCTAGTGAATATGGAGTGAAATGGAAGCTGGTGAATGCTAGCCATGATATTCCTGACAATTGTTAGGTGATATTACAAGAAAAATCAGGAATGTAAGAGTCAATCAGGACTTTTTCCTCAGACTTCAGCAGAAATCAGTTGCATGAATTTGTAGTGTAAAATGTATAGATGAAGCTTATAGTGAAACCATGTTTGAGCCCTAAATTAGGATTTTAGCTTGTCAGGAAGCATGATAACAGGCTGATTCACCAGCTACCTCTCCTACATATGTCATTGACTGAGTCAGTTTAATTTATTCTTCAGACATTAGAATGCTATTAACTTTTTTTGAAGCAGGCAGGAGACTGGGTCCATGGAATGCTATATAACTGGCTTGAAAACCACATACGTAATTTCAGCCCCAATTATGTGAGACTTCTTTTTATATGTAGAATAGTATGAGGATTACTTCCTGTGTTCTGGAAGTTCCCATTTCTTTCCCTTTTCAGGAAGAGAAGAAAGAGTAGAGGGCATATAATACATACAGTAGTGTTTGTGTAAGGCTTGCGGTTATTTTTACTTTGTCATATGATAAGAATAGTTGAGAGAGTATTTTGGGTAATCAAGATACCTGTAACTTTAATACAGATTTTCCTCAGGGAAATGCAGAATATAGGTATTAAGCTAATTCAATGCGTACAGTGAAATACCTTTTTTAAAAGAAATATAAATAGACGTTTTTAGAAAAACAAATATTGTCTGTCTGGCAAATGCAAAAATGTGTGGTGGTAACATTTTTGGGCTTGCCGCAAGGTGCTGCACAATACCTCAGGGTTCTCGGGGAAAGGGATTTATGTAATTGTATGTAACGTGGGATGCTGTGGTCTAGCTTCAGCTAGCCTTACTTAAAGTATTTCATATGCTGCTCCACTGCAGTATTCCTTCGAGTAACTCAAAAATCTAAATACAGTATTGTACTTCCTCTTGGTAATAAAGCACTGTAATCAGCAGCTAATTAAAGATACTAAACATAAAGCTGAGATACTGAATTTTATGTATTTTAATTGGCATATGTAAACTGCACATTGTATGTATCTGTGTATAATATCAACATAAACATTTATTATCTTTTTAGTGCTTAATGTACGTAGCAGACAGGTCTGTACCTTGCCTGATGACTGACCAGATGGGTGAGAATTGCTGGTAGTTCTGTTTTGCTCACTGGAAGCTGCAGCAGAGTAGGAAGTCTTGTCCCTCTCATCTTTTTAAAGATCAATATTTTCAAACCCAAAATTCACACATTTATTTAGGAGGTATATACGTAGTCTTAGGCAGGCAGATGCAAACAAACTCTTCCTGTGCACTTGGTCTGTTGGCAAACCGGGAGCAGTGTAGCTGTTAATATGGCATGGAGCCTGAATGAATATACCTGGTTTGGAGGTGGATGATGCCTGCTCAGTTCCCTGTGTCCTCCCGCAAAGGGTAAAGGCGGCGTACCCCTGCCTGCTTGCCTCCAGACCTGGCCGTCTTCAGTGGAAGGTGTCGGTGTCCCCAGGAGCAGCACCTGTGTTCAAAGTCTGATTAATTGGCAGGTTCTTGAGTGAGACTCCTGTGGCAAAAAAGCATGTTTTTAAAATGGGTTGACTCTGGTTTTGATCACGCATTAATAATAGTTAATAATAGTGTGATCATCCCGATGGTGCTCTCGATGATTTGGCATGCTTCCCAGGCAATGTAGGTTACCTTTTATACTCTTCAAACGTAACTTGAATTTCAGCATCTGAAAAATGCTGGGAATAAAAAGGAAAGCAATTCTCTCTGCATAGCTGAAAAACTGGCTGAGGTGAGCTGAGCAAAGAATACTGTTAACTGGGGGCTTCCAGCCTGAGCTGGTTAACTGAAGGGATGGAGAGCTTAGAATCATAGAATCGCTTAGGTTGGAAAAGACCTTTAAGATCATCACGCCAAACTGTTACCCTAGCGCTGCCAAGGTCATCACTAAACCATGTCCCTAAGCACCACGTCTACCCTTCTTTTAAATACCTCCGGGGATGGGGACTCAACCACTTCCCTGGGCAGCCTGTTCCAATGCCTGACTACACTTTCAGTGAAGAAAATTTTCCCAATACCCAATCTAAACTTCCCCTGGCACAACTTGAGGCCATTTCTTCTTGTCCTATCGCTTGTTATTTGTGAGAAGAGACCGACCCCCACCTCGCTACAGCCTCCTTTCAGGTAGTTGTAGAGAGCAACAAGGTCTCCCCTCAGCCTCCTCTTCTCCAGGCTAAAACAACCCCAGTTCCCTCAGCCACTCCTCACAAGACTTGTGCTCCAGACCCTTCACCAGCTTCACTGCCCTTCTCTGGACACGCTCCAGCACCTCAATGTCCTTCTCGTAGTGAGGGGCTTGCCTAGATCTGGTAAGTATTGGGACGTAGGGAGCAGAGTCGGGGCTCGAGCCGCCTGCGTAGCTGCTGCCTGCGGCACACGGTGCGGCACGGGAGGGCGCCAGGCAGAGCAGCTGCACAAGCGTGAGTGCTCCGGTGGCAGAACAGAAGGGAAGGAGCATAGGTGCATACGCTTAGTGAGAGGATGATGGCAAAGGCAAAAGTCCTGTCTCTTGTAGTCGGATTTATTGCTGTGACCTAGCTAAGATTTTTGGGACGGGCACTGTGGTGTACCTGGCTGTCCTTGTTACTGCTACAAACAGCAGAGCACACGACTGTGATCTCTCTTCCACAATAATGAAGAGTAGCAAAGGGAAGGACGCTTCATAACTGCAGAGCATCGTTGTTGTAGCCAAAAGGGAGATACTGCTGCAGGCCTGCAGAAATATCAGTGGTTAAATAATAACCAGTTTTTAAAAGAAACATTTGTTTAGGAAATCCTTGAGGAGACTCTGTCCAAAAACACAAAGAAAAGATTAAAGGTTTAACGATACTGGCTTTCTTGAGTCTTTCCGGAATGCTGTGTTAGCAAAATCACGACTCTAAAGCAGGGAGGTGTTAAACCAAATGCTCATCCAGATTTTCCTGTGTTTCCTGGAGTTGGTGATACCCAGTGGAAGTATCCGCCATCATTCATACTGACTTTATCCTTGTTGGTATAATTAAAGGCAGAAGGACTAATTTCAACAAGCTGATAGCTCTGTGATTTTTAAATGGGGAGCCCCAGTTTCACAGAAGGGGCTAGAGTGAAACCTTCAGCTCATTCCTTTGTGCTGCCAGAGGAAAGAGGTACCTATCTCTTGGGAGCCAGCAGGATTCATTTCTGTACTACGCGTATGTGTTGTCTCCATAGTGGGACACGGATTTCTTGCTGCAGGGATCGTCGGCGGAAAGGTGGGGAGTAGCAGTGCTCTGTGGTTTAGCGGTGGCTAAGTGCAGCTACCCTGTTGGATGGAATAGCGTACGTAGAGTTGAAAACCTTATGACACATAGCAGGGATTTTCATTCTTCATTAAGAGAAGGGTAAAGAGTTGGAAGGGCAAGTGTAGGAGCACTGTGTGCGTCTTGATAAGAATACTGGTGTGGTGCTCCTAGCAAGGTTTTCTCATTTTCAAATTCCAGGGACCTGTTTTCTGGAAGGCCTAAAGTCACTTGTCACAGAATAACTCTCTGAAATCTTCGGTCACTGAATATAGATTTTGAAGTTAACATAGGAGAAATGATGAAATACGGAAATCTTGTTACTCTATCCTATTTAGGGAAAGGGATAACGAGCTGATACTAAATGCCTTCATGTCTAGGTCCAGGTGTCTGCACTGGTGCTGACAATTTGAGGGCTGGCTTTAGATTTTTAGGAAACTCTGGAAATGCCTGGCAAAAGGGATGTGGGCTTGACTAGTTAGCTATTATATGAGAAATTTTTTTTCTTAATTTAGCTTCGCCTTGGGTGACTGCCGTAGCTGCTATCCCCAAACGAATTCTTCATGTGTGTTTGATGCAAATTTCACTGCGAGCCTTTTGATCTTCAAACATTTCCTTTTTGCAGTTGTGCATTTTGATTGTTATACGTGTTAATGCTTTCAGACTAGGAATTTTTTTTGGTATGAATTCTCTGAATACGTTCTAAGGAAACTCTGAACTGCTTTTAGAAACAGGAGTATTGTTAGACCCATTGTTCTGGTTTAACTGCTGGCTTGCGTGGTTTTTTTCACCATACTTTTTCTTAGTATTCTTCACATCATTGGTTTCTACAAACCTTTGCATTAATTTTTGAATGCCTAGTGGTGTGTTGGTGAATGAATGTTCTTAAGTCTTCCTAGTTACTTTCCTTTGTAAAGAGATAAAAGTTGGTTGTATACTTTCTCTTCCTGTTTCTGTCACACAGAGTATTACTCAAAATCACTGCTTTTCTAATATTTATGTGTAAAATTCTTAGAATGGGTGACTCTTAAAACCCGCTGTGTATGGCAGTCAAGTTTGCTGCGTTCTTAAGATTGGGCCTGTTTCTGCCAACATTTATTTTTGGCGTAGTTGCATTACTTGTCATATTTTAAGCAGTTTAAAGCCTTTGAGAAAATAATCACTCTTAAGTGAGATATATGAGTTACCTTTATCGTAATGCTATCTTATTCAAAGTGAAACAGCAATAAGTTATTCTTTCGTAGCAATAGAGAGCAAAGGACATCTACTGAGTGAAATATTAATGAATGTATTAAACAAGATTTTGAAATCTCTAGCAATTTTTATTCCTTTCTTGTATAAAAGATAGTGGCAAATGCTAGTATTGAGAGTGATTTTTTTTTTTTTTTTGTAAAATCAAAGATTATCTTTAAAAGGTCACGTGTTGGTTTGGGTTTTTTTAAAACGTATTGATATACGTGAACTTTCCTGTCCAACGGTGACACAAGCATCGGAAAGGTTCCAGTTGGTTCTTACGTTGTGACCTTACTGTTCCTGCCTGTGGTTTGTATCCCTGCATCGGAAGATTTCTAGCAAAATCTGTTACCATTTCCAGAATGAATGTTAAGCATATGGAAATTGGAAACCTCTTTGCAGTCCTCTGGGAGAGCTCTTAAGTGTCATGTTGCTGGTGGAGAGGCAGTGGGGAGATTGGGTACTGCTGTGTCATGTTTGGCCTGTAGTGTTCCTCTTGTTTCTGGAGGCATTCGGTCTGTCTTCCTTTTGATATGATGTGAAAATAAAATACTGCTGGATTTTTTTGATTCACAAAAAATTGTAGCATTGTATCTAAATAAAAGCTTCTGCTTTAGCAACCTCTCAGTCTATGTACTGTGCTTCAAGGTAAACGCATGGTGTGCTGAGATGGAGTTATTTTTCCAGTTGAAATTCTGCTTTAGTTAGATTCTGTTAGAGGATCTTGGGAAGGGATTTTTTTTTCTGTAGCTCAGTGTCTTTAGTATCTTAGCAATTATTCTATAGGCTGTACTGCAGAATTGTTTGTGACAACCATTGAGCAATTCAGTGTTTTGAGGAAGTCAGCAAAGGTCAAAAGAAATAGTTGCCAGCAGCACCACTTCAAAGGAAGTTCCTCTTCGACCTTGGTTTTGAGAAGTTTTAACCTCTTGCTAGGCAGCTAGCTCTTTCCTTAAGGTCCATCTAGATTTGATCTGACTTGGGCCAGGGGAGGAATTGAACGCTGTTGTGAACGCTGTACGTCAAAGTCTCTTGCATTTTCAGTTGCTGAAGGAAGCTGAAGTGAGGGGTCCATTAGAAAATAACTCCATGCGCTGCAGTTCTTTCTTCTGCAGCGATCAGTGAATCTGTTAGGCTGCGTTACCCCATAACGCTGGTCAAGAAGTAGCAGGAGATTATGATGAGCCCCAGTTAACCTCCTCATTCCTGGACCCGCAGTTTCCCTGACTGTCTGCTCACAGCTCCCTTCTGCTCTAGTGGCACCTCTCACTTTTCCTCCAGGACCCCTCTCAAACCCCAGGATCGTCAAGGTGCTGGCAGTGGCATCAGGGATCAAGGACACTTGGTGTAGGGGCGATCTGAAGAGAAAGGGAGGAAGAAGAGCTGGCAGCACGAGGCCTTAATGTAAGATGTTCAGGAGCCGTTGTAGATTCACGGGCATAAATTCTTTGTGACTGTTTTCTGCACGCTGGCAGATGCTAGAGGATCTTTTGCTTTGGTGTAGGTTAGAAATGCGGTGCCCCTGCTCCTCCGTCCTGCCGCTGTAGGGATTAATGGAGGTGAGCAGTGGGTGGGCTGGGGTGTTTGCATCAATATACTTGTACTGCTCCAGTGTCCAACAGTAAAGTAGTTGACTGTTTCTAGACCTATGTTTCTACAGTTTCTGTGCCATTATTAGTTTATCAAAATGTTTTAAAATAAGCTTTTATTTCTATTTATTTTTGTAATGGGAAGTCTGAGCTGATCCTGGATCCTGTGGTATTTCTGTACTGCAGAAATGACCTCTGTGAGTATGCCTCAGGAATTCCTCTGAGTCATTCTTTGTGGATTAGCAGCATATTTGCATGTTACTTCTGTGATATTGTGTTGCTGTTGATGCTTCTGTTGCTTCTGACAGTCCTGGGTGTGCTGGAAAAATAAATAATCTCCATGTCACTTCTTGCATATTGTATTTTTTTTCCCCTCTCTTCAGTGACAGCAGGTTTACTGAAAAAATATTTAAATAAGACAACTATTGCATCCTCTTCTTTTTGTCATCGCAGGTGGCGACAGGCAAGGTTGCAGGAAAGCTGAGCTCTACTCTCTCATGGGTGAAGAACACTGTATCGCACACCGTCAGTCAAATGGCCAGTCAGGTGGCAAGTCCATCTGCCTCGTTACACACTACATCCTCCTCTACCACCCTGTCTACACCCGCCTTGTCACCATCCTCACCAACACAGCTGAGTCCAGACGACTTAGAATTGCTCGCTAAACTTGAGGAACAGAACAGGTGAATGGAAAACTTTTTGGTCTTCAAAGTACAGTAATGAGACTAAAATTGGTTTATTGCAATTTCAGCACAGAGGCTGTAAAAGGGGGGTTAGGTAAAACTTAATGGCACAGCATTTCAATTTCAAGGCCCCAAGGTTTAAGAACTTGTGTTCTTGTGCTATGTTTTTAAAAGTTCTTTTTTTGTGGAACTCTAAAAGGTGTTTTTTCTCTCCTGGTTTTACAGGAGTGTTTATAGCTGCCTCTAATCCTAAGAAAGTACACTGGAGCCATGTGATTTTTCAGTATCCAGTTTCATAGAATTGTTTAGGTTGGAAAAGACCTTTAAGATCATCAAGTCCAACTGTATTTAAAATAGAGTATCTCAGGGATGAAACTTTCATATAACCTTCCCACCTTCTTAGATCAAAACTGTAATTTCTATTAGCTTTTTGAAATGTTAAAGATTTCTGAATTCCATTTTCTCTATTTTTTCCACTTTTACCCAGTTCTTGCTTTCCACTGTATAACCCGCTCTGTTTAGAGATGGAACAGTGTTCAGCCATCTTTATTTGCAAGAAATAGTAGATGCATCCTGCTGTTATGCTAATGGTGGCAGATGCATAATGTCTTAATTTCATGAAAAGTAAATTCCTAATCAGTCTTTTCTGTTCATCCCGGCTTTTTTTTGTATAGTAAGCAACCGTTTTCTTGGCAGCCTTTCCATGAGTGTATATCTATCTGCACCATCTCCAGTTCGAGATGAGACTTTCAGTTGGATCAGTTGCTCTTGACATGCACAGTGATTGCAAATTGGCAATCTCACGAAGAAATAAAATTGGAATGTATGATTTCTTAATGCTGAATTTCCAGAACTCATACTTATTTGCACTCTTGAGGCAGGACTTCTAAGTCACCTGGCCTCTTGCAAAATTTGGTTGTATTTGATGAGCACGTTTCAGTAGCTCACGAGAGGTTGACTGTAAAGGGAGAACTCGAACTCCAAATAGGTTTTAGACTTAGCAGATAGCTGCAGGGCTTTGATACCTACTGCAGATTGCTATCCCTTGTGCTGTAGCGAAGTGCAGAGTTTGATAGTTTGGTTCAAACTGGCTTCTGTTCCACCTTCTGCTACCATGCTGGACTTTGCACTGAGGCAGTTGAGGTACTTGGGGGTTTTTTATTCTGCTGGTTCAGTTATGAGGGTAGTAACTGTCAGTAGAGGAGAAGAGTAACTGGGAGGAGGAGGGGCTAATGCCATGGTGTCACCTGGCATGTCTTCTCTCATGTTTGTATTCTGCAGCCTAATAGCGATACAACTTACAGGGAACTTGTTATATCTGTCTAGTTCTTGGCTGAGAATGGAAGGCAGCTTCTAGAACCACCTCACCCTCTTTTTCTTGTGGTTTATGGGATTGTCTCTCCTTCGAAGATGAACTATATGTAATTTTTGCTGTGCTGGTAGCAAATGAAAATTTATCAAAAGAAGGAGAAAATAAGAGGGAGTGCTAATTTGCATTTAATCTGAGGCATTCAGCTCTGTTCACGACTAAGTGACTAACTTTTATTTGAAAAGCAGTAATATCTGTTCTTTGGACCGCTTATCTGTGTTAGAGCGTAATGTCTTTACATCTAGAGTCATCTCATTAAGCCCCACAGTTAGACTAGTTTGCTTGTTGAAAGAAGAATGTGAGCTTGGGCTTGCTAGCCTTTCTTTTTCAAGTCAGCTTTCTTCATTTAGTAAATCTCATCTGGTTTTATTTAATTTTAGCCAGACCTGTTGTTCAGTCCCACAGTAGTCCTCTGTGTGAATTCTAATCAGAGGCTATCCTATCCAGTGTGCCTTTTCTTGTGAGATACTACACTTTAATACAGAAATTTGATGCTCTTATGCTGGGTGCCCCGTGGTTTCAGAACAGTTGGAATCTGCACTTTAGCACAGTGGCACTTTGTTGACAAGGAATTGTACTCGGAACACAGGGAACTATTCTTGTTTCTGCTTGCTGGAAGAATTGCTGGTGATGGATATTTTTAAAGGTTTCCTTTTCATTGTTGGCTTTTATGTCAGTAAGGAGAATATGAATTAGTTAAACAGCTAGGAATGGAAAGAACTCAAATTGTATCAAGCTATGTCTTGTAGCATTCTGTAATCCAGTTACACTGAAAGTCCCCTCAGAATGACGAGGTAGCTCGGTCCAGAGTCCTGGTGGAGCTGTTTGGCATTCGTAAATAATTTACAAAGTTTTAAGTGAAAGATAACAGTGACTAAACGCCACAGAACTCCCTACTTACTGTAAAAAGATCTTCCTGTTTTCAAATCTAAGGACAATGAGTTTATCCAGGTAAGGTCAAATTACAGAAACTTAGCATAACTTCTGTAGAAAGCTGTGAAAACTGCAAGTGACTAGTTAGAACCTGGTTTTTATAATTGTGATGTTTATTCTGTGCTTGTTTTTCCTCTGTGATTACTTTGAATTTGATCTTTAGGCACTGTCTCAGGTTGAGAGGAGGAGTTCCAAACTGTACATTTTCATTACGGATCAGTATGGACCAGGTTTCTAAATATTAAAAATGGATTTTTTTTTTTAAATTTCTTTCTCAAAACAGGATTTTCTGCATTCCCTTAATATGGACTACATTAAAATCGGTCTTGAAAAAGCTTGGTGGGTTTTTTTTCCAAAGGCACTACTATTTAACCCTTTTTCAAACAAAATAACTACTGCAGAGACTGTACTAGTTGTCTTCGTGAATTAAATTCCTTTTTTTCCTAACTTCCATAAATACCAGTAGGTGAAAGCTGGGAACAGGGAAAGCTGGCATAAATACCTCCATTGTAGCAGAGAGCTTAAAAATTGTAGGTATCCTGAGATTTGTATACGATCTCAGGTGCAATATAACTCGGGTTATAATTTATTAAATATCTAAAACCTAACCTGACCTTGCTGAAATGCTGGGGGCGGGGTTGCAGGTGCATTGAGAAATTATTCAACCAGTTCACTCTGATGTACAGATGTTGGAATTCTTGGAAGTTAAAGCACAAATGAAACTCTTGAGGTAGCAAAACACTCTTTCAAGTTAGTCTGAGTTCTTGCTCTTACCTAACATGTGGTCTAAAAAATTTCCCCCTGCTTATGGGGTTCAATATTAGTTGAGGAAAAAGCTTGCCTTTTTGCCCAGAATCGCCAGCTCCTTGCAAAATTGATGGCCATAGCAACCAGCTGACAGGGAAGTCTCTTCAGCAACTCGTCCAGCACTTGGCACATCTTTATGTATCCCTTGCTCCCTGAGCACCCCAGAAGTTCCCACATCCGAACTCCAGGCTTTAATTACACATTCATTAGCTATACTAACCACTTTTGTTGCCTGCTCCTCATTCTTTAGGTCTGAGATTTTTCCCATGCATTTATAAAACATGATGTTGATTTGTGAACAGTTGTCAGCAAATGTCAGGTGTTTTAATATTGCTTCAGGTCTTAATTATTCCGTCTGCATTTACACTGTCAAAAAAAAAAAGTGTAATCAGGTAGAACTTTAGGAGGCTAATTCTTTGTCTGTTCTTTAAAATTATTGTCTCTTTTGCAGTACTTTAACATTTGACACTGTCACTGAGGATATTTCACTTTCTTATGTTCGCTCTGTCAGTATGATGCACAACAGCTGTGAGGTTTTTGTTGCTGGTAAAATCAAAGCCCTCTTGCTGGTACTTATGCCTCAAAACAAAACTTGTGCATCTTCCCTCTAGCACTCTTAATCTCCAGTTGATGAATGTGTAAAAGTGTTGGACTTGCGATGCTTCTGTACTTTCTCTAATTTGATATCTTTATGTATTAAGATTTAGTTCATGAGACCACAGAACACTTGTATTAAAATCTCCGTTCTTTTAGTGTTGTCGATGCACAATATAACATTTTTATCCGTTTCTTAAAAGGCTGCAATGTGAGCTGTTCTTCTGTCTGCAGAATTAGTTGAGATCTCAAGAAGAAACAGTAACATCGACCCGTTCTTCTTTTCAAATTTAGTACAAATGGATGTTGGAAAAACTGTTCCGCTGAACCTTTGGGTGCATTCTTTGTAAAGAGGTTGGAAGAATCGAGTTCTAAAAAGACAATTAGTAGTGTGGTCCTGTGATTAGAAGCACTCAAATTTGTTTTTTGTGTGCTTTCTTTGCAGACTCTTGGAAACAGATAGCAAATCCTTGCGGTCAGTAGATGGGTCAAGAAGAAATAGTGGATCTTCTCTTGTATCTAGTTCATCAGCTTCTAGCAATCTCAGCCATCTTGAAGAAGACTCATGGATCCTGTGGGGGAGGATTGTGAATGAATGGGAAGATGTACGGAAAAAGAAAGAAAAGCAAGTTAAGGTAGTAGTTGGACACTATTTTTTAGGGTATATTTGTAATGTGATAGAAGTGATACTGGTTTATCTTCCTCGTGGTCTTATTTTTTTAAATAAATATGTAATAGAAACTTCCAGCTGAATCTGCTTCAATCCCTAAGCTTTAGTGCTTCCTATGTAACTGTTACCAGACTTCGGTAACAGTTATGCCCAGCAAATGTCTCTTATTGAAAACTAAATGCATTTAGTATACCTTGAATACTAAAGTTTTTAGTCTACCTCTAATGAGAGATTCCCATGAATATAGGGAAGATTTGCTTCATGTTTCCAAAATGGAATTACTGAAAACCCACTTAAGGGCATCTGATAGCTGGGTGCGATGATTGTTTTCCCACTAAGCAGCTGTCTTTTTAAAGCTTTCTTTCTAGAAGAGCTGATAATTCTACTGTATAAGGCTCTGAGTTCATTTTTTTTTTTTTGTGCATGCCAAGTGTGTTGACCCCAGGGATGACCTTAAGGAGAAGAACACATAGTTTCTAAATTCTGAGTGGACTGGACAAGCTTTGACCAGTTTGCGTCCAGTCTGGCTTAGTTGTGCACATGTACAGAGGTGGAATTCAATTACACTTTAAATTGAAACTAAAAAGCATCTAGGGCATTTGAACATATCCATGTTTCAGAGGCAGCAAGTACAGCAGCGTGGGATTTTTTGTTCGTAGGCCAGTCTGTTCTGCTTTGGTTCTTTTGGCTCTAGTCTGCAGTTTTATGTGCAGAATACAAATTTCCAGGTCTTTTGAGCAGTTTGAAATGTGTGTATATGAATAGGTTGTGGGAAGGCAGAACAATGGGCTAAAGTAAAGTATCTTTTATGTGAAGCAGTTGCGAAGAGAGAACATGACTTGAGAGAGGAAAAAAGGGAAGAAAATGAATTCCAGGCTTCCTGCTTGCGTAGGGAAAACAGTTTCTGGAAAGGTATTCCCAAAAGGCCGTGAAAAGGCGGCCACATGAACCTGGCAAGAGAAAGGAGAAGTGAGATGGTAATAAGTAGATCTGGTTGGATAGAATTCATTTGAACTGCCTGCATTTGAATGTTTTAAAGTGTCACAAGTATCACTTGTTTTTACAGCTGGCAAAGTATAATTTGGGGAGTACTTGACTAACTTTCAGTAAATATTTAATTATATTGCTAGTGAGTTTTCCTTTGCTGGTTAAATAATTCTCAATATTTTTTTTTTGTTTTTATTTTCTTTGTCGAAAGTCAGCCTAAACTGTGTCATTCTGCATTTACGATGGAATACCAGAACATCCATACCTATTTCCTGATTGTGCCAGTAGGTATGACTTTAGCAGCATAGGTATCTTTTTTGTCTTGGCTGTAAAAGCTGGTCTTAAGTTATTAGATATCTGGTAAGTTTTTAAAGTGTTAGACATAGGCGTGTATTCACCTTCCTGCATCGGTGATGTGTTCCACCCTTATGTCTCTCGATCCGCTTCAGAACTCGCTCTCTGTTTATGGAGGGATTCTGAAGGACGACTCAAGTCCTGCTTTTCAGTGTGCATAATGCTGTGTAGAGTAGCATCATCATAGTGCCGCTTAGTAGGTGTGTTTCCCTGCTGTTCCTTTAGGAACGTTGGAGGGATTAACCCTGTCATTCTGTCGAGCAGGTGCATGGTAACTTAAAGGAGGAAACCAGTTTGCTAACGCTTCGTTACTAGTAGCCCTTGAGGCTTTAGATGCCTGATCTACAATCTGATAGTGCGTTGTTGACAAACGATCGCTAGAGACAGATGTGGAAAGCTGATGCGATAGGGTGGTTGTCTTGGAGTTGGAAATCTTTTAGGGAATAACACAGGGTGTCGTAGTTGTGTCGTAGATGGGACAAACAGGTGGAATGGCGTTACCAGGATGGTTCTGAAGAAGGCTGGAGATCTTAGGGATATTAGAAAATTGAGGTCAGTGATGCAAAATTCCTGCAGTAGATTTCAAGCTTAACAAAAACAAAACTCAAAAGCAAGAGTCTCTTTAAAAGTTATCACTGTTGCATTAATTAATCTTAATGTTTGAAGAAGTAGGAGAAATATTTGGAACAAACAGGAAAAAGAGGAAGCTTTGAAGAACAGGAGATTACTCTGGCTTCAGAATAAATACTAGCGAATGAAACTATCCTTTAGGAGGCAGAATACTTGATGACACTTCTTAAGGTACAAAAAATTATTAAAGGAACAGTCTTGAAAAGACAATCAGGCCAGACTGATCCTAGTTGCAGAAAGTACCACTCAGACAGTCTGTAAACTTCCTGAATCACACTGTGTTTTGTTTTGTTTTTTTTTTTTCTCCTCAGTTTTCAGATCAAGCAACAAGACTACTTTCTGCTTGTGCTTTCTAAACAGTATAAGGTTCCTGGATCTGTTGTTCTGGGAAGATTTGAATTGTATAGTACCTAGCTGATTTTTTTTTTTTCAGGGAAGATAAAGTAAATTTAGTTAATTCAGTAGATGTCACCTTAATGTTTCCTTGGTCCAGTGTCTGAAACTACATTTAAATACTTTCTTAAAAGAGAACTTTGACGTACCAGCACACCAGAGAAATCAGACACAACTTGTCAAGTTTGTCAAGTGAGTTCTGATAGTAGCACTGTGCAATTTTTTTTTGTTGCAGGTGGTTGTGCTACAGTTCCACTTTTTATCATTTACCTATCTTGGAAATAATTTTTAATTGGTGATTTCTTATATCTCAATCACTACAAATATAATTAAGGGTGTTATCTTCAGTCATCTTTTGTGAAATACAAAACCAACTGTATTAAGTTCTGGGTAATGGGAGTTCTTGTTTAAAATTACTTGACTATTCGGTTTTTCAAGTAGCTTACTATGAATAGGGGAATACTTTCACGAGCTAATTTAGGCACTGAAAATGATTCAGAGTCTCCTTGCTTTTGTTAGCTAACAATCTATCACACTAAAATCGAGGTTTACACATTATAAACTGTATGATTGGTTTATGACATGATGTAAACATTTTCTGAAGTTGTGAGGAACTTAATTTGTTGAAATGTTTTGTTCTTTAGGCTTATGTTTATATTTTCAGGAAATATAAATGAATTTGTGTCTTTTTTTCTTTTTTCTTTTTTTTTTTTTTTTTATACTTTAGGAGCTTGTTCGAAAAGGGATACCTCATCATTTCAGAGCAATTGTTTGGCAACTTTTATGCAGTGCTCAAAGCATGCCAATTAAGGATCAGTATTCAGAGCTTTTGAAAATGACGTCTCCTTGTGAGAAATTAATAAGAAGGGACATTGCTAGAACATACCCGGAACATGATTTTTTTAAAGAAAAAGACAGCCTTGGACAGGAGGTCTTGTTCAATGTAATGAAGGTAAGTCAGTAGTTCAGCCCTTGAAAAATACATTAGCAAGAATGTGCACAGAAGTTTCGAAAATAATTTGCCTTGTATATAGTGAACTTGCATAAGTTTCTTGTGTTTAAGTTTTTTAAACTTATTCTGCTCAACATTGGAATGGTTTAACAAATTACATGGCAGTTTCAAAGATAGCTTTCAAATATGGTATTCCTATAGTTAAGGGTTTTAACTTCTAAGAGATTTAAAAAACTTACTAAGTTTGCATTAAAACAAAGTCACATGCTAACTGCTGATAGTATAATGGGATAAAGTGTGCCATGAAGTAAAGTAAACAATGTTGACCAAGACAAGAGCATTGTAAATCAAAGCTAGCATTCAGTTTTCAAGTGTTTCTGAACCTGCAAGTGGTAGCAGCAAATGGCAGCTACAAGCTAATGTGCAGCTGTTACAGTGCCCAAGCACAAAATGAGAATGCTGCCATAAAACTAAGTTTTGTGTTATTTTGTCTTCATTGTCCTAGAGCTTAAATTTTGAAAGATGATTTCCATGCGACAGTTTCAACAGAAAAGTTGACAGGTTTCCAAATCATAGTAGCTTCCATAACTCCAAAATGAAGATACAACGTGCATGGAGAGCACCCCATTTCCTCCACCTGTAAATAAAACTGCAGCGTGTAATTCTTCTGAAAAGAACTGTTGTTTCTTTGTCAGGTCTGTCTCCTATAAAAGTGGTAGCCTTGTGCAGTTTATATGCCAGCTGTCTCTGTTATCTTTTGGCAAATTCCTGTAGTAGAAAACTGCATGGATCTTTTTTCAGGTATGCCTTAGTTTTAGCTTTGTAGGCTATTGGAGAGCAGAGTTTGTACCCCTTTGCAGCAGCAGGTAGCAACTAGAATATCTGACTAAAACTTCTGGGTAGAATGTCTGTCCTTGCTGGATTTGGGAGAGGAAGAGTAAGCTATTAGTAAAATAACAGCATGAACTATGATTGCTTTTTATTAATAATGAGGTTTTAATTGTTGAGAGTCTTAAAACTTTATTTCCTAGGCTTATTCTTTGGTGGATCGTGAGGTTGGATACTGTCAAGGAAGCGCCTTTATAGTTGGATTACTGCTTATGCAGGTAAACATGACATTAAAAATGTGAACCTTTAAAATCCCTGCTAGAATGCGTAATATATCATAGTGGCTTATTGGGAATTTTTATAATAGTTGTCCTTAGTCATTTTGTTACAACAGAATTGTCAAGGGCAGCTGTTTACTCTGCAAATCAAATGAGATTTATTCTCTGTGCTTCTGTTTGCCAAGAAGATACCATCTTTGAGTGGGAGAATACATTTATTTCTCAGAGCTAAGGTAGGATTGCAGACTTGCAAGCTATTTTGGTGAATGTTGTTTCAACTATTAAGGAACATCTCATTTCGATTCTATTACACCGGATCTCCTCAGAGTTCAAATGGAACTTCAGAGTTAATTTAATAATCTTAAAACTGCCTTTGTGTTACTGCTTTTTGTTTTATGACAAAGTAGGGTATATTATAAGAAATTTGCAGACCTCCATTTCAGTTTAGAAATCACTTGATAGAATTCAATATATACAAGAGTACATTATAGCAATTGGTTATAAATCCCTTAAAACAAAAAACAACACAAAACAAAAAAAAACCCCTACCACACACACACAAAAACAATCTTAAGCCCTCCCAGGCACTTAGTCTGATACATCCTTGTTGTCCAGAGTTTTTACTGTGCTTTTTAATTTTTAATTACAGATGCCAGAAGAAGAGGCATTTTGTGTGTTTGTTAAATTAATGCAAGATTACAGACTACGAGAACTCTTTAAACCAAGCATGGCTGAACTGGGCCTTTGTATGTACCAGTTTGAATGCATGATACAGGTACGTACAAAGTCTATCAAACTTTCTCTTCAGTACCTATTAATAAGGAACTTGGGAATTACAGTTCAAGAGCAGGCATGTCTGTTGGCTAACAGGCTGTTCCCTTGACAGTAGCTAGTTTCAGAACTTCAGAAGTAAATGCGTGTGGCTGTGTGGTCTACGTTTTTAACCTTTGGCAGGCAGCGGCTGGCTTTAAACACTGAAGCAAGAGGATTTGTATTGCTACAGTTTAAGCATATGAATGTCTAATTCTGTTTGGATTGAAGATTCTGAAAGTCAATGTCTTCATAGTCAATTTATAGCTATTTTAAAAAAATGGAAACTGGAAGATACCCTCATATGTGGAGTTAAAATTTTGTTCAGAGTTGGGACACAAAAAACTTCTTCCTGTTCAGGCTGATAGAGGCAAATAGGTTTGTGTTTTGTGATACGGTTCCTAAAATGATGATCGGGGTGGGTAGCAAAGAAGACATAGGTCTCTGGCTATACCCTAGATCTTTCTAGCTCTTTTTTGCAGCCCACTCTAGATGTGACTTAGGGATTTACAAGCTTGTGACTTCCTATTAGGATCAGGAAGTGTTTTTGTAATCTGTGCTTTGCATGGTAGAAGTGTTGTAGGGCATTCAATACTGGGACTTCTGTTGCATGGTTCTTGATAACGATGAGTAATATCTTTTCCAGTCCTGTGCTACGAAGCTGCTGTCTGTACTAAATATCAATTACATTCTTCTTTTATTCAAAATTAGTCAAAAACATGGACACACTAAAACTACCAGCAGAAGCTTAACGTATATTTTTCCTTCCTCTTCTTTTCCAGGAGCATCTTCCAGAGCTTTATGTGCACTTTCAGTCTCAAAGTTTCCACACTTCTATGTATGCGTCATCATGGTTTTTAACTATATTCCTCACAACTTTTCCACTACCAATTGCAACAAGAATATTTGATATCTTTATGTCTGAGGTAACTACTCAATACTGATGTTCCATTTCAAGAGTAGCTGTTAAAAGCAGTTATTTAGGTAGTGTATAAATGGCATTATGATGGGCAAATCTCAGATACTCGCTTTTTAGTCCTTATGCTTATCAGATTATTTGGTAGGGGAAGACGTCTGTGTATGTAGTTTGTCAAGGAAGAGCAACTAAGTCTTTGAACGTAGATACTGTACGCAGCTTTGTACTCTAAGCCTGTTGAAGGGCTAGCAAACCTGTCAGTTCTGGATGCAACGCGATAGCTTTTGCCTACAACAGGGACATCAGTTTCTGAGTGTGATAGGAAGTTTGGGGTGGAAAGTAATGCTGCTTTCATGCCAAAGTTAAAGCTCCATGGGGATACGAAGGCCAAGAAGAGGGAGCATTGGGATCTTCTGTTGTCCAAATGATGAACAGTAGGCGAAGAAATGTATGGAATGATTCAGCGTCACTATCACAAAGACACCTAAGTCGTGTTTAGGATTAGAGCTTTGCGTGGTTGTAACTGGTAACAAACCAAAGCTCACAGTCTGTTTATGCTCTTTCTCTGCAATCATCTTTTAGAAAATAGTAAATCAAAGGTGGATCCTTTCAGCTTATGCTCAAGAATGTCCAAGACAGTACATATGAGCGAGACATTCCCTTGTATCTGTTTAAATAGTTCAACTGTGTTGTACCATGTCCGAAATTAAAATGACTTTAAGAAGTACCTGGGGGCTTTTGTACTAGATATATTTAAAACTTTTGGTAAAGCTGACATAGAGAACACCTGTCACTCAAGAGTTTTTACCTCAGCACTAGCTTCTATAGGGGGGGGTCTGGCATCAGGACAAATAGCCGGACTACTTGTCTTCGGGACAAAATAAAAAACCCAGAACCAATTTGTTGAGAGATTTTTCAGTAGCCCTTTTGCTTGTTTGAGAAACTGGGTGAGATTTCCAACACCAGTAAATAGTAGAATCGTTCTGTACTGTTGACAATGCCATGAATAATTGTTGGATATTTCTTAACTTCTGTTTTCAGGGTTTAGAGATAGTATTTCGAGTAGGTTTAGCAGTGCTTCAGATGAACCAAGCAGAATTACTGCAACTTGACATGGAAGGAATGTTACAGGTAAATTAAGGTTATAAATAATTGTAAGAGATGTCTGAAATGTGTAATGTGTGTGTATTTCCTTGCAGCTATTAATTACATGTAATCTTGTGCTCTGATTGCTTTTAGCACTTTCAAAAGGTCATTCCACATCAGTTTGACAGTGGTCCAGACAAATTAATCCAAGCATCTTACCAAGTCAAATACAATGCAAAAAAGATGAAAAAGTAGGTATAACATTTTGAGAAAATAGATTATACTGTTGCTAAGAGATACTGTTTGTTTATCTTTAAAACTAGTTATTCAGTATTTCATTTTGAATTTTTCATCTTTAAACTTTTTGGTATTTAGTACTATAAACAGTTAAAACTGAAGTTCTGTCTACAAGAAAATTCTTCGAAAGCAGTATTTGCCATTTTTCTTGAAATAAAGCTATACCTCATTTATACAAATAACCTAAAAAGCTTTTGAAGAAAGCTGCAAGTTATGGGGAATTACAGCACTTCTGTAAACAGGATCTGAATAGAAAAGGTGGAGGGGGCAGGGTGTGGAGTGAGCGGTTTTGGTTTTTTTGGGGGGGGGGGAAGGATTGTTTGGTTTTTTTGAGGGTGAAGCAGGGAAAGGAGGTTAAACTTTATGATCTGGCCTAAATTCTTAAGACTATAGTGTTTACAGTTTTTCAGCAACTGGAAGAGTATTCACAGGGCTAAAGAGTGCACGTATGGTCAAGATTAGTGCTGTTTAAAATATAAAGTGATGAAACTTTGTAACATCATTGATAATTGTAAAATAACTTTCATTTGGGGTTTGAAATTCTGAGCATAATACTACTATTATTTTTTTTAAGGTTAGTTGCATATCTTCTCTTTTCTGCCTTTGGTAAATGATGTGCAGCTTGGCTTATCAAACCATATTGTGCTTTTCCAGGGTTAAGTCTGGCAATTCTCCAGTTGGTTGTAATATATTGTATATTCACGGTTCATGCACTGCAGATTGTGCTAGGGTCTTTCGGGTTGAGTTTGCCAGTCCTTCTGTTAGCAGCCTACGATCAGTGCTGTAGAGTGAGCAGTCTTCTCTAAAACAGAAGTAGTAACAAAGCTTTCTGAAAGCCAATATAAGTGTCTGTAGTTTAAAATCCTGCCATTCTGAGTCTAAACTTTGTTTGCCTTCTGTAGAGGTATTGTTTATCTCAGCTTGTTTTTTCTTGTTGCCGCCTTTTTCAATTGGGACAATTTTGTGGTTTGCTGGAGAGGGGCCAAAATTGTTTTATATGTTTAAGATATTTGTCTCAAATCTCTCTGTACCTTTCTGTCTTCCAGGCTTCCCAAGCTCTTTTTTTCTTTTGGCTAAATCTATTGAATTGTTTATTGTATAATTACATTGTGTGGTTATTACAGAGTAGCTCCAAATCACTGCCACTATAAATGTATACAAGCAAGCACCTGCACTTCAGAGTGCTGGTTCAGAGTCTGTTTGCATCTACAGAAGTCTTTGTGTTTTTAAGTTTAGTTTTAATGTCCAGTCTAAATGTTTACTGGAGTGCATTTCCAGTGGCCACTTAAACAGAGGAAATATCAATAATCTGTATCTCTGTTCTACCGTTGTCTGTTAGGTATGACACCAACAAGTAAGTTAGCCACAATTTTTCTAATCATAATTTACTATTTCTAATTTTTAGGTTAGAAAAGGAATACACTACAATAAAGACAAAAGAAATGGAAGAACAAGTTGAAATTAAAGTAAGAGAGCCTCAACAAATTTACTTATGGATCAGTTTAATTCCTGGATGTGGGGTTCTGTATTTGATCTGTCTATGTAGCAGGACATGTAAGTGAGGTCCCCACATTCTTCTCTTTCAGCATTTGTATTTGGGATATCTGGTCATAAAGGACACTTATAGTGAAATTATTGAGACCTCTGATGGACATTTAAAGAAAAATCTTTGATGGAGGCCTGCTGTACTTTAGGTTTTGTTATTTTCTGCTGACTGAAGCTTCGTTACGGATGGTCTCATTTGTCAGAGGTTCCGAATACACTGGTTTAGATGTACATGTCCCAGACAGGAGGTGTGTAAAACACATGTTAAGACAGAGTTTATCAGAATGCGCTTGAGTGGTTTATCATTGATTTTTGAGATCTTGTTTTCTCTTATGCATTGGACCCAAGATTGAGTGTCTTCTGTCTGCAGTCACTTTTTCTTTTGGAGCTTCTGCAATTGATGCATAATATGGAGGAAAAAAAACAAAAACAAAAAACCAACCACCCTGCGAGTGCAGTTTGTTTCCCTTTTACTAACTGACCTACTTCCTGTAATTACTTAATCAGTGCATCTTTTTGCTTTTGTGACATAAATAGGCTTTTGCCGCTTTTTTCCTTTTTCACATTTTTTTCACAGCATGGTGTTTGATCTGGATTTGCTTCCTTGTGTCACGTTTTTAGCCAGTTCCGTGAGAAGGGCAAGCGTAGTATACGGAGCTTAGTAGAGGGGAGTGAGTTACAGCCTTCCTTCTTCCTGTCCACTGCTGGTCATTTTGCCTTTCAACAGCAGTTTCTAAGGCATTGGTTCTTGAGAAAAATTCAGTGACGTGCACCTGGGAGCACGAAGGTGTTTCAGGCTTTTTTAGGCAGTTTGTTATTGTTGTAACAGGCAGTGAGGCAGTTTAGCAGCATTAGGACCTGCTGTAATGTCATCTCAAATCAGAAGGTTTGCAGGACTCAAATACAGCTCTCTGCAGAATAGGACAGAATAAAATTATTTGAAAGACAACTGTAACTTCAGATTCTAGTATTTTAACTTATTTCAAATGCTTCTCTGCTCTGCGCCCCCCCCCCCAAACCCAATCCAACAAAACCAAACAAAACCAACAAAAAAATCCCCCAACCCAACAAAAACAAACAAAGAAAACCAACAAAAAAACCCCCAACCAACCAAACCCAACAACCCAAAGCTGTCTGTTTCTCGGCCCTGCTTTGGGACCTTATATAAAACATTTATGACTTACTCTCTTCTGTCAAGAAGCTCTGCTGTTTTAGGGAGATGGAATAACAAGCACACTGAGTCTGCCTCTTAGCCTGGCAGAATAAAGCATTCCTGGACTGATATCCATGGCTCTGTTCTTAGGGGCACAGATCTCTTCTATCTGAATGCGGACTGCTAAAATTTATAGGAAATGGACTGGTAAAATATGCAATTCAGCACAATTATTTCTCACTTCTGGGGCATCTGAGGTAAATAATTCTCAGCATAACTTTATAGATTAAATAAATATTATTATATAATTTGACATATATTATTGGGAGGAAAAGGAAGGAAAGCTTGTAGCTACATCTCATGAGCCTGTCCTAGTGCAGGGAGTGCACTTTCATGTCCCGTAACCATGAAGACCGTCTCTGGCTCTGTTTATGAAGAGGAGGCTGTCAAGTCTAATGTGTGGTTAAGCCCTGTGGTTCACCTGCAGATATACTGCTTTCATCTAGTGCAGCGCAGATGCTTTCGTGTAACGTGAGGCTTCTTCTCATCTTTGCTGTATCAAGCTGTTTAAGCTCATCTTTTGAGTTAGTACATCGTATAAAAGGATGTTAAAGAAGTCACTAATTATTTTTGTATTTATATTGACGTTCATAGATGTGATGAGATAAAAGTGTTAGCTTGCTTGGCTTTTATCAGACTTCCAATTCATGACTTGAGAAATACAGTTCTGAACTGTTTACCTTCCAGAGGTTACGAACTGAAAACAGACTCCTGAAACAGCGCATTGAAACATTAGAAAAAGTAAGTATGTTGGTGATTAGATTTAATCTGTGTTAACTTATACTTAAATTGATGGCAATTTTATGATATGAAATGGGAATCTCAGAATTATAGCTTACTGTTTTTCCTGCTAATCTATGGTGTTTACTAACAGTGCTTAGCCAAATAGCGTGGCAATAACAAAGCAATTAGGGTCAGTGCTTGTAAATGTTTAAGGTTTTTATGTCTGGCCCTTAGTGAATATGAAATCAAACATTTTGACGTGCCCAACTTTTGTTGTACTGTTTTCTTTCTGAATTAGAAGTGTCTGTTCAAAGTCCAGAAGACTACATGAAATAGTGAACTGCTTGGGTGGAAGAGAGGTTATTGTGAGAGAATCCTCAGTTTTGAAAATCTGAAGTTGCTGGGTGTTTTTACGTAGGAGCAAAATGACAGACCTACCAATGACCAGAGAGAGATGGAGATGAAAGCAGATTATTTCATCGCTAGCGAATACAGCAGTATAGAGGGGTGTTGTTGCAGCATTCACATTCAGTACAGGAAGTCTGCTGCCATTAATGTCTTTTATATAGTTTTGAATTTTTGTAGCAGTTTTGGGTGCATGGCGGGGGGAGAATATCTTTTAAGACTTATTTCTCACAGATTTAGTCTGGAACAGAGTTTTATTATGCTTCTTTGTAACTGGATGTAACTTTAAAAGTATGCATGATAATTGTTGTCAGTACATTGCCAACATGCAGGCATCGTTCTCTGATGGCCTCTCCTGTATTCTGGTATTGTGCTTCCTGTGACAGATTGCATCTGAGCTGCTCTGCTCTAGAATGAGAACATTCTTGCCCATCTTAACTGTGAATAGCAACTATCTTTCAACAAATGAAATTTGAAGGCTCTTGTGTGTGAACAGTTGTTCATGTTTCACAGGGAAGAAAACGGTAAAGAGTCAATATAGAGTGACATTGTTGAAAGATGTCACACTTCAGATGTTAAATCCATTACAGTTTCTTGGGAAAACAGTCAATCTATGTCAAAATTCTAATTAATTGATTTCTGAATTTAGTTTGGAAAAATGCACGTAATGAGGACATATTGTGAAAGTTGTGACCAAAAATACAATTTTATAAACATCTTTTTTTCTAATGTTGAAGTGCTGATAAAATTAACTGAAAAGAGCAGACACTTTTTAAGAAGTTTGAAGCTGTAGTGAATCACTTTGATGCTCTTGGCAAATTTATAATAGTAAATAACCCTGTTTTATACTGAACTTGCAGAGGTTTGAAATCAGATTTTTTTTTTTTTTTTAATTAGGAAATCCATGATGAACTGCCAGACACTAATGCTTTTCAAATTCTATACTTAAAATTTCAGAATTCACTTTGAGTATCCCATTCTGACTGGAATGCGAACATTTCAAAATGGGAAAATATTATCTGTTAATAAGGATTTCTGAAGATCATTATCATCACAGCATCTGAAAAACAGCTCATAAAGTGTGAACAAACACATTCAGTTCTTCTGTTGAAAACTTATTTTTATTTAAAAATCTTTTTTCCTCATCCTAACCTACATGATTTAGTTGTGATTTCCTTAGTGTACCTTAATGACAAATGGCTTACCTTAACTTCTGATTAACAGCTCTTATCAACCAGTTTGAACTTTAATAAAAGTTCCAAGGACAGAGATGCTCTGTGAATAGATGTGTTCCGTTGTAGAATCTGCAAAAATTGAGTGCTTTCAAGGGTAGAAATGAATTAAATGTGCAACTTGGGAGGGCGGGGAATGTAGTGCTTGTCAGTGTGCATAAATGAAAACTTCTTTCTTGCAAAACTTTGGCAAGGAAAGAGAATCTATGAACTGCTCAATTGAGTTACTGCAGGAGTTCAGTAAAACAAAATATTAGCTGTCATAGTTGAAATTTTCCACTTGTGTCTGTCAGTTTGCACCATTTAACTTTCCTGCTTCATCTTTTTGGAAGCTTTAGTTCTGCATGAATGCCTCAGTGCTTAGTGGAGCTTCCTTTGTGCTCAAATTATGCCTTCCTTTCATGTTGTGGACGGACCATAGACCACGTCTTGCATCTATCTACTAGATCGAATCAGATAATGTATCAGTGACTTTTGTTAATTAGGGAAGCAAGCCATTCAGGTAAAAATAGCCAGTGTCCTGTAGGTGAATTCTAAGTGTTACGGAAATCTGGCTTTGAGACCTTCTTGTATCAGAGATGGACTGTGTTAAATCTATTGCAGAAAAGGCTGCTGCCTGGGACTTTCAGGCTGAGTTGCCATAATTTATATGAAGAGTTGTTAATTTTGCAAAAAGAGTTTGCACAGAAAACAGGTAGAATTTGGGCATTTTCTTTCTCTTGGCTCTTGTCTTTTTTGTCACTATTATCACCCCTTTGTTTTTTGGTTTTTCTTTTCCTTATTCCTATCTGAATTTTTCCTTTGTAGGAAAGTGCTTCCTTGGCAGATAGATTGATACAGGTATAGTCTTTTAGTCTTTTACTGTATGACTCTCTTCCTACTCTCAAAAAACCCCAAACTGCTTTAATGCATGCATATTTGCATGCTGTACTCTATCCCTGCCTTGCTGATTTGGAATAAATATAGAGCTAATCTCTTGCTAGAAACTTGTTTAATTTTGTTTACTAAAAAATATATAAACCCAATACCTGCACGTTATAATATTTTTCCTAACCTAATGTAATTTTTTGGTACAAATTTCTATGACAAATGGATTCTATGACACTGTATTAACACTGAAATTGAATATTGCAAACTTAAATCTGTGCATGTACAACTGAGTAATATTGCATGAAAAGAATTTAATTGAATGCAAGTACGCAATTGTGCTTGCTAAACGGATGCTGAACTTTGTAATAAAGTACTAAAGCAGCTGTTTAGTACTACCTTGTCCTAAAATTTCTACCAATTGTACTCCATGCTGTTTGCAAAACCAATCTGATGAAATAAGCAGCTAAGCATCACAAAGGCAGCCTTTCTCGGATTTGTCCTCAATTGCTTAAAAAAAATAAATTATGTCCTAAGGGACAAGTGACAAGGGCCCAGGAGGCTGAGGAAAACTACCTCATAAAACGGGAGCTGGCCACCATCAAACAGCAGAGTGATGAGGCCATTACTAAACTGGAGCAAGCTGAGAATACCATCAGGGAGCTCCAACAGCAGCAGCAATGGGTAAGGAGCCTGGCAGCACATCATCTCATCTGTTTCACTCACTTGTGTTTATTTTTCTTCATCATGACATGGTCTCTGTGCTGTCCTCGTAAATGCTTGTTCATTGTGATTTGCATTCTTAAAATTACATAAATTGAACTAAGTGATATTTTGGTCTGTTCTTACTGATAGATGAGATTCAGGACCCTGGAGAGATGTAAGTTATTAGTTTAAAAAAAAAGCAAAACCAACAAACAAACACAACAAAACTCACCAAGCCAAAAACCCAACAGCGACCCAAAAAAGAAAAAAACCCAACAACCCCCCCCACCCCCCCCACCACCAAAGAAATACTAACAAAAAACCCACACACAAAACCTTTCGTAGCTCCTAATGGTAAGAATCGAGCTATCGCAGATTGTGTCGCTCTGAATACTCAAATTTGAGAGGTCATTCGTAATGCCTTTACCTAGCTTCTCATTTAAGTCAGTCTCTTCCATGTTAACGTTTCTTCTGTGTACCTATGTTTTTTTTCATAGCATGCTTAAGTTTGCTGCTTGCGAAAATAGAAGGGTATTGTCCCCGAGTTTGGAGCTACAGGACTTTATATTAAAAGGTGGGGGTTTTTGTGCAGATAGAGCGGGAAAATAACCTCTAGCAGCTGTATGTAGTACTGTGTATGTATGTACTATGTGGTTTAGGTAGTATAATGTGCAAGACTTCAGACCGTTACCATGAGAGTGAAGATACTTTCTCTAAGCAACTTAGAGAAGCGCTCAGTATCTTTTCTTGAGAGACCAAGGGAAGCAGTTCCAGCAGTCTTCACTTGCTGAATAAACGGTGCGCTAGCAGTGTTGATGTGAATATGATCATATTGTTTTAAGTAGGTGGTATCCAAGTACTTGCCTGAAGCTCTGGGCGTTTCAGGAATATGAAATACAACTTTTTAGAACTACAGCATACTGCAGCTGCTTACCAGATCCCTTACAGGCAATATGGCAGTTTGTTTTACACATCTTCCACCAAAGCTCTGGAAATACTTGTATCTTGTCTTGGAAGGTAGAGATGAGATTTACCGTTGGACTGAAAAGAAATCGTAACTTAAATGCAACGTTATAGAAATGGTTTATTATGTCTGTTTAATGCATTTCAGTGTAAAAAAAGGTATATCTTTTAGAATAGTTGCAAGGCGTTATTAATGAGCTGTTACTCTGTAATGTGTAATGCTGCTTTTTGTTTAACTTCAGTTTCTTCAGGGAAAAAAAACAGGAAGAAATTATGATCAGGAAGATGGAGATGTGTTAGTGATGCTTTCCAAAATTCTAGATATGTTGTAATCTTTCAAGTGAAATAAAATAAGTAATGTTTATAGACATGGGTAGCCAGCTGTTTATTGTCTGATTACATTGGAATGTGTCTTTGGAGGCACCCGTGTTACTTACCTGTATTCAATTAAAAGTTATTAAAAGAGACTAAAATGCTGTATTTATCTATTAGTGAATTGATGGGTAACATGACTTTGAAAGCTAATGCTTTTAATTATGCTGGGGACCTTATTGAGTAGCAATGATCGGGAAGCCTGGCAGGTTGGCTAGGCATGGGAACTGGTCCTGAGCAAAACTATAGATAACTGTGAATTGCAAAATGGGCTGGATTGGAGATGTGAGGGTAGAAGATTGGGCAGGTACTGCAGGAGTGGAGAGTAAGTAAAATGCAAGAATGGGCAGTTAATTTAAGAGCCACGCTTCCTACCCTGCATGCTTGCAGCCTTGTTTTCCTCCAGTTAAATGTGAGCATGACTATAGGAAATAGTCTGTGCGTGGAACTGAGGCTGTAAATCCAGGTGGTTATAGAGGGATTTGTGCCTAGTAGCTGACTAATTTTGAAGTGTAAAGAATAGTACTGTGGTTTTGAGGACCCTCTGAATTAACTTAGACAATGTGGTGAAAGTGTTAATATGGTTTCAATTAGTAGTTCCCTAGATTCTGCTGCATTAGGAAGATTTGTAATTGAAGAAGCTTTTAACTTTGTTTCCAAGCATGGAAATAGGAGCAACAAATGTAAACAGCTGCATGCACTTAGGGCCCCACCTAGTGGAAATCCATCAATTTCTTTTGAATTTTAAAGTTCACTTTCAGTAGCGTACACAGATAAATCTTTTTACCACTTCTTAGTGCCAGTAGCTTTGCTCTTGGCAATACTCCTCTTCAGTATTGTCTTAGGAATATTTGCTTTAATTTTTTTTTCTGCAATTATTTCAGTTTTGTTCATGATTAGCAAAAATGATTGCCCAGTGAACTTATAAATGGCTGCATAGTTTATCTGTACTTATTTAAAGGTACAGCGTCTATCCTACGTATTTTATAATCTACATCTTTTCCAATCTTGAGTTGTCTGTTTCAGCATGATAGTAACTGTAAAGTTTGGGTATGAATTTCTGAATAGGAATGTATGAAAAGAACTGCCTAAGGATGCTTGTGGCTGCTTCTTCTGAACAACACTATGGGATTTAAAAAAAAGAAAACAAAACACAACCCACTTTTACTTGTAAATCACGAGGCAGGAGAAGTAAGAGTAGGGTTTTTTGTTTTGTCGGTAGCAAAAATATTATCTAAACCATAGTATGTCTAAGAAGGCTAACATATCCTTTGTAAAAAGGCTGTGCGTTTGTATTTAAATATTATCTAGGGTTTACTCTATCCGTTCTATGAGATTTGATAGCACAAGTTGAATGGCTTAAAGGTTAGTATTGAAAGGGACTACAGGATGTGTGTGTGTGAAGAAATTCTGCACTGCTTTGTAAGGCTGCATATGGAGATGGGTAGAGGAGTATTGTTTTGACTGAAGTCCAACACCAGAAGCCCAAATTACATGCAACTTTAATTTTTTCTGTGCTTAAGTATTTATAGGGAGTTTTTAGTTGAACCAGAATGACTTTATTACAAAGTGTTGAGTCTACTTAAAGAGGTTCTTACCATTATTTCTTAGTGAAAGGAAGTTCTGCTATACTATTTCTCCCAGACAACCTGGAAATAGTACTAATGATCATGTAATAAATCACATATTAAGTGTCATCAAATGTATTCTATGTATTTCTGAATATATTTAAGGTCATTTGGAAGGGGAAAAGGAAATGGAAAATAGTAAGGTTTGAGATGGAGACTTCATACTTAATTTTACTTTGGATGTGAACTTTTACATCTTAGAAGAACTCTGTCAGTGTAAGTTTTTTAAAAACAGTGTATAACCTGTACAATTTTTCATATTGATAGCTAGGAAAAAATAATTGTAAAGCTAACAATATTCTGAAGTGCTCCTGGAGTTGCCAAAATGGTTTTGAAGAGAATGGTACTAATCTGTCTCTGGCATGTCTAATCTTTATATATAGAACTTGCCAAAGGCTTCTAGATGTGGTGGGCAACCAAAAGATTAAGAGGAAAGCGGTTTCTTCCTTATACTGCTAGTAAATCAAGAACTGCATAGAGGAAGTTATGCCTGACTTCAACAGAATACGGAAGGTTTTCTTTTGAGGCATGCTAAGAGCGATGGTATTTGAGGAGTTAGGGGTGAGGGTAATCAGCCTGTTCTAACCTACTCCTGATAATTATGTGCTGAAGTTTGTTTCCCCCCCCCCCCCCCGTCTTTTTCTCCTGTTGTTTCTAAATGATAAAGGTAGCTTCTGCTGGAGGTATAAAAATGAATCATCTAATGATTTCTGCCAGTTAAATACGCCTCCAGAACACAAATCTCAGTCTTTCCCAGTGATACTCTAATTTTCAATGATCACCCAGTTCGCCAGTCTGAATGCTTGAAAATTGAATCTGAGAAATGAGAGGCAGTTCAAGCTAAAATTGCTTCACATCTTATTTTTAAGAAGGCACTTCAAGTGTATTATGGGAAGATAGAATTTTAATTGACTAAACATTCAGATGGAAGCATATGCGTTTTGCAAGGTAATTTATAGCCATGTATTTGGTTATTGTTACAGCAACTCTATAATGCCTAGTTTCTCTTCAGGAACTCATGCTAAAATGACTGATAATAATTAAGAGCATAGTAATTGATATAGGGAATACATGCTTGTAAATGAGTGTTGCATCCTTATGGAAGGCTTCACTTTATTTTACAATATACTTTTTTATATTATGTTCTGATTTGCAACCAAAAAGCAGAAAATAAAAATACTGTATTTAGTAAAATACTACAGTTAGTGCTTAAATGTGTAAACAAAGTTAGCTGGGCAACTGCTGAACAATCTGTTAGTTGCCCTTCAGTTATAGAGTACTGGAAAAGCACTCGGCCAAAATAGTATTAGGAATGGTTGTGTCAATCTCTGAGATTTTAAGAAAAGTTGGGGGAATATAAATCCAGTTGCGTGAAGCCAAGCAAGGACTTGTTTCCTTCAGAAGTAAATAGCTGACTTTCAGAACTGACTGACACATTTTTAGTGCTTTATATTACAGACACCTTTTCAACACAGCCAAGAAAAACAGTGTTACTGTGCTTAAAACATTTGGCTGGTGTCTGGAAATCTGGATTCACATTGTGGTTTATGTCACAAATTCTAGGGCTTAAGGCAAATACATAAAAGCAGTTTTTTTGCTAAAGAAGTCAGTCTTAAAATAGTTTTCAAACATTGTTTTGACTATATACATTACCTTTATAAACTAAATTATTAAAATTGTGTCTGGTGTTTTTAAGGAGCAAAAAATCACAACTTTGAACTTGTGAATATTGGGGTTTTTTAAATCTGTTTTGATCTTGGCTGTATTTTTTGCCAGTCTATCAAGACTTGATTTAAAGTTTGTTGTGGCTAAACAGATAGGTACTCCTGACATACTCCTTAGGCAGGCAAAATCTAAAGACAGGTTTAAAGAAGACTTGTGCCTGAAACTAGATAAGTAAGTTTTCTTACACTCTTCATTACTTATTATTTGACAAACATCTGTTAGAATTTTGTAGTCCAAAACTATTTAGAGTATACTTATATTTTGTTGCAAAATCAGGATGTATTCAGCTCTTCAAATTGCTGTTTTTTCTCAATTTCCTGGAACGTACAAGAGGACTTCTTACCTGGGGAAAGCACACTGTGTTTGTTCTAGTCCATATGTATCATAAGCAGAATCTGAAACAAGAAGCGTAGAGTCCATTTAAGTTGCTGTGCGTATCATCTGATGAACTTGCACAAACTTGCACAAACAGCCAGGGAATAAGGAAGAGCTGTTGCCTATTCTCTGCGTCTGCGTGTGTTACATAGGTATGCTACTCATGCTCCTATATCGTGTGAAGCAACTGTAGAAATGCATCAGCATTGTCCACCCATCCTCTCCTTACACTCAAATCAGGGCTACCTCCACTGCTGGCTGAGGCAAAGACACTATGTGGGTTAAAAGTAGTACGAATTAAATTAGTATTGTATAAGGGAAAATTAATATTAAACGTACTGTGATCTTTGTACATTGTGTTCTGTGTGTGTTCAACTGCACAGTTAAGTAGGATGAGCACTTAAATGGATAGTCTCAGTGACACTAAAGACTGCCTGCAGGAGCTATATTTGCCTTTTAATGCTTTGTATATATCCCT
The DNA here is from genome assembly GCF_965183815.1 of Platalea leucorodia. Taxonomy (NCBI): domain Eukaryota; kingdom Metazoa; phylum Chordata; class Aves; order Pelecaniformes; family Threskiornithidae; genus Platalea; species Platalea leucorodia. The sequence continues at coordinate 39,741,923 of NC_138827.1, read as the reverse complement.
TCCGTTATAGCTCCCTGTAGACATATATACATATAAAAGAAATACAATGAATTTTAACACTAAGGTTAATGTGGATTTTGAATTTGGGTTGTACTGTAAGTCATGGTGAAAGGCTTAGCTGGCATGCAGAAGTATAAAAATAAATAAAAAACCATTTCCTTGACCATGTGGTTACATGTTGTAAATCCTTGTTTTGTCCTGTTTGCCTTTGGTTTGTGCATTAAAGGTCATACCCTAACAATGCCATACCCTAACAGAAGCCTATGGAACTGAAGACTTTTCTGTTAATTTTGTCAACTGTTTTTAGATGCAGAAAACTAAATTGTTTGATGCAAACGTAAAATAAAGTAAGAAAGAGCTGTATCTTTAGTATAACGAATACTCTATGGATTTTAAAGTTGCATTGTTAATTGAATAGAACTTCTATAGTATTTACTCTTCACAATGTAGCTAATGGCACCAAAGACGTATTAAATGATTTCCCTTTAAACTTAATTTTCAGGGTAGCCGTGCATACACAGTAACTAGGCAACTACGCTTTGGCAATTTCAACACCTTTTTTTTTTTTTTTTTTCCCCCCCTAAACCAGGAACTTAAATGCTGATTTAGGATGGCATTGCCTGTCAAGCAAGTCTGACAATCTGTGGTGAATCTCACGCCATTTTAAAATGACCCAAGAAAGAAATAAAATGTGTTTTGTAACTATTGAGCGGAGGAGAAAGTTAAGTGGGGCTTTTGAATACAAATGCTTAGTATGTATGACTTCAGTTGGATGTATCTGTTGAAAGATGCAGTTTCATGAAACTGTGCTTTAGCAAGTGAAAGGATAGATCTCACTTATAATTCCGGCTAAACAACAGTCAAAAAATAAGTTAATGTTGAATTAACTTACTTGAGGAGAACTGTATTTTTTTCCCTTCCTCCTGACATTTGGAAAAGGTGACCTTAAGTTCTGAACTGCTGTTTTATTACTGAGGGAATGTGTTTGGGTGTCCAGAGCTGGTTGGGGATAGTCTGGGAGTAAGTCTCGTATGGAAAGAATCAAATTTCTTTGTAGCGTGGGCCTGTGCTGTCTGTCTGGAAGGGGCTATACTGCTACTTGTGCCTGGATTTTTCTCATAGAGCCACAGGGCTTGCCCTAGAAGAGAATCTCAGTAGGAATATGTGTAGTGTGAGCAAACGAGAGCCAAGGGTTGGAGTGTAAGAAAGGGGCAAACCAAAGTGATTGCGCCTTGAAGCATACATGGCTTTATTTTAAATCCAAGATTATGGAAGGCTTCTGTTGAATCAGAGTTTAAGTGAGTAGGGATCAAGAGACATACTGTATTAACCCTGTAATTAGCTAGTCTTTCCTAAGCATCTTTTTCTGCACATCACAAAATAATCACAGATCCTTTGAGAATTTTTTTAGTTTGGGTAACAATGAGAGAAAAGTGTGGGTTGTTGCTCATCAGTACAAATAGGGGGCTCAGTTTGGTCTTGCACATTTGGCTGTGTGGAGGTGCAGTTGTTTGAGAGGCATAGCGTTAGGGTTCTTATTGTTAGCAGTCTGGAGGGACATGTTAGTAGACTTGTATAAGGTAAGCACTTCTGTTGGTCTTAAGCTAGTATTCCTAATGTTAAGCATTTGAATGTACTTTTCACTCCAAATCTGGCATATAAAACCCCTTTCAAACCATCTGTGCTTCATACTAAACATATTTCTGCAAACTTTGTAGCATAAATGCAGTTCACGATACAGTGAAGACTTTGTGCTACAGCTGGAAAAAGAGCTGGTCCAAGCCAGGCTGAGTGAAGCAGAATCCCATTGTGCCCTGAAGGAGATGCAAGATAAAGTTCTAGAGATGGAAAAGGTAAATCAAACCAGGACCTTCTGTATAAAATAGCACTAGAAACAGAATACAGGTCCCTGTAATTCTTTGCGTAACTCTGCTCTAGAATCTTCTCTTCTACGTTTTCCTGATTGCAAGATGCTTTTCAAACCTGAAGTTAATACAGCAAAAAACCCTAACATCTGTTTGCACTGGGAAAGGTTTGTGAAGAACAGATCACTTTTCTCCTGTTCCTGAAGCCCACTGCAGTGGAAAACTTGGATTCTGGTGGTCTTTACGCTAAACGTGAATTGTTTCAAAATTATATCCTGCAACAAGGGCAGTAGGCTTAGGGTGAGCATTGAGGTGATCCAAAACTAAATAGTTTGGGAGGGGAGGAGGAAAGAGTTCAACTTTTCCATTCCTAGGTCTTCAGTGTCTCCCACTTCGTCCCATTATGGGCAGGGAAAGAATACCTCCACTGTTTAGTATCGGTGTCTCTACTGCTTTTTGGGTGCCCTCCCAGCTTGTAACTTGCTGATGCCAGACTTCAAGCTGTACTCAAACCAACTGTCAAACATGTACCTTTCTTTGAAGATAAACCTAACTGCAAAATAAAATAGACAAAAAAGGAAAGAAAAAAACCCCCCTAGTGGACCTAAAATAAAGCACGCTCTTCAGATCCTGTTGTATTGGCGTTGGAAATTGTTTCCTCATGGAAACTTTGAAGAGCTGTATACTCAGGAGTGTGGGCAGAATTTACTAGCTAATTAGATTAATCCACTGGCGTTGAGATTTTACTTTTTTAATTATCTGAGGGGCTTGATGGGAGTCTGACAGGCTAGTAGTGTGGTAGTTCTTACTGTACTGAACACTGGTAAGAATTCAGGATCGAAGTATTTTTCAAAGTTCAAAGACAGACTACTTATTTACTTAACCTTCATCAGCATGAAGATGGCATACACCAAAAACTTAAATGTGAAGGAAAACTGGAGCAGTGGGGGAAGTTCCAGTGTACCAGACAAACTCAGATGTAAAGTAGTATTTCAGTCTGTCCATAATGAACTTAGGCACGTGAGAAGGTGACTGAAGTTAACTGCCTCAAACGCCTACAAATACAGCTCTTCACTGCTGTTGGTGATGTGTCATGTAATCTGGGAAAACTGCTCGGTAAGCCAAGACTTGCATGGCTATACTGACAGTGATGTAAACATTCAGAAACACACTCTATCGCTTCCTATATTTGCCAATACTTGGAGCCCATGATTTGAAACACAGAGATGCTGATAAATGGCTATTGCGCTGTGTTCTGTTAATCATGTACTTACTCAACTCTCAAGAAAACCTGGCAACTGTCACAGTATTACATATCTACAAAAATACTTGATTTTGCTGAAAATTACTACCGAGAGATACAGTAGAAAGTGATGAAGAACAGTTCAACTTTTGAGTATTTGGTGTCTGATGATTTGATGTAGGGATATTGTAGTTAGGCAGACTATGTCCTTTTTCTTCCCCTCTGTTTCTTTCCCAGACTTCCATTATTATATTTTCATCATTGTTTTACTTTCCTCAGATCACTCCTGCCATGTGTTTTCCTGTTTTCTGTTTAGCTTTCTCTAGTCTTTCTACTTTTTCCTCACGTGTTTTTGTAAACATCCATGCACTTTCATCTGTAAGACTTTTTCTTGACTGGTTGTTTTTTATAAATATTAACTGATGGTTCCTTCGTCAACATATCTTTTCTCCTTTTTAAAAGCAGATGACCTACTTCACAAAGTAAATTTCCATTTATTATTTTTCCTGTAAGCCTAAAGAAAAGTTATAACTCTAAGGGTATAATTTGAGTTCCTCATTTGCTTTACTTTTATCAACTAGCTCAAAATCTTTGATTTCTCTCCATATTTTTGATGATGTGTGAAAAATAGTGTAAATAATGGTTTGTTAGGGATATCGTCTGGGGAAATGTGGAAGTCAGAATACCTAAAACTACCTTGTCAATTTTTTCTGTAGTTGGCCGTTGGAAGACATTTATTCACATTCGCTATATCCAGGTACTTAGATTTTTTGAGGGATTTTATTTTGCAGGGGATGTGTAATTAAGAAACTTTGGTTAGTAATAAGAGTTATCGTTCCATGTCTATATTCTTGGAGTGGGTCTCACTAAGCACAATTTTATTCAAATGCATATTTAAGAGTATGGTCCTTGTTGCAGAGGAACAGCTCTCTCCCTGATGAGGAAAATGTTGCTAGACTACAAGAAGAACTGATTGCAGTAAAATTAAGAGAAGCAGAAGCTCTGATGGGTCTCAAAGAACTAAGGCAGCAAGTGAAAGATTTGGAGGAACACTGGCAGGTATGGGTAGCAATACGCTTTTAACTATTTTTATTTTCAACGAATGATGATAAAGCAAAAGACTATGAAATTTTGAGATGTAGAACCTAGTGATTGTGGATCAAGCCGCTGAGGTGGGAAAGTCTTTAAATGCAGCTGCCACAAGAAACTTTACTTCAAAAGTATGGTAGAAATTGGTTCCTAGTTGTTACAGGTGGCAGAGAGCCTGTGCTACCAGCTAACCATTCTGGTAGGAAGGAAGTACCTGATCAGTACTCCTACTTCACTAAACGTTAATAAGGGCTAGAAATAGGCAAAAGTCTCAGGATATACTTGCAGTTCCACTGACCTACTGTAGTTCGGAATGACTGCCTTCAGCTTTTTAATTGTCTATTCTTAAAACTGGGAAGCTTGCCTGGGTTTCTAGTTTTCAGGACAAACAGGAGCACTACAGCGACTTGTCCCCATATAACTGAGATCTTAAATGAAATAAGGGAACACCAGGAAAGATGAGGCATTACCAGCAATGGCATGCTATTTTTTTAGCGTCATCTAGCTCGTACCACTGGAAGATGGAAAGATCCTCCCAGAAAAAACACAGTGCATGAGCTACAGGATGAGCTGATGACAGTCCGATTGAGAGAAGCAGAAACTCAGGCTGAACTGAAAGAGACCAAACAAAGAATGATGGAGATGGAAACACAGGTATGTTATTGAACATGTGTGAATTGAGCTGAATGCTGGCAAGTTGGTGTCAAATAGTAGATTTCTGGTGATGATCTTTTACTATCTACAGGCATGACTTTAGTTCCAAAATGCGCTTTTTTAATGCTGTTAGACTAGGAGGGAGAATCTAGTGCATACCGTCAAACTTTAATGTCTCTTCTTTAGTCTTTTCTAGGACTAAGCTTTCTGCATTTCTCATTTGGACTAATTGGTAAACTCTGTGAATGTGTGTGCATCTCAATTCATTAAATTGTAACTGGAGTAACAACAAAAGTACTTCTAAGGTGTTTTAAATTTCACAAACATAATTGATGATTCTGATAATAGTAATTCTAATTCTTTAAATGGCAGTGTTTTCTTTCTTCTGGTGAAATTGCCTATACTAGATTATCCACTGAGATCATGAATCTGGTTACTAAACTGTGGACTCTCAGCAAAACAGCTGCATGTTGTCAAGTTTTTTTAGCAGAAGATTTACCTTTCATGTCCCAGAAAAGAAAAGCATGATTCACCATTGCTGAGATTTGTGCAGAAAAGACAAAAATAACTTGTCTGCGAAGATCTTTTTTGTGTAACTAGGGAATAAGTGATTATTAAGCAAACAAATCTGAAAGGAAAGTGCACTAAAGTTGGTGAGTTCATATTATATTAGTGAAGTCTCAACTGAATCAATAAGCACAATGTGCTGTTGATTGAAAAGGATTTGTAACAGGCTTTTGAGAAGTCTTCCCATGAAATAGCTGCTAAATGGAAGTGTTACTCGAAGGAGCCCTGTGCATCCAAAAGGCTAAAGAAACAAACAAACAAAGAAATCCTTTACTTGACAAGCTTCAGCAATCCCAGAAACCAGGAGAGCACATAAGGATGTGCTACTGAAGAGAGATGAGCTAACTGCAAAGCACATGGTGGCTTTTTTCTGACAGAGGCACCACTTTTGCTATACCAAATGAACAGCAGTTCCTTCTTGTCTTAACCTTCAAAATTTTCGTTCATGTGTTAATACTGTTTCACTACATTTAACGTGTGCTTTTGTTTTGTTGTCTTTTTCCCCCCATCTGTGTTTTTATTTTAGTCAGTAGGGGGCATAGGTATCCTGCTGTCTGGATTACACATATTAAAGTCAGAAGACCTGTAGGTACTTCTCACTTCAGTGTTATGCATCGAGTCTTTGTATGCGCTTATGCTGTTTAGCTATCATTTGACAGAAATACAGTGGTTCTCGTGTTGTGTACTGGTCTATGCACAGTTTTATATAAAAATGGTGTGGCTTGTACTCATGTACTGATCTTAATTAAGGTGCCATGTTACTTTCAGGAATTCACTGGACAGAGAAATGGGCACACAGTATTTCTGACGTATCTGATGTTTCTTGGATGCATCAGCTTGTTGCTGTAGTTGGGCTAAGAATTCAGAAAATCTTTGACTTATCTAAGCAAGAGATTGGGAAAAACAGATGTACAGCAGCTTTGGAATAATGTTCTTACAATGAGTCATCTGTTGTTTAAGAACAATTCCAATATCCTAAATGCCATGCAAACTTTTCTGATTACACATAGAAAATTCTGAATGCTTTTTCATCAAAAGTTTTTTATAGTAAATGATCTATAAGTCTTTCTTGTCAGACTTCAGGGAGTTAAATTAATATCAAAGATCTTTCCTTAACACACATTTTCTTTCCCTTTTTTTGTCATAAATTTCAGAATCAGATCAATAGTAACCATTTAAGAAGGGCAGAGCAAGAGGTTACCAACCTACAGGGGAAGGTACAGTATCTTTCTGCACAGAACAAAGGACTTCTTGCTCAGTTGAATGAAGCAAAACGTAGACAAGCAGAGATTGAATGCAAGGTAAACAACATTGTGAACAGACTATTTGTGTGCTAATGTGTATGTACTTTCTAGTCTTGTCTGCTATTGTTGGATAGAGTTGTGTCTTAATTGAGAAGTAGAAATCACAAAACCAAAACTTTCTTTTACTGATTTGACAGTATCATCTTGAATTTACCATCTCACAAAATCACTTGAGGTTTTGACAGAGCTGTTTCTTTGTGGTCCCACAAAGATAAACTTTTACTTTAGAGTGTGGTTCTACTTGGAAAAGTGTCTGTGTATAATATATAAAAAGACACTCTTACACCACAGATTCTGATCACTGTGTACTCCGATCGTCTCTAGTGAGAGAAGAGGTTCATTACTTCAGCACGAGCTATTACTGCAAAATTAGGTTAGGTTCAAAAAAGGGGAGTAAAAGTAGTATTTGAATGAAGAGGTGTACAAAAGGGAGTGTTACAGTAGTCATTGCCTAATAGTAACTAGACTTTAAGGGGACAGCCCAAAAACACTGGGCAAGAGAGTAGTTTTTATTGCCGGCAATGCACAAAAGAGAGCCCAATCTAATGTTTGAATCTCAGATTTAATTAGTCAATTTTGTAACTAAATCCATAACCAATTACTAATAACTTATGTCTTCATAACTTGTGCACACATAATATGGACAAGAAATAAAGGATAAGTTTTTCAAGCTTTTTTCCTCTTAAATTGGATGAAAATTTTCCTGAAATTGCTACTGATATTTACTTCAAAAAAGGGTAATATTAGTTGATAAAGCACTATAGTTAAGACATTATTTGCTAGAGACAGGAAACCAACTTTTTACTTAAATGTAATTTCCAAAAGATGTATGAATAGTCTTTTATAAAATCAGCTAGAGCTGAATAGTCAGTAATTTCTAAATAGGATACTTATTAGGATGTTAAAAATAGTACTGAGATGAATAATCAGACTACTATTTTTTAAACTGTGGCTGTGAATTTGCCACTTGAGAGCAGGTGCTGTTGTATAATTTGTTTTTCATGATCACAACTTACTCTTGCCTTTAATGTAACCAAACCTTTATGTGCACTGCTTGTTTCTATTCTCATTCATGCAGAACACTGTTATTGGTTGAGTGTTTGTTTTTCAATTTTATCCAATATACATGCATTTTGCTTGTAACACCCTACGTACCCCAAAGACTGCATGAGCTGCAATTCCAGCAAAGGCTTCTGTGGACAATATGAATCAAAAGTGTAGTTTGAATGGTTTATTGGTGTCACTTAGCCTGGAGATGAAATGACATCCTTATTAATGTGCACAGTTTTGCTATAATATCACACTTCTCAGTTTTTACAGATTTTAATTTCTTCTTACAAATTCTTTTCTCCAAGGTAATGAATAAATCTAGACAATTTAGTTGTGTAGTAAACTCTAGTCTTATGTTCATTACTCAAAGCCACAGTGTGTAATTTGTAATTGGCAATTTCCTGCTAGTTTTGCATTAGTTATAGTTCTTTCAGCAAAAGTAAGCTGATTTTTGTTGTTGTTCAGTGCCATTTTAAAGAAATTTAAGAACAGTAAGTAACTGAGATGTACTCCAGGTATTTCAGGTTTTTTTAGGTTCTCATTTTTCTTGCTGTCTTGCCAGTTCCGTTTTTGTTACCGGTGGAACCAGAATCTAAAGTGCGGTGAAGTCGTAACTTCTGCTGACACATCAAACTCCATCACAAGCTTTTAGGAAACAAGCCAGTCAATCTTAACTAGAAGTAATTGTTTCTACTGACTGGGTTTTGTTTACCATAATCACTGTTTTCCTAAGTGCTATTATTTTTTACGTGCTGAGATTATTCTTATTGATCTCGTCCCCCCCTCCTCCCCCAATATTCATGATCTTGGTGATATGTCTTTTCATATAACCCATAACTTTTGATTGGTTTTTAATACTGAAGGTCCTCATTAATCCTTAAGAGATTGAGAGGGTGTAGTCAATATTCTGAAGTTTTTATGTTGACTATAAAAAGAGTAATGTGTCTTTAACCTGACTAATGAGTTAATGTACATGACTATTCTCACTGGGATAATTTGCTTGGAAAGTTACGTTCTAACACAGGATAGAGAAAAATGTGATAGTAATAGACAGAGCACCAGTCATATTTTTTAGAGATTCTCTGAAAGTAGCAGTGGTCAATAGCCAGTGAAGTAGTGGTACTGACATACAGCAACATTAGATCCTGAAACTTGTTTTGCACTCACTGATAGGAATAAGATTACAGTTTACATTGTATCGTGTTTTCCAAGTGGACATTTATGATATAAAATCAAATATTACCAATCTGATGCATATATGTTACGTGGAGTTCTACTGTTTAACTGTGAGCTGGACTGTGACTTCTTGGGATGAGGCTTAGTATAATACCATATAGACTCCTGTACTGTTTAAATACACAAGGTTTTTTTGGTAACTGTATTGAAAGATGCTCACATTTAACTTGTTGGAAACTACCTTGCTTCAATGTAGCTTTGCCTTGTATTCCCTTTCCCCTCCACCTCTGATATTTGTCATGAACTTTCATTGTGACTTTGTTCTCTAATAATCTATACAAACAATTCAGCAATGTTTTACAGATATAAGAAGAATGCCATGTCATCAAAAAAATTAAGCCATGTTAAACAATATACACAAGTTCAAGTGTTCTCCTGCTCCTTAAATGGGACATAACTTGGTATTGAACTTCCTATTGCTGTTTCAAACTCATGAAAAACTTTTCAATTTCAAACTCTAACTATATGATAATATACAGTTAAATGAAAAATGAGAGGATATAAAAAGCCATTGTCCTTTGACTGTTGATTTGTAAGGATTGTCATTCTGTTTCCTCTCCTTTGCTCTCCATGTTCAGACTACTGGAAGCATGATTTTTAGCTTAATCCAAGACTCATGCCCAATGCTTCCACTTTTTCTTGTTATAGAAGAGACTGCTTTAAGTTCCCATCTCCCCACCTCTGTATCCCAATAAATGAAGGCAATTCCTGTGTGGGATTGTTTAAGGTTATTTCACTGTGTGAGGAAAATGAGATTTTAATTTTGAAGTGAATTTAAACAAAAAAATAAAAGCTGAAGTTTAAAGTAGAAAGAGAAATATTGTTATGCTTGTCAAGCCAAAACCTTGCAACGTTAGTGGCTTTGTTTATACTAACTAGGTTTACAAAAAACTAGCATACCCTATCACTACTATGTAAGGCATATGTTCCAAGCGTGCAGCAATAACAGCGGACTTTTCATGCCTACGGTCCTTCTAGAAGTAGGTTCAGTATCTGCAATGTTACTAAACAGTGTTGCTACCAACTGAGATTTGGCTTGCAATACAGATAGTAGCAGGTAGGTTGAATTGAAAAGACAGTACTGCAGTGTAAATACCTGAAGTAAAGCTATTTTAATATGCTACTGATACAACAACTTTGTATTCAAAACTGATGAAGAAAGTTTCAATAATCTTTCAGGCAGTGTCATGGAGCAACACAGACAAATACTAAAGTTTTGTAGCACTAAATATTTTTAAAAGTTCTACCTTGCATCTCCTTAAATCTAGCAAGTTTGTTATTCACGATTCCATTAGAAACTGATGTTTGATATTTTTTTTCTTCTTCTTCCAATTGGTTCAAGTCATCTGAAATCATGCTCTAGTTTTATTTCTGTCACTACAGTTTGGCTAGGTAGCTGTATTTCTGCCAGAAGTGGTGTATCAAAGAGAGACATGTTTGTATTTTCAACTCCCCAATTGTTTTTTCTATGGAGAACGAACTGGTACGTTATTTCTGGAGCTTGTATTTTTCTTTAAAGGATAGCTTAAAATATATAAGCAGAAATTAAAATTTTTGTAGCAAGTTGCATCTCATACCACCTATACAGCAACTGTTTTCTGTCACTGGTGTGTGCTGTTTTCCCCTCTTTATCTGACTACTGCATTTACAGCAAGGACTTAATTTCAAATTGTTTCTTGAAACACAACACTGATCTTTCTAATCAGTTTTGCTAAAGAAATTACAACATAGTATTTGTGACCCCGCCCCAGTCTTGTCTTTCCTACCATATCAACTTTTGTGGTAGTTATTAAGAACATGCTCTGTTTCGGAGATAAAGCATCAGTGCCATCTAGAGCAACACTATTGACTCATCTCAGATACCAAAGTCAAACCAAGCCAGTCTGTCCTTTAGCTTTCAGTTAAGTACATGCAATCCTGTGGACTTGTGGGTTTGGCTTCATTCGAGCAATTATGCAGCAGAATTTAGCAATAATGGCTGAACTCTGTCTAGCACATGGTGGATTTCTCTGAAATGGACTCCACTGATTACAAATGCTGTTAATTGGGTACTGTAGAAGATGTACCTTCATTACAGGGATCTTTTTTCAAACAAACAGCGTGTTTTCAAGTAGCTACTATAGATAAGCTTTGGCATGTTCAATTCGGTCTCAACCAAACTGTCTAATGAGGGTGGTTAAGGACTGTCCGTTTGAAGCACACATTAAAATAACTGAAATACTGGAACTGACTTACAGTAACTATAGTTTGTAGGGTTACACCAGTCTGCCATAAAAGTGTAGGTGTACCTGAGCCTAGCCTGTCCCTTCCCCAGAATTATTTGCACTCCAGCTGAAAGTATTGCTCACTCAATATCTATCACTGTTTTCTCTCTGTGGTTGTACCAAGCTGCTGACAATATAATATTAATTGTTTCGTGCTCTGAAGTCTTGAGCACTTGCCTCATAAAACAGAAATAAGGGAATTTCCTTCTCTCTTGTCCAAACTCAAATTGCCTGTCACTCATAGGGAAACTTACAGGTTAAACTTACACCAGGAGTCTGATTGTAGGTTACAGGCATTAGAATTTTATTCTAAACTATCTTGCAAATCTTTGTTGTATACTGTGACTAAGATAGCTGGACTTAAATGAGGTTGAGAATATCTGTGCTATTGTGTTCGGTTTTTTTTTTAATTTATTTTTTAGACAAAAAGAATGATGAAGTAAGTAACTCCTGTATAGCTTTGCTGTTTCTTTATAGATATAAAAAGTCAAAAGTTGAAGTATGAGCTGGTTTTTTGTTGTTATGTTAATACTTTTTCTTAATTTACAATATAACATTTCTGAACACAAAACAGCTGTTTTCTGGACCTGGAAATTGATAACAGCATGTTTTCAAAACTACACAGATATTTTTTTAGATTATTATAGTTTAGAATTGATATTAGATGTTTACATAATTCTATGGGTTAAAATTAAATTTAGGTTCTTTAGAATATGCCTTATCAATAGGTATGATATTTCACACAGCGGTGTATTAAGTTTTCTTTACTTACATGATTTTGGGTAAAAGTAGCGCACAGTCTTTAATCAACTGAAACCGATAATATTTGTTAGCTTCAATCTATTACGTTTTTCAGAGTAAAGAAGAAGTGATGGCAGTACGGCTCCGTGAGGCAGACCGCATTGCAGCTGTGGCTGAACTTCAACAGCATATTGCCGAATTAGAAATCCAGGTAACAAGTGATGGCATTAAATGTGTAACTTGATACTGATTACTTTTTGTACTTTGTGGTCTTTTTTCTTCCTCCGCTTTCTTTTCTTATTAACCTATTGTGAATACAAGGCACTGCTTTGCAGAGTGGGACAATGCTACATTGCTGAACATGCCTCCTTTATAAGCAAAGGCCTTAAATCTATCTTATGGGCATACTTCTTAGCTGTGAATAATTGCTTCTGTACAAGCACCAGGCTACAGGCAACACTCTCTTAAACCCTGACTTCTGTATTTGTTTTTTGTCTTGTAATTGGTAATTTTTACCAATTAATAGATGAGATTGAAAGCATCCTCTGTCCAAAAAAAATGCACACATTTTATTCCAGCGACCATTCTTTTCTGTGCTTGCTCTCCTGCTGCGGCCAGTATTGGAGGATTTGTTGTTAAACCCTTACTCCCTTTATGTAAATCTTGAAACCAGAAATGCTGTTTACTGGTACCATGTCACTGTAGGATCTGAAGATGCATTCTTTGGCCTCTGTGTTGTTCCTTATGCTTTCAGTTCCTCTTGGAGCTTTCACTGTCCTGTGAACTCACTGCTTTCTTGATGAGAGAACCATAAATGACTGTTCTTTATATTTTGTTGGCTTTGAAAAATCATGATGTCTTAACTGTAGTCTGTCCTTCCTGTACTCATATGCTGTTGTCCTGTCTGAATTTTGCTGTGTCTGTCTGCAAAGGTTTTCTTGGTTATTATTCCTAAGTTACAAGCTAGTTACTCTCTAGTTTACCTTTTTTTTTTTTTTTTTTTTAAAAAAAACTGGTATTGATAGTGTCTTTCTTTCCTCTGAGATCTTTCCTTCAAGGTGATGATTTTACTGTATTGTGTCCAAGCCGCCTTTTCCCTATGATTCTCAACTACTTGCATCTTTTTCATCTTTTCATATATAGAATGCACAAACAAATTTAATGGAGCTTGCATAAAGAATTTTCACTTTGAATATTTTTCCTGTAGTGCAGCAGGCACTAAATTTATTAAAAGATAAAGCAATCATTTCTTTTAATCACGTAATGCTTAGATAATGCTGTGATCAGTACATTAGAAATACTTAGATAACTACAGTAAGCACTGCATATGAATCATTTATCATCTAGTAAGATAACAAGAGAATAGCTGAGTTTAGGTCAATCTTCTACTTGTGTGTTAGCATTTTACTAAAAAAAAAAAAGTTTAAAGGTTACCTCAAACAATGCGATTTTGTAGGTGAGGAGCCAGTACTCATTTTGCATTATTTTCACTTTAGCACAGACTTTAAATGCCATCCTGCTTCCATTGTTTGACTGATACAGGTCTCCCAAAAAGTATTCTAGTCTTGTTTTTATGAAGTGAAGAAATGGTGGATCCCATAATGACCAGTTGTTTTTTCTGATAGTTTTTTCTGTTGCGCAATTAGAATTGTGTTCATTTTTTAATGTAAATACATCTGACTTGGTCTTCTGTTGTTTGACTGATCAAATCATCAGTGCTCAGTCACTTTATAGCGCTCTACTATTCCCTTTTCATATTTCTGCTTAAGCTATGGGTGCCAGAATTGCATGCGGATTTTTATAATAACCTGTCATGAGACAGGTAAAGAAGTTAAGTGCAGGAATGTAATCTATTTCATGACTCTGGCTAATATAGCCAAAGATTACACCGTCCCTGTTTTGTCATGATATTGCACTGTCTCATGATCGGTTGTTTATCCACATCATATCTCCTTCCTTTTCACAATTACTACTTTGCATGATGCAATCTTTAGTTATGCTTTTCCGTTTTTCTCATATTCTAGGTGGCCTTGGTTTTTGTTTCTTAAAGTGCATTTCAGGTTCCAGTCTCTTTGGTGTTCTTAGATGATCACCTGTTCATGATTTCTTGATCTGTAGTCTCTTACTAAGATTCTTGATTTTCTGCACAAATGAGAATGCTTTCTTTGTGTACGGTCTGGCGTATGAAGTCATTCTGCGGCTGGGGTTCATGTTCCTAATTTAATGAGTTTGCCCTGTTAGGCTTTTGGTGAACTGTTGATCTCAAACTTACACTAGCCTGAAATACAACTTCTTCAGTTGTGAAATACAGGTTTTGAGTGTTAACTGTATAAAGACATTTAAAATAACAGTGATTTAGTAGAAATAAGTTCCTCTAATGTCAATTTACTTATTTTTGACACCCTAGTTGTGACTTGAAATGCTTTTATTGGGCTGTGACAGGTGTTTTTTTGTAAGATTCTGTAAGCAGATAGATATTTTTGACCAGTTTATTTTGCCAGCAAATATGAAACTTATGATCAAAACTTCCTTTTTGGGTACTCATGCTCAAAGGCCTCCGAAACACCTGCACCAAAAAAAAGTAATAATGGAGTTGGAAAGCCTTAAGTCCCGAAGCTTGTAAACTATAAAACATGCAACTGATAACAGAGCTTAAACAAAAGCTGCTTTTTAAGGAAATTGAAAATCTAGATAACTTGTTCCTCATTGGAGAAAGAGCTGCCTCCCGTTCTCTTCCATTCAGCTTGTCACTGAAATTGCTGTGACCTGATGTGGGGAGCAGAGGGCCTTTTAATCCGGACTTGCCTTTATGACTTGAAATGCAATATTTAATACCATAAATACATTTAGCCAGTCTTAGAGCGTAGGTGTCAGTCTCAAAGTAATTGCGCTTTTAACATGGAGCATCGCAAATAGGTCTGCTTGTTATATTGTTTCAAAGCTGATAAAGATGAAGGGAGGAAGTTAACTTACCACATAACCTTCCTTTTTTTTGAGGGGGATGGTGCTTTTCTAAGAAGCTCTAGGGATTCAGTGCCAGGTCCACATGGTCCATAGCAATGCTTAACCTAAATTGTGCAGTTTTCTTTTAAATGTTCATGTAGGTGTAAGTGCAAGACACTAGTGTTAAATCTGTAACGCAGAGTATCACTACTCCCACATAAGAACGGATCTGACGTTACACATACAAATGCTAGATTTAAATCACAGTTTCTGGGTCACTCTTAGTTTTGGTTGGTAATAATGATAGAGAGAGAGGAGATAGAACTCTATCATTTAATAGTAGATGTAATTCTGCAGCAAGGTGTCAGTTTATTATGATGTTAGAAAGTTATTTTTTATATATTTTTGTCATCTTATCCTGGTCAGGCATTCGGTTCCCGATGCTAAGCTTTTAAACTTTTGTGTAAGCATACTGAAGTGCAAAGCATAGTCCAATACATGATGGATATTCTTAAACAAAAGAAATGTATGAGTTGTTCCTTAGCAAAAATAACAAAAAACTGAAGTGTAAGTGAAGTTTAACTTACGTTGCGTATACCCAAGCCCCAGAAGTGACAAAGAAAAACCCTGAAGTTATGTATAAACAAAGGTTTACTTTGTCAGCCTTTCTTTTCTCCTCTATCCTCTCCTTTATCCTCTCCTTATTTTTCTCTCACTTGCCAGTTCAGCTTATAAAACCTTTGGGAAGCAAACATGACTTGGAAGTATTTAGCAGGCTTCTGGGTTTTGAGCAGGACATTTGAGCAAATTATTAACAAATAAAGGATGGATTTTGGATGGCTAGGCTGCTATTTTTTGTACCTCCACACTGGGGAGAAGCTGTTCTCTTCAACATGATATGTTCTACTTTCTCACAAAGGTTAGAGGTTCACATCCTATAACCAAATGACTTGTTTGGGCCCAACTACATGCACTCTCTGACCCCTTTTGTCCCGTCCTTTTGTAAGATATAGAGAGCCAGGACTAAGGAATGGATATTGTCTCCCTTTATGTCTATAGTCAATCAGCAAAATGTCAGGTTTGTTTCCTCAGGGAATTAGTCTTTCTTGTTTTCAGCTGAACTGGTCTGATAGCTGCAAACTGCAACAAGCAAATGCTTTTAACTTCTTAATATAAGCCTTTAAACCCCTACTGCTTTTAGCTTGTGTGTGCTTTCCTAAAGCTGCCAAGAAAAGTCTACCAAGCTTCACTACCTTCTGGCCTAATAGCAAGTGTTCCTTCTGGTCGCACATGGGCAATCCTGTTGGTCCCTTGATGTTGTGGGTTGTTTTTTTTTTTCTTTAAAAAAAAAAAGCTTTCCCTGCAACAGTTGAAGGAAGGACAGACTAAATGAGAGAAAAAGAGGCTTTAGAGAAATTCAGGCAAGGTTAAATCAGTTGCAAGCTAGAGTCAAACAGCTGGCTAGAGTAAGGAGCCCTAGGCCAGTGAAAGTGTAGACAGACTGAGGAAGCAGAACTGGGTCCGCTGGTGTCTCTGCTCTGCAGCTTAATCCCTCTCCCTCTATTTCTATTCAGGCCGGTGACTTGTAGCATCCTTTTAAAATTATCCATAGCTGGTTTGGGTTGGGGAGGTACAGAGCACACTTGTAATATAGAAAACTGGTTTTAGGCCTGAGTAATCTTAAAGCAAAAACTATCTATAAGAATTCATTCTCTCTTTGTTAGGTTGATCTGGACAGGGTATAACATCACTTCCTCCTGATGTGTTTCCTGGCAGATTCAGAGAATTTTGTCACATTTACCCTATCTAACCATGTCAAAGCTGCTTTGAGAACAACTGTAAAGGAAATCCATGATTGTGCTAGTTTTCTCCCCCACAGTTTAAACTTTTAGCACTATTTCGTTAGAATAAAGCCTTTCTATGACCTCTGTTTAATAACTTTTCCAAGTACTGACTGTTCAGTAAAGAAATTGTTTCCATCTTTTCAAATTACAGGAAACTTTTTTTACTCTTATCAATAGTGGTGTGTGATGTTAGTGATGTGTTTTTTGAAAGTCTAGAATGAGTCACTGTAAAGTCACTGAAAGGACACTAGTTACCACATTTACCCTTCTGAATAAACTTCATTTACATTTTTAATGCAGTGTCTTTTGCCACAGAGTAAGAATTTAAAAGCCTCCCTTGAAAAAAGGCTGAGACAGATTGTTACCAAGTAAATATTTCTAAGTCAGAAGAGATCAAACTAAGGGTGTTGGGGAAATGTCCTACCCTCTAGACATTTTTAGTAAAGATGATACACTGTTATCTGAGGAACAGCAACCATCTGGTGTGCCTGGATTTTGGCTGCCTATAAAAACTTTGGTTTTGGTTTTCTGTGGTTTTAAGTTCACAGTTATTAAAGTGAAGACAACCCTAGATACTTTCTTATTATTTAAAATGGCCTATTTTCTTGTTGACCTGTATTTCCTTTCCTACTCTGATGTGATCATCAAGAGTGTTTTAGAAAACTTTTGCTTGTGCTCCTCTTGGGATGAACCACTTGCAACTGAAATTTGATTACATGGATCTTCTGTATTGTCTACTTAGACCTTTCTTGGTCGAGCAGCAAAAGCAGGCTTAAGGCCTCCAGTGTGTTCCAGGTAGTTTCCAGTGATTGATTGATTTATTTGTTATTTAAACTTTGTTTTATCATGACTACTATACTTGATTTTTGGGGGGTACTATACAGTAATGGTTTCAGGTATTTAAGATCAGCAGTCTTTGAAGCAGTCTGTCCTTGCGCTCTTGTGTTGCCAGCTGTGCATCCTGGTCCTATGCTGACTGAGTCTGGAAGGTCTCCACATGCTCAGTAGTTCTCAGTAGGCGTGTTTCTTGAGACTAGCTGCTGCTTCTTTTGAAGGTACAGAAAAGCTGTTTTTCTCTTAGAAAGCCAGACAAAGGTGGATTTAAGTATGATACTACAAACATGAATCTCAACTGATGCTTTTTGGTGGGCAGAATTTTTCTTCTAAGAAGCAAATTTTTGGGGAACAGATTTTTCTTCCCAGGAGCTCTCAATGTAGCTCTTTGTATGCAGGCAAGTACAGTAACTTTAGTACTTCAGAGCAGAATGAGAGAGGAGAGCTTCCAAAACTGAAGGGGCCTAAGTGAGCTCTGTTTTAGCAACTGCTTTTTTTGATCTGTAGGGCTCACTTCCTGCTCCGCTGCCCGTGCTACTCCCTCTCTATACACAACCCCTGAGGCAGGAGGTTGGATTGCGTATTGGCTGCTTATGCTGTTAGAAGTACCTTTTCCTTGAGGAGAAGTGATACCTGGCCAGTAGGGTGTTTGTTTCCCTGATATGGAGTTTTCTAACCCTGTTAGTGCTGGTGGAGCTGGCCTGTTGGAAGAGACGATAAGACTGGGAGGAGTTATTAATTTTCAAAAGCAGTGAAATCGAGATGATGGATCGTTAATTATAATGTAACACCAACTGGCATTACTTTCCTAAAAACCCTTCTGGGAAGAGAGCCTAGGCACTGCAGTGGCGCCAATATGCAGAAGCAGTACCCCAGGGAAATGGATGTAGAGATTCACTCACATATGACTGTGGGATTTTTTTTAAACAAAATTCCTAGATTCCAGAATTGGCTAGCTTTCATTATTTTGCTATTCTGATAATACTCACACTTTGCTTATTGATACGTTATCTGGCTTTTTCACTGTATATTCATTTTAAACTTAAAATGGCTATTATTTGCCTAGCGACCAGCTATTCTTCTTTGTGTCGTGACCTCCCCAAATACCACAGATTTTCTGTAACAGTGCTCCCCCTCAAAAAAAAAAAAAACCAACAACCCACATCCTATGTGTATAATCTTAGATTTTTAAAAAAACCCATGAAGAGAGAGATTACTAATTGCTTATGCTATTTCCTTTTAAAAGGTATGATGTTCATACTTTAAAGACTTTTAAATTGTAAGTGGAGTCTTAACATTCACTTTTGAACCAGTACAGTTGATCTGAGTGTTTTCTTCAGAAGTACAAAACTGCTCAAGCACGGTAGTACAAAACTATTCAAGCACAGTATAAAAGTAATGCAGAGTGAAATGCCAGGTTCCTACTGAAGTAAATGCTACAATAGGAAGCATTCAATTAAATTAACTCAAGCAACATGAAAGCAATTTAATTTTTCTTATGTCAGTGGGGCTGTCTAGTAACTTGTGGCGTGGCCTCACCTTGAATACTGTGTGCAGTTCTGGGCCCCACAATTTAAGAAGGGTGTGAAGGTCCTTGGATGTGTCCAGAGGAGGGCAACAAAGCTGGTGAAAGGGCTGGAAGGCATGTCCTGTGAGGAGCAGTTCAGGACTTTGGGCTTGTCTAGTTTGGAGGAAAGGAGGCTGAGGGGTGACCTCATTGCTCTCTACAGCTTCCTGAGGAGGGGACGTGGAGGTGCTGAACTCTTCTCCCTGGTATCCAGTGACAGGACGCGTGGGAATGTTTTGAAGCTGCACCAGGGGAGGTTTAGACTGGGCATTAGGAAGCATCTCTTTACTGAGGGGGTGGTCAAACACTGGAACAGGCCTCCTAGAGAGGCGGTTGATGCCCCAAGCCTCTCGGTGTTTAACGGGCTTTTGGACAATGCCCTTAATAACACGCTTTAACTTGGTCAGCCCTGAATTGGTCAGGCAGTTGGACTAGATGATCATTGTAGGTCCCTTCTAACTGAAATAATCTATTCTATTCTATTCTGAGGTTGCTGGACCAGTTCGCAGCCAGAGCACATGAAAATGTAATTTAATGGAAACAGAAACCCTTAGTTTTTGGGTATTTAAAAAAAATTGAAAGTTAAAGCTGGATTCAGAATACAGAAGGGCCTTGAGCAGGGCAGTCAGCTCCCTTTTTTCCTTGGTCATTTTACAGAAGACCGGTTTTATGTTCTTTTGCTCTTGAGCACCTTTACATTTAAGAGAGTTGAGATCAATCTGTTTTAGCTGTGAAAGACTTGCCTAATCAGTCCATTCTAAAAGCATGTATTTTCCAGCACATCTGCATGGCTCAACACTTGAAGCAAGAAGCTAGCAATGATAATATTAGGATTGACAAGAAAGAAGGATATCAAGAATGTCCTGAATGTGGGCTCCAACCTCCCTGGCTACTGGGGTTGGATCAGGAAGAGTGCAGGCTTCTGTCCTTTGGGCAAGTAACCCTCTGTTCACCAACTCAAGTTACCCTTTGATCTTAGTAGTTGAGCTTCCATCTGCCATAGCTGGTTCTTAGGCTGAGGTGACTGAGGCCAGACAAGACTTAATCCATTCAAGACTGATTTCTTCCTGCCTGAGCCTAGAAACCTTTTCAACATATACTGTTGGACCCTTAGGAGGAGAAATGAATTAATCCGTTCTGTAGAGGGTTATGATACCTGGAAGCAAAATGAAGGATGGCAGCAGTAGAACAGGAAGAATGGAAAACGTGCATCTCCAGAGAAGCAAATGAATGATAGAGGGCTAGTAGTTATTCCTGGAAGATTATTATCTTCAGTTGCCCTGCAGTACATCAACTAACTAAATAAATGCAACAGCCACATCCTGCAGATAGTCGGCTGAAGATGAAATCTGCAAGAATCCATCAGTGTTATTGTCTAAGGTCCTTACCTTTGTTTCAGTTCCATTCAGTACCTGTTGTATCTTCACTTTTCAGTTTCTGTCCTGCTTTCATGTCACTTGGAACCTTGCTAATTTGTCCCTCTATTTCTCTGCCAAGTTTAATGCAGATTCTGAACTAAGAACAGATGGTATTAATCTGATATTAATCTCAGTTGCCTCATGACTAGATCAGTGTGAAGAGTTAGAAATTATATCTGTGTAATACGGTGTTATATTTGAAACTGAAAAATCCAAGCTGAACCTGCTCGAGCTTTCTTAATTAGGCTACTAAATGAAACGAACATAAAATCCTTTGTGCAGTTTCCATGTGTGTTGATAAATGTTTGGAGCATGAGTGTACTTGCTGTCTCTGGGGCTTTCACCAATCACCATGGCATATAGCTGTGCTTTGGCACTAATCTAATGTCATCTAGAATTGTGATGTACAAGTGGGAGTCTAACCTGCATGGTGGCAGAATATAGGGTTTGTTTTGCAGTGGTGGAGGTTTTCACTATCTCAAGATGCGCACATGCTGACAATACTCCTTAAAAGAGACTCTGGGATGATACTAAGATCACTTGATAGAAACAGTAAGAAATAGGTTTTTCTGATAATCAGGAAGTAATAGATAAGGTGTCGTATAATCTAGGGTAGGTTGAGAAGCAAATCTAGAGCTACAGAATTTTTGGGAGAAAGTATTCTGCCTTTGACAGATACCAAGGGATAGTAGGGAAAGCTGTTAATATTGCTTTCTGTCATGTTAAAAGGAATTGCCATGTTGAAGTTTTTCCTGCCAACAATATTTCTTCTTGACTTCTGTCAGGCTGCCCTAATGAAAAACTAGTGTTAAAGAATATTACGACCAAATTTAAGTTGCTCACATTAAAATTTGCCTTTGATTAACAAATGCTCATCAGAAGCTGGAAATTGCTAGAAAGTAATCTGAACTTAATGCAAATATGAAATGTGACTGGAAAGTGAAATAATTTTGTAGATCATAGTAATATTTTGTATGAAAATAAATATATGCATCAATGAGAAATATCAATCTCTTCTCACAGTTTTAAAATATGCTGGGTAACTTAAAGATCATAATCTGACAAATAAAACTACTTTTTATGAAATTTTTTTTCATTTGAAGTATATAAACTTTCAGCTGTCTACTTATTATTTATTCTCTAAGTGAGATGATTTGGTAAGAATTAAAAATATTTTAATGCTATAGTGTCTTACCCCTGCATGTTTTCCAATGGTTTGCTACTGCACCTGCATGAGTGTCTTTTTCAATAAGTAAATTAGCTAACTAAATTAATGGCATGATCAACTTAGCTTATATAAAAAAAAGTAGAATGTATCTTTGCTGTTGCTCAGCGAGATGAACAGCAGCTATGAAGAAGACCTCGTCCTAAAATTTCTCCTATGTCATCCTTCCAATTTACCCACTGTGAACAGACTTTGTAGCTTATAGAATGAGCTTATTTAGTTAGCTAGAAATATCTGATTTCTGTTGCAGCCAGTTAAAAGGATCAGCTTCTGACCTCTAGTGTTTTGAATGTTGCAAGAGGAAGTTACAGCATGACTTTTCTTTGAAAAGTATGTTTGTAGAAAATGACATTGCAGGGTTCCTTTTTTGTGCTAAATGCATTTTTGTGAATTGTCAGCTCTATAAAAATCTGTGAGTTCTGAAAGGAAACCTGAAACTTATTTGCCCTTCACTAATAATGATGATCTTGCAAGCCAGACTTATGCCCTATATTCAGCTCCACTTTATTGAAGCTAGAGTCAGTTCTTCCATGAGCAAATTTACATGTCAAATTATTCTGTGATATCTGCATTAACTTTACAGTGTTATTTATGGAATAAAAAGTAACAATAAACATAAATACAATGAAAGTGTTTTAACTCCCAATATGGTATGCTCTGTGGTATACACTAATAGCTTCCAGCTACTTGTGCAGTGCCAAACTTAAGCTAGTAAATGTTAGCGCTTCTGCTGTTACTTTATACTGACTTGACTTGGGAATGCCAGTTTCATGTCCTCTTGTGCATCCAGTTTGAATGTAAGCTCAGCTATTTATTACACTTCCATTTTAAAAGGGCTGGGGCACCTATCTTCTATTGATGGTAAAAGCTTGCTTTACTCTTGCCTTTTGATCCTATCGTGTATGGTTACATAGTAATTTGGAGTCCATAGAACAAGAGGCTTAAATGGAAAAGTCAGGGTTTCAAACAGGGAAAGGACTTAGACAAGCATTTCTCCCATATATTCCTGCTACCACAAGAGATCAGGTCATTCTCATTGTCTGGAATCTTAGTTTCTGACAGCAATGAAACTTTCTCTATACACAGATGTAAACAGCATTATTTTTGGTCTGCAGCTATGTTGCTTCTGTTTCGGTTTCTCCAATACCAATAGTCATCCTTGTAAAGGGAGATGATGGGTTTGTGGGTGTGTTTTTAACCTATTTAGGACAGGAAAAATTAGTAATGTTGTTAATATTAATAATTTTTTTTTTGTGAATTTGAGCCATAGGTTGCCCTGGAAACTAGGTTCAATATGGAATTATGCATTAAAGGATCTTGTGCCTCCATGTTGCAGATTCTGTGAATGAATAGTGAATATGACAAAGTTATTTTACGAGTAATATTGTAATGCATGCCTTGCTGCAAGAAAAACAAAGTGTGAAATTAGAGAAATTGCTTTGAGGTTGCCAATACTGACAGTGTTGGCAAGGTTGTTTTCTTCATGCAACAGAAGGGTTTGGAAGGGGGTATGTTGTCCCTCCCCCTAATGTCCTGGTACGTGTTCTGTCTTGGAGTTGATATTTCAGAGGGATGTTTTAAGAGAACCTCTACATTAAAGCTTTTTGTCCTGTATTTTGAAGAACATTTGACAATAAAAGGTATTTAAATTCTGTTTGCAAATGACTTTGAACTTGCCTGTTGTTGAAATTAATTGTTTGCTTTCTTCAAGTATAATTCAAACTTCAGCAAAATGAGCTACAGGTAGAAAAAACAGATATTCCCATTATATTTGTATTTCTGTAATATATTGGTTGTATGTGACTTACAGTCAAGGTAAAGATTTATATAAAATCAAGGTGCTTCTGTCCTCTAAAGCTGGTGGCTGCTTCAGAAATTACTCAGATGGAAAAAAAAAAAAACCAAACACCCAATGCTGCTCTTGACTTGCTAGTAGCAAACTGAAGATGTGGGCTGCCTTCTCCATCAAGGGTGGTTATTTATCTCAGATCTGCCAAGTTTGGTTCAGTCACATTAGGATTCCCTTTAGAGACAAGCTGAAAGTCAGTGTTGCAGGCATACAAGTGCAGATGACACCTTCTTGAGCATCTTGAAACTTAGGAGCTGCATTTGGTTGACAAATGAGGGAAATCTCACATTCCTCTTCATCTCTGGGTTTTTTTTTTACTTGCTGATTTTTCTCTATACCTCTCACAGTATTGGTGCTAGGGGACATACTTCTCTTCACTTATGCTCTCTGGAACTCCTATATGATAAATACCACAATATTTTGTGTGCTACAACTTTTATTTAGGGGAGAAAAATGCTTGTCATATCTAGTGTTTCCCAGTGCATGTCCTACAATGAAAGGAAAGAGCATGTTTTGTTTACTTGCCGCTTGGAGACAAAGGGAAATTCCTTGTTACTAAATGAAAACTTTGTTAGTGAAAGTAATGTACGCTAAGATATGTTCCGTATATTGATAGTGTTCTGTAGGGGTGCTTTCCTAAATTGCATATGCAACCTCGTGTACATTGGATGTGAACTACACCTGTGAAGCTTTGTTAATTCTTCATGCTTCTCCATGGAATCCTGCCTGTACTATGGCTGGTATTGAGAGGGTCAGCTTGGTCTGAGCTACTGACACACCTAGATACCTGCTGTAACTCCAGCCAGATGAAAAGTGCTGGATGGTGTCTGTGAATAGTTTCTGTTCATGACAAAAACATGTGGACAGGTAAAATAAGATTTTTAATATAGTATATCTGTGAATAATTTTAATAAGATTCTCTTTTTAATCAAAACAGAAAGAAGAAGGAAAAATTCAAGGGCAGCTTAATAAATCTGATTCCAACCAGTACATCAGAGAACTGAAAGATCAGATAGCTGAGCTGCATCATGAGGTAAGTGGTAAAATACTATTGTCTCTGATCAGTTGCACCTTTTGTCCTATCTTTCATTTGTTTTGCTTGTCTAATAGTTATTGCAGCTTCAGTACCTGATTTTGCCAACATACGTGATTTTAAATGAATGTAATAAAACTAACTCTCATACATGAATCTTGCCCTTATCCTGGTATGTAAGAGAACGAAAAATTGCTTAGTTAAATGATTTGACATTGAATGAGATCAGCATTTATGTTCTGTTTTGTGCTTTTCCTTAATTTCATGAGTTGATCACATTTCACCCTGTTGCATTTACTGCATTTGGAGCTATGTGCATGAAAATATAAGCCCCTTTATGTCTTTATTAGCTACAACTTTTAAGGCTAATTTAGTTAGAAACTAAGCTGCATTTGTGCAAATGGAGTGTGTAGATTTTTTTCGTCCTTGCTGTCATGAGGATGAACTTTACATGGTAGTATACTGAGATTGCTTAAAAAGAAAAAGGATGCTTGCTTAATATCAGTTAACAGATTTTTAAGTTTTAAACTGCCAAAACCTTCAACCTATGAAATTTCTGTCTTCAAACTTCCTTGGTCTAATAGTTGTAGTAACTTTCTGTTAGTTAAAAAAATCAGAAGGTCCTGAAACCAAAATGGCTTATGTAACTACTGTGCTCACTGGCTCATTTCAGTTCATCCTGCATTGTGAAGAAATGTCTTTACCTAATACTACACTGTGTGCAAAATGCCCAGTCATCTTTGCATTTGTAGTCTGCTTCTGTTTCCATATGCCTTCTAATACACAGCTCTGATGGTGTTGCTTAAAACTGTAGTATCATAGAGCCAGACATCCTAATTGTTTGTTGCCTTTTTGCTTTTGTTAAATAAACGCATCCTTTCTTTAAGTGTAGGTAGTGTTTTCATAACAATCTTGGTGGATTCAACCTCTTAGGACTGATCCCTTGAGAGTTATAACATAGTGTAGCATCTTAGAATGCTGTCTATGCTATAGATTGAGGATAGTCTCTAGGGCCATCAGTCCAGCACCTTTACCAATCATTACGCTCACTTAGAAACAAATTTTAAAATCAATAACATGGCTTTTTCCATTAAAGGACTATAACTAGCTTGCTTTGTTCCTTATGAGAAAATAAGTTGCTTGTAGAATTCCCAGAAAGCCAGATATTTTGCATATTTTGCATTATGAATAAATAAGGCACTGTACTGACTTTTTCTTCTGGTCAGTGTAAGTTTAAAAGGTAAGAAACCACTGCTTTGGAGGAAAAACAGAATTACTGTTGGAAAGCTGTTGCATAATTTTCTCTATACAAGCATTTGTCATGTATCTGGCTGAGCAACTCAATTGTCATGAGGGCATGTAATTTTGTACGTGTTTAATGTGTACAAGTTTATGTGAACAGGTTGGAATGAAGATGACGTTTGTCAGCTCACAGAACAATGATAATTTTGAGTAATACCAGTGATTCCTAAACAGCTAAGTCTAGACAAATCTTGATTAGCATTTCAATTTGATTGAAAGAAAACATCAGCTAGGGAGAATATGAATTTCAATAATAGCAGAGTTTGAGTAATCCCATGTAGAAGGGCAGTCCTCATCCAGATGTGTGCTTTGTTGTGGCTTAATCTTTAATTTCCAAACTAGGTAAACACTAGAGGAACAAAGTATGTCATTTTTTGATAGACAGAAACAGTAGGAAGAAATTCTGTATGTAGTAGACAAGTTCTATCTTGGCAGTATTTCTGAATGCTTCCTTTCACAGAATTTCTTAAAGCCTGGAAGTCCTTGTTTGCTACTGAGTTTTTTTTTTTTTCCCTTACTGTTACATATCTTTTTGTATGGTTTTTAAATAAAAATTTGGGAGGGAAAGTAATACTTAACGCACAATCCTTTATTTTGAGCATAACCCATTGGGCTGATTTTGAGATAATGTAAGGTTAAGTCTGAAATGTATGTAGGTAAGTTGGTGCCAATAAATAATTGTCTTGGATTAACGTAGCTGCTAAGTAAAGAACTTCGCTTGCAGTGTTTCCTGAAACAGCAAAATCTGAATAAAGTGGCAATAGGAAGAGGCAAAAATGTTTGCCCTCAACTGCTAAATGTTAGGATTAGTATAATTTAGTCAATACCAATTAAATAAGCCAACTCTTTTACATCTGCACTGAAGTGTCTTCATGTGTTAATCTGTTAATGACCATGCTCTTTGCTTTTTGGCTAGCTGCTTTTTGATTCTGCCTCTGCAGAAGCTAAAAGTAACGGTACAAATTTGCAAATTCATCTTCCTGAAGATAGGGTGATGGTGTATGTGACATGCTGACCACAACCTCCTAACTGGTTAACTTGTAAAAGGCACGGTAAAGGAACAGAGTTCTTGGTCACTGCATGGTTACCATCTAATATATTGTAATTGCGGAACTTTAAATTGGACATAAATTAATGTAAAAGTTATAGTTTAAGGTGGGGGGGGGGGGGGGTGCGTGAAACAAGATTAAATGTCTTGGGATGGCCGTCAACGCTGATTCTGCTTATTGAACATTGTTTTTCCTCTCCAGTACTGCATTTTTACAGACGTTTACATCAGAAGAATTGTAAGTTCTCCATCTGAAGGATGGAACAAAATAATGAACAGATCCTATATTGAATATAAGTAACTGCAAACTAAGTCCATATTTGGGCTTTCTGATAAACACTTATTTCATGTCTTTGGCCAGCAATCTGAATGCATGTGTTCCTGTATCAGTGGAACCTGGAGGAGCTAGATACTTTAATTCTATCCTGTGATATGATCCATCAGATGGCAATGGTACCAAGATGTGGCAATAGCACGATCCACCCTAATCACAGAGTTCCAGTGAAAGGTTTATTGTTCCATCAGTGTTTGCAAGCCAGGCTAGTAGCCAGGGACAGGGCAAACCTAGAACACCAGAGAACAGCAAAAAGAGGGTCACTATTACTGCCCAAGGTCTAAAGCTGAATCCTCTCCACCAAAAGGGGGGTGGGGTGGTGTAGTATGGCACAGGGTGCAACAGGCTGCTGCGGTAACACCTCTTGACTTTGTAGTGGAAGAAAGTTTGACCCTCAGGTTTCAGCTATTTCTCTCACCCGTTTCAGTATGGTAACCTCAATCAGCTACATATCAGAACCCTGCATATAATTTCAGATTATTAATTTAATTTTTTAAAAGTTTTGTTTATATTTTTAAAAATTTCCAGTTGATTGCCCTTTGTTGTAATCTGAGTCCATTGATTAACATTGGTCTTCCTTTTCTGAGCTCAAAATTTTGCATGTGTCTTAAATATGGTGCAGCTTGCAGCCTAAAGGATAAATTTCATCTGCTTTTATTACTCATCTGGGAATAGTAATGCTACAGTCAGTCTTCGAATCATATTATAAGAGGACTTATTCATAGTAAATTCAAGTTGTTGTGTTCCTGTTACTGAGTAAAATTGCACATACTTGAAATTGGTAGTATGGCATCCAAAACTGAACCAGTTAGGCACATTGCTATTAAATGTACAAGGTAAATTACATAGAAAAAGATGATGCCTTTTTTCTTACCTTTCAAATAAAGTAAAATAACTATAAATGGAATTACTGTATTGGATTTTTGGTTTGTTCTAACAAGGTATCTGCCTGATTCCTCTTATACCTAACCAGTGGATTTCTGTAGTATGGTAAGCTGAATTGTAGTTTGACTATTTCACACTAAGTCTTAAACTTGTATTTGATGAACATTTCAGGAGAGCAAACAGACAAAAGCTGGAGCTTTGAGAACATGTAACAATACTTGTGTTGTAGACTTCTGCTCTATGCACACGTCTCAGATCTAGTCACGTGCAGCTCTTTGCACTAACTTGAGTAACCAAATATGGGTTAGAATCAAAATATTTAACATACTTTACTATATAAAATGCTGAACTCATACTTAAATTCCTCAGTGCAGCCATAACTTCACTCACAGTTCACATACACATAAATCAATTATCAACTTGCCATTTTAACTTTAGGAAATACATGTTAGTCATTTTTATGTTAATTCCCTAGAAAGTTACTGACAGCTATCCTTTAATCTTTTACACAACCTATCAACATTTGAAAAACAGCTGTGCATAATGAAAGGACACTCGGGGAGTGCAGTATTTCTAGTTAGCCAATAGCTAATCCTGTGAAAAGTTGTGTAGTGTCAGATTAGTGCTGCACTTCCTTTCCTCCTTATTGGCTGACTTGTTTTATGGTTGAAGGCTGAAACTAGCGTGAAAACCTGAAATTTTGAGGATTGTCACAGATTCAAACAGGAAGTCATGACTAAATTTCTTTCAGAGCTTTTAGTATGCACTAGACTTAGACACTCTGCTTGCCTTTTCAGAAATTAGCGTCCCATTGCCATTTGTTCTTTTCATAAATTGAAATCTTTCCACCTAGCGTTTTCTTTCTTCCTCTGTTTTCCTTCCATTCTTAAAGCTACCTCTACAGCATTCTTGATGACTTTTAGCTGAGTAGGATTTTAACCTAAAATGCTTTTCCATTGTGCAGCCCTGACAGGTTGCAGCTTCTATGAAGCAATTTTGTTACTCTTGTCAGTAAGTACACAAGCTTGGTTGCCCTGTCTTTGGCACAAGAGCAGTAAGGGCTGGTGAGCACTGTACTCTGCCACTTGACCTTACAGTTAAGGTGCTTTAAATGATGTAACATAAATGGCATGAGTATACAGGCGCTGCAAGACTTGTACAGTGGGTTACATACTCTCAGGCTGCACAAGGAGTGCTAGTACTTCATAGAAGTTGCCTTTGATTAGACACTGAAACATTAAGTGAAAGCAACTTTTGTGAAACACTTTTACCCTTCAAGAGAGTATCCCACTTCAGTAGGTAGTACTGAAGTAAAGCAGTTACTGTATGTGGAAAAGAATACATAGGAAGTTTGGACTGTTACAAGTTTCCCTTAAGTAAAGTTGAAGGCTTAAGAAAAACTGACTAAGAGAAATCTTGAACTAGTTGTTATGCATTTCAACATAAATCACGTACTGGGGAGAAAAGGAGGAGGTTCTTTGTAGTTTGCCACTCTTTACTTTTAATTCAAACTGAATGGAATTAAATGATTTATAAACTGCTGAAGTTCTGCATTTCATGCACTGCCCCTCTGTACATGCAGTCACTTTATATATATTACACAGCAGCTGTCTCTGCTTCCTGTTGGATGTTGCAAGGCTTGTATGTGTTACCTAGATTACAGGAGTGGTACAAAAGATTAGAATTGACATGCTTACCCACAAACTACACTGGCAGACCACAAGACACCTTTGGAGACAAAAGCAAGTGGTTTCCAGTCTTACAGACTTTGTGATTTAGGACTGAAGTGCTTAAGTTTAAATTGTATTTCAAGTGAAACTTTGTAAAGTTTGTCTTTGTCATACTGCTAGCTGATTTTTGTGTCTCTTGGAATGCTTTAAGGAGTTTGTTTTGCTGTTAAATTTCAGTTTCTTATTATTATATTATTATATTACTACAGTATATCAAACATAGGTTTGTTTTAATCTTATGAAAGTTTTCATATTAAAAGCTAAATTCTGCCTAGTATGTATTCAAGGCTGCAAAAGCAAGTAGCCTCTACAATTTGGGCTTGTGGAGCATTATTCCATAAGGCTATGATTCTACTGTGTATTGGCCATCTGCATTAGGGGACAGCTTTATGAAGGGGAGCAACAACATACAGAAACTTAGTGCTTCCTTCACTTAGCATGCATTTTTTCCTTAGAAAGCAGGAATATGGATGATGAAGATAGCTCTTTAAAATCCATTTTAACAACGTTTTCCTATACTTGAGGGATTCAGTACTTGTTTTTAGCTCGGAAGCAGTTGAAGAATACTCAGAGCTTAGTGATGCTTTTTTTTTTTTTTTTTTGACAAATTATTTGGCATTTTTTACATACAAAATATTCTTTATAATCCTGGCACCTTTTGCTCTTGATCTATATTCTTATGTAAAAAAAAATTATTTCCAGATAAAAAGTTTCAGACATTAATAGAGTCAAGGAGACTTGTGGAGGAGAGAAGGTGGTTTCTGGGAATTATCTGCAATTTTTGTCTTAAATTTGAGTAGAGCTTTCAAAAGATACTGGGATGTTTCTTTGCTATGTCTCTCATTCCCAGGGGATACAAATTCTGACTGAATTAGGACTTGACTGAACTAATACTAAAAGCGTAATAAACACAAAGTTACCAGGCAAGATAACTGAAGCAAAATAGCAAGTTTTGAAATAAACTGACTTGTGTCTTTGTGCCCTTGCTTTTGCTTCTCATACTGTTCTAGCTGTTGTCTAGGCACCTTCAGCAGCCAGTGCAACTTGTGACCCTAAGGAAGAGGATCAACTAATTCCTACTCACCTACTTTTGGTATCTAGATAACATTAGTAAATGGAAATGGTTGGGTTGTTTTTTTTTTTTTATCCAAGGAATTTTGAATGGGGGGGATATAAAATATTCAAACTGTAAGTGGGATGAAGATGATGGGTAGAGAGCATTTGTTCACTTCTCTTCCAGTGCAAGAATTAGAATCTTCAAATGAAAATGGAGGTCTGTTGAAGAAGACACTAGAGGATATGATTTTTGCACATCTAAAATATTAAATTCCTTTAGATCCAAAATCGTTCCTCATACTAAAATCCATGTTAATACAGAGTGGAAAAAATAACTGCCTAAGGTCGGGGGCGGGGCATCCCTGGAGATGTACAGATGTCACATGTATAATTGAAAAATGGGCTACTTGGTGGAGTTTGAGAACAACATTCTGGGAAAGTACCACTACATATTTGCCTAGTGTTACATTCTTTTCCAGGCATCTGCTATTGACCAATGTCAGAGACAGAATATGGAGCTAGTTTTCTCCTAGCTGTTCCTCTGTAATGAGATATACTCTTAACAAATAATTATTTGAAATATTTTGAGAGGAAGCAAGGATGAGATTGCTAATGTGCAAATCTTATGCGTGTGTGTTTGGTATTTGAATGAAAAACAAAATCCTGATGTTAACTGTTGGAACAGTGTTCCAACAGTTAGAAAACCCTCTGCAAACTGCACATATCAATAATATTTCAGCATGGCTGATGGAAAAGAACAAGATGACAGATGACTGGAGTATTATTATTCTGCTGAAAGAATTCTTTGAGGCTTTTGAAAGGCTATAATAACTTTAAGTGAAATTCTGGTGATTAAATTCTTGCATATTGACAATGCAGAAAAGGGGGGATTTTTTTTTAAGTATTTCCCATTTTCAGTATCTGAAAACTCGATGGCTATTCAAAGTAGTAGTGACCACTAGTTTACTACTCTTCCATTCCCACATACATATAGCTTATCTAGGAATGGATCTGATATTATGTTTTAAGAACCTAATGCAGTCAGTAAGATTCTGATATAGGTGTTATCTCATGGTCTGATCTTGCTCCTGGTGAGAGCAATCATTAAGATTGGCTTAATGAAGAGAGATATAAAAGTTGGAGATTGAATACTATGCTTTTAAAAGATTTTGCTTGTGTAAATAAAATTCAAGACACTTAAGTAATTACTTTGAGGATAAATAATGCATAAGTTATGACCAAAGGAGTAGTTGGTAATATGGCTGAATTAAGGATACATATTGCAACTTGAGTTAGCTTTCTAGGCTTTCACTGCTGAAACTAAAATGGAGAAGGGAAAGTAAACCGTAGACATCAGTGTGAAGGATTAAAAAAACCCCACCTATATAGGCCACATAATACAACACCTAAATAAAATTCAGTGCACTATAGTACACAGGAAGAAAGTTTAAACCACATTAACAGTTCCTTTGGTCTTAAATACCATAAACTTGTATGGTCAGTAAGCTGTGTTTAAAAGCTGCCAAATTATTTCCTCCTTGTTTTTTTTAATACTAGTTAATAATCTTAAAACAGTATGGTACAGTGAGTGGTTCTGGTCCCCAGCACAGTTTAGTCCAGGTTGTCCCCTGAGGAGATGAGGGAATATTTTCACAAGCAGCTAAATGACTCCTGCATCAGCCATCGATGAGCACAAAATGATGCTGCTGCTTGTGGCCCACTGGAGTATCACAAGATGGGCTGGCCACTTCTAGCAGCATTCCTAGCTCCTATTTCTCTCAATAATAGCATCTGGGCTTGATGGCGGGACACGAGCAGGAAGCATTATTCCTTTCCTCTGTTAAATTTGTTACTAGGATTCTTTTGAGTCAAATTCAATGCTTACCAAATCAAACGTTCTCTTATCTGAAGCACCACTAGACTACATTCAGAAGCAGGGTAAATAATTCTGAGCTTCATCCTGCCATACTTGGACTGCTGCTGTCCAGCCACTTGGTTTGGATGTGCCTATGCTGTGTTGCAGTCATGACTGCAGTGTGGGCACATCTTTAAGTAACTTTTAAAGCTATGAGTTGTGCATGGCTTTGCATGATGGAGATAGGAGGATTAACTGGGGAAAGCGAATTCTAGTTTAAGTTCAACCTACTAGAATTTTTTTAAGTTATCCTCTGAAGACATATTTATAGGGTGGTGGCTAGCAGTGGATCAGATCATATAGGCAAATAAGAGATGATCAGATTTATCAGCATTTAGGTATCTTGGAAACAGAAATAGGATAAATTTCTTTTATCAGAACTAAGGCAAGAACAGCAAGTCCAAAAAGGCTTAGTACTCTTCCTGTAAAATTTATAATTAGATATAATGCTCTTCCACTCAGTCTCTTGCCAACTTATTTTTTCCCCCTTTCTTTGGGAAAGAGTGTATTATTTGCTTTCCATGTAGTACAGGCAGATGTATATTTCTCTCTTGGCAATTGTCATTTTACTTGCTTGCTTTCATAAAACCAGCTAATGTTTGTGGGATTTATTTCAGTCAGTTTTTACACTGTTCTCACTTCATAGTTCTCACTAAAACTGTAACGTTTGTTAAAAGTACTGTATTAACTCTTGCAAAGCGCTTGTTTCTCAATATTGACTAGAATCACATTAACACCTTCTAATAGTTTGTTTTAGTAGACAAATGCTTTCAAAATATGTGGCATGCTCTAAATGTTTTCTTACTTGATAAGAAATGTTGTCCCTGAAAGGAAATATGTTAGCCCTCAGATTTACAAAGTAAGCATTTCAACTTGTGGTGGAAGTTTATAGCACAATAAATCATGTGCTTTTCTTTTACTGTATCTTGCAAGCACAGTTGGACAAGAGAGCATCAGATTTTTTCCCTCCCCACAATTAAAGTTCTTGCAAGGCTGCTGGACAGCTAAAAATGTAGATGCTTTACTAGTACGTGTCAAAGTTACCGAGCCTCTGTGCTGGCAGAGTCTGATTTAAGTGGTTGTGGTCAGTCTGAGGAACCTGTGATGTGATAAGATAGCGTTTGTGAGGTCATGTGGTTTGCAAACACCCAATCTAATGTAGCAGCTTTGTCTACACAGGATAGTTAAATATATACTGTATGCGTTAGAAAAGTGAATTGCTTTATTCCTTTAATTCAGCTTGTCCTTGAGAGTCAGAGATGTTATACTGGCTTGATTGTTACAGAAGCATGAGACTGAACAGATTGGGAGTCTTAATTCTCCAATAACTTTCTCCAATTTAGTTACCCTGCCCTTAATAAAACAACTAGCTTTAGAAACTGTCTGGCTTAACTAAGCAATCAACAAGCACAAGTGTTATTGCACAATGGAATCCCTGTATATTGTAGGAACATCAGTTGTTTAATTCAATTAATTTTGAATGGGTGTTCATAGCGTAATTAACACAGACATGTTACGCTTGCTCAAAAAGCTAGGATTGATTCCATAATGATGGGTACCCCATTCCACAAATCTTTGGCCACAAACTCCATCCTCATCTTTGCCTCAGGTTAAGATCAATTCCTCTCCCTTCCCCCCAGTAGCAACACCATCAACAAAATATCTTTCATCTCTCTCATGAAAGTGAAGGAAACCTCTAAATGTGAACGGTGTAACCAAGACAGTGATGTAGTCTGTCCTCAGAGTAGGTAGTGCTTTGCTCACTTCGATGAGGGCAACAGTTTTAGACATGAATCTTAACTGTTTCACTGCCGCTGCTGACAGATGAGATTCAGTGATCAAATAAATGAAGATTGGTGATTGTTCTCTTTACAAACATTTCCCTTTTTTTTTTTTTTTACTGTATCCTACTGTGACAAAGCTCCAGATCTGTCTTGCTGAGCAATATGCTAGTTCTTGATTGTAGCATTAGAGATTAATGGAGCTAGCTATACCTAACTATACTAAGTCTCTGTTTAGAGTTTGTCTGGATTGTCAAAGCAAGTAAACTGATTACAGATAAAGTTATTTCATTATCATGGCAATGACGGTCTTCTCTTGAGTGTTGATGCTGCGTGACCCGTCTGCTGTACTAATTATAGCTATGTCAGGGTCTATCCTATGTTTCTGCCTATGGATTGAAAAGTGGAGGGATTGAGATTGAGGTTCTACTGATTTGAATTTATCTGAATAGTTGTTCCTTGCAAAAAATTTTGTGTTAGCAACCATACACAGCTGACATCTATGTGAGAAACAAGCCCAAGAGAGGAATGCTTTAAAAGGACAGAGTAAAAGTGCAAAATGGTAATTTCCTGTAACTGTTGCCCATAATGGGTACATTTTCAGTCTCTGTATCAGCCAGTACGTTCTAGTTAATGCTTGAGGTTTCAGTAACTTTTGTATTTATAGATGCATGCTCTAGGGAGAAGGGGCATTGAGATTTAGGTAGTTCCTATATAATAATTGCAGTATGTTTAGTGTGATCATGCTGCTGTTTTAAAATATCTTTGTTGCCATGTCCTAACTCCAAATAAACACTTTCATTAGAACTTCTCGTAGGGAGAGTTTCTGGGAACTTTCCTTCCACCTACCAACTAGGTATTTATAGAAATTTCCCAGCGCTAAGTCAGCTTAGAACTTTTTTTGGAATTGCATATAACCTCACTACAACAAACCTGTCAGATCTTAGAAAAATTCCCTCAATAGATAAAATCTGACTTAGTTACCCAAGACTGATTTTCTTTTGAAAATAGTTTAAAAGTTGGGTACTTCCTTAGCGCTCTTGCTATTTCAATTGCATATTTGATACAGAACTTCAAAGTTTAATGTGATTACACGGCATTAGATCAAAACCAGATTCTTTAACCATATAGTGCAGTGATCAAAAAGTCATGACCTCCCATTGATCGCTTTATTGGTTTCCTGTTCTGATTCACTGGAAACCTTCTGGTCTGAACACTTGTTGCTAGTTTTAATCTTTGTCACGTTTACAATACAGCAGACTCATCTATGGTAGAACTGATATACAACATACATTTAAGATGGTATTTCCTTTTGGCTCAAGTGCTCTTGAACTGATAATGTTGAAAAAACACTTTTTATGAAAACTTAAGTCAGGAAATGTAAGAGTACATTCAGAGCAATATGAAATAAATAGCAGGACAACTGGAGATGAGCTTCCTTTTAATGCATTAAAACTATTTTATAGATTTTATTTAAGCTTCCTGACATCTATAGGGATTTTGTAAAGCATTTTGTATTACTGTGAGACTGAATATAACTTACAGAAGCTGGAAATTTAAAACAGAGGCCAAATATTTAAGTGCTATTAAAAAACCCAGAAGCCTGAAATGACTCAGTCTTGGAAATTTCTTGCTGCTCTTTTGCTTTTCACTTATGACACACTGCAATGGTTTGAACTCTGTCTAGTGATATGGTCAGCAAAGTTCATTTGAGATAAATATTTCAGGTTGTATACCAGTGTGTTACTCTGGGTCATCCTTTTAAAAGTACGAGTTTCAAAAACAAAGGTAATTCTTTCCTTAAACAAGAGAATTTAGTAGTTAATCACATACATGAGCTTGGATTCCAAAGAGTTAACAATGAGTGGGGCAGGTTCATCTAATGTTGTAGTACCTCATGACTGTTGCTTTTAATCCCACTATAGATGACCAAAAAAAAAAAAAAAAAAGAAAATCTCTGTCCAGAGACTCTTTGGGTTTTTATCTTTTAAGAATAGCAGCCATATTGGTACAACTAAAAAAAGCAGACTAGATCTGTTTGGGTATATAATACTGTCATTCACTGCTGTTCTGGTTTGGGCCCACAATAGGCTTATCAAGCCTGGAGTTTAATACTTGCTCTGACTTCTGATCAGCTTCTGTTGTTGCCAGTTTCAAGGTGTTTTGCTGCAATTGCTGTAACAAGTGGACAGATCATACTACAACTGTATTAGATTGAATTCAATCTATGAACTCCAGAAACAGTTGCATTGTTTTGAAATAGTGCAGATCAAGAAGTTCAGACACATATGAGACCCTGGAGACAACTAGATATGGACAGATGCAGCCTTCCTACCATTAAGTTATGCTGCAAATCAGCCTTCCTTGAACCCTTCGACCATATTGAAAGTAATATAAAATTAATTTTCTCAATCTGCTTCTTTCTGCTTGTCCTAAAAACCCTAACAAATCAAATGAACTTTTCTCCAAGATTCATTTTATCACACTTCAAAATAAGGAGCCAAATACTCTGCTAAGTTCTCTTTAAGAATTTCTGTCAACTGGTTTTTATCTTGGTGTGAGCATTATAAAATTGTTTTGGGGGCAGACAAGGTAATGCTAGCAGGAAGCAAATACAGCTCTGAACTCATCCATAGAAAGCAGAGTTCATTTTCTTTGGGAAACTATAGCTTATATTCTTTAGAAATACTATTTTATAGAAACCACTAAACTTGCACTATTCTAGGATCATTAACTCTTGTCAGGGTTCATTGTTGATTGTGTAGGTTTCCTGTTTTAGTCATGTTAAACTCAGTCCCAAATGTGCTAAGGTGGATCCCAGACAGTCTTGAGTATGCTGGAGTGCAGCTTGGCCCTTCCTACAGGGACTAGCTAACAACTTCATTTCAAAGGTCATTGCTAGACTCCCTAAAATTCAGTATTTTGTTTATCTGACTGAAACTTCTGCTGGGTGAAAATTTTTAATGAGGAAATGAATTTCCACATTTAAAGGATATCAGAGACAAAACTATGTCTTAAAAAAAAAAATAAGCCTCCATGATAAATGAAATGTTTAATAGTGATTTATTAACTAGTAAGCAAAGGAAGCAATTTTGCAAACAGATTTTTGAAACGCTCTCAGTGCATGTTATTTGTAAGCATGATCAAGACATTTCCTGCTTTCTTATGTCACAGTACTTAATGCACTGGATTTTTTTTAAAAAGCTATTTCAGTTTGCTTGATTTTGCTTAACTAGTCTAATTTGTTAAATTAAACTCTCATTAGAATCTTGAGTACTGCCTTACAAACATCACTTTTGGGGGTGGGGTGAAGGCAAAAGCAAAGACAAGTCATAAAACTACGCAATGATGATTCCAATCTGCTAAACCCCAAATTTATGTCAAACCCCCACCCTGAACGCTTCAGGCTAACTTTAATATTTATAGTTTAGATGAACTACAAGGGGAAAAAGTATTCTTGTCCATGTTAGTGTTGTAGTAAAACTTCCCTGAAATAGCTTTCCAGAGTTTTTTAATGCATTTTAAAATGTATTCAGTTTCCTCCTTATGTCCGTGACTCTTCAACAACCCATTAGAATGTGTTGAACAACTTGATTTCAACAAAATCTAGCTAATTTGCTGGGATTTTTTTGAATTTTGACATGAGATTAAATCTCAGGGAAAGGAGCAGTAAAGAGAACAGCACAGTAACACTTCCTATTTGAGAATATAATTTTCTATTGTATCAATTTCAAAATTAGTCAGATCTTAAGCTGAAGCAGAACATCTTCAGGAAATCTGAGAAGACTCAAAGTTGTTCTGGAAGAGTTTTAATCTTAGTATTTTAAATAAAAAAGAAAAAAGACAGACAACTGTGTGAAAGCAATAAATGAAGATGTAACCTATTTCCTGAATTTCTCTGCTAAGGATATCTCTGATTATTGTAGATCTCTTCCATGTCTGCCTTGCGGTAAAAGGAAAAGATGGTTCATTATGATTTTTCTCCCCCTCCCTTTTTCTTTTCTTCTTTTTTTTTTTTTTTTTTACATATTCCTTGTATATCTTTTGAGGTCTACAAAATGTATTCTAATTCAGTTTTTAAATCTCTAGAGGTAGATATGGCATTGGAGAATCCAAAATGGCTTTGGTAAGAGATGTGGGAGTGGCTATCTCTGCAGCTTTTCATATGGATTTCAGGGAAGAGAAGCCCATACAGTCCCTCTCAGCTGTTATCTTTCAAGCAGTGAGTCCGTGGTATTAGGGCCTCTTCCTCAGGAGGGACAATAGTGATCAGGTAATGGGAGCAAGCAGAGTAAATGTGAGTTCCTGGATTCAGCATCTGTTTGGTCTGGTTGGTTTGGGCTTCTTGAATCATCAGTAATTTCCAAGAATGACCCTTGTCTGGCATTGCTCGTGGCTGTTATTTACAGGTTAATAATCCTAATTATGGCTGCATTTATAGCTATGGCTTTAGAAAAAAAACCTCGATGTTAACTGAAGCGAAACAGGAAATTCACTGACACTGACATAAAAGCCACAACTTTGAGCTTTGTCCTAATACAGTTACAATGATAACACATTTCTAATTTAACATAGCTTTTTCAAATTTATTTTTAAATTTGTTAGAGAATGTGTCACTGTCTGTAAACAGAGAATGTTGTCGTATTATATGCAATGTGTGCTGTTGACTTATTTTGCACGTACTCTTATTTTACATGTAATCTTGAGAGCTGTACAAGTTGTCAGGAAGCTTTCAAAAGACTATCCTCTGCCTTTTGCATATGATCCACATGTTTGGGTAAAAACTGTCTCGTGCTTGAGGAAGATGAAGAATGTCTTTAAAGTTGGTTTGGTTTTGCATTAAACTTTTCCTTTGTTGCAGGATATATTAGACCATACTTAAGCTTTTTTTAAATCTCAGACTTTTCAAAGATCAATAAGCAATGGCTTTCATTAAAAATGCTCTGATACAGTTCTGTCACAATGCATGCCTAGCAGTCCCTTTCATATAAGGAAGCTGATTCTGTTGGGGAACTTTAGAAACCCCATTTGCATTGTAGCTGTACGGCCATTAAACTTGCTAAGAATTGTTTTAGGTGATGGATTGCTAATGTTAATTTCTGCAACTATTCGTTTAGCTCATGTCTCCATTTGTGCAATGTTCATGTTGCAATGGTTTCAGTATGAATGTAGCTCACTGTGGAAGTACAACCGTATATTTAAAAATGGGCTTCAGAGAGCTCAAGATATCTAAGGAGTTGCTTGTGTTCATGGAAGTGAAAAAGTAGCATGAAAAGACCTGCAACCTTAACGTTGTTCATTCTTTTTGTATACATGTGCAGAAATGCTTCTGCATTGTAGTACCTACTGGATGATATTCACCTGGACTGATATTTGTCTCCCAAATGACAACGTATTTTCCATTAATTCAGTCTGAGGTGCTGCGACTACTTCATTTTCTGAGATAAGCATTTTTCTACAAGAAGTTACTGGGAGCTTTTTTAAAGAAGTGATAGTGTGCTAGCGTATGCCTTAAACTGGAGTGATCTCGTCACAATGGGAGAGGGTCAGCAGTAAGTAGCAGTCAACTGTTAAGTGTGATAAGGGATCCCGTTAGAGGCTGTGGACTGTTAGTCTCAGGAAGTTTTAAGAGCTCCCATTAAGTTGCTTTTATTCATGTTCAATGTGATTATAATTTAATAGATCATAACTGGTATTTTTAATTGGCTTGTTACTAGATTTTGACTTCTAAATCTCTCTTTTCATGTTGCCAAGTTGACAATGTTTTTCTGACAGGTATTTGAAAATGCTTATGACTTGTTTCTCTTCAGCTAAACATGGTTAGATCATACTTTCAGCAACATTCTAGTTTTCTTTTGAATCATGTTTGGTTTTTAAGCAGGAAATCTTACTAAGACTTCCTACTGTTACTAAGGTGGAGACAAATAAAGAGGGAACTCTGATTTTTAGATTCCTCTTGCTATAAGTAAAAGCACTGAGAATTCAGTATCTTTATTCTTTAAATAAAAATGTAACATACTGCCTTCTGCCAAGAAGTTCATTCATGAATTTCATTCACCCAAGGCAGCGTTCATATTTTTATCATATTTTGATCTCACTTGTGTATTGCTTGCTTATCCTGCTGTGAGTAGATTGAATATTTCTTGCCAAGCTTTGTTAAAACTCTTCTTTACTACTTCAGAATTGAGAAAATTTCAAGAATTAGCTACTGAAGCCTTTTAAAGGGAGCAGAAAGTAACATTTTAGCCTGACTTCCTTCCACCACTGACGACTTAGCTTTAAAAAAAACCTCACAGGTTACAACATAAAAATGTCTCCCAGAGCTTAAGTAGAACTCTCTTTCATGAAGTCTCACTTGAAAACTTGACCTGTGCTCTCTATTTAAAAAATAAAGGGGCTTAGAAATATAACTTGATTTCAACTGACTAGCACCCGTCAAACTATTCTATGATTTAACATGGAAGAACTTTTGAATTGTATTAAAACTTCTAAATTTCTCTTTACTGTCTCTCCTTCATGCCTGGCTTCATGAGGCAGTCAGCATCAGGTAAGAAAGTTTATTGAGGTTCTAGGATCTGATTCTTAGCCTTTTTTCAGCTCTTCTGAATTTGTGAAAGTACACTGTTACCTGTTAAGAGTATGTAAAATTAAAGTCTTTTCATATGTTGACCAGTAGGACGTAGTTTCTTTAAAATGCTGAATTCTTTAGGCACAAGAAGGTATATAAATGCAAACAGTATTACTTACATTCTGTTATTGATTCAGCTGGCTTTTGAAGCGATAATGATGGCATATGACATATATTTTGGTCGCATAATGTTATTAACCCTTTGAAATGTCTTAAAGACCACGTGAATGTGCTGTAGTGAAAACTGGGTTGAAGCTGCAGTCATCTAGACAATACGACCTGGATTTGAGAATTAAAAGCAAAACATGTGGGTTTACCAGACCTGTTTTTTTTACAGATGTGATCAGATTTGAGATTCTTGCAAAACTGAAGCAGTAAGAAACAGCCAAGGTTCATTTGAATATCACTTGTCGGGGTGACAGAGGTCTAGTTCCCTTCACATGAAGGAGGGCCAGACCCAAAACTGAAAAGCTTTAACCAGTATTGGCTCTTTGTACAAAAGAGAACAGAAGTGACAGACGCTGGGGTGTAAGTCCATACTCTGCTCAACATGGCTGCAAGAAAAAGGGCTGCTGTTTTTCCTTCAGGTGGAATGATAAGGGTAGAGTAGAACTAGGGTTTGGGGTGGGGCTGGGAGGGTGTTTGGGTTGGGTCCATGTGCCCCCCGCTCCGAGTCCTTAGTCGGATTTACCATTATCTTGATATGCGTGGCTACACGAATGACAAGATCTTGGCATAATGCTTTACTTCCTACTTCAAGCTCTTTTTCTGTGTTCAAATAAAACACTGATGGCAAGAATCTCAAAAAATCTCTCTTAGAAAGGTGACAGATGAGCTTCAATGTGAATAAGGTAATTCATTAATTGCAAAATCTTAGCCATACCTACATGATGGCAAACACAGAATTGATAGTTACAGATTGGGAAAGATATTTTTGAGTTGTCACTGAGAGTCCTCTGACATCATTGGCTTAGGGTGCAGCAGCAGCCAAAACAGACAAGACAATGTTGGGCATCAATAGGAAGTATATATTCAAAACAAAATAAAGGATTTTATGTTGCCACTACAAAACCTTGGTGCAGGGCTGGTTTCTACACCTCAAGATGGATGTAGAGAGTTTAAAGAAGGTCTGTAGGGAAGTTAAAGGGCAACTAAAATCATCACTGGTCTTCAGCACTGCCTGTTTGTGAGAGGCTAAAAAGGCTTGGGGCTCATCTGTTTTAGAGAGAAGGCTGAGGGAGGTGTTATGATGTAAGTTTCAGAATCATGACTGCAGAACTGTTTTTCACCACTTGTTCCTGCCTTACTAGAATTTGGGGCAATTCCTGAAACAAATAGGAGATTAGTTTAAAACAAATAAAGGAATTTCTGGAACTTACTGCCACAGGAAGCTGTGGACGTAGACAGCAAATTAAAAAAAAATAAATCATAAGTTATGGACAATTGATCTATAAATGGATGCTGAAAACAGCTAGGAAGAGATGCACTCCCATATCTGCTACAACAGTTCCTGGACAAGTGAGTGGGGCCTTGGGAATATGAAGGGAATAAATTGCAAAAATTGGTCATATTGACATGCTTTCCCTTAAAAACAAACCAACATGAAAGTCCTGTTGTCACTGTTGGAGATAGAATATTAGGCTGATGGACCATTGCCGTGAGCCAGTAGGACACTGCTTATGTTCCCATCTTGAAAAAAGATACTGCTTTTTCTATCAGAAGTGCAGAGCCTCACTTGCTAGACTGTGAAGTTATGTGA
Organism: Platalea leucorodia; assembly: GCF_965183815.1. NCBI lineage: Eukaryota > Metazoa > Chordata > Aves > Pelecaniformes > Threskiornithidae > Platalea > Platalea leucorodia. The sequence goes on along the minus strand of NC_138827.1, from coordinate 39,698,759 downwards.
GAGTACAAAACTTTTCATTTTAAGAAACCTCTGTTTTAGAGCCTTAAGCTGGCATTAACCGCTGGTCTCTAATTGCATTGGAGCATGTGCTGTCTGCAAGTTGTTCCAAACGCTTTGAGAAGCCTTACAAAGCCTTTCTGCTGCAACAGAAATTGCAGATAATCAGGCTCCTTTAGAAATGCTCCTGAACAAATACTAGTGCAGTAATTTTGGCAGGTGCAAAGTATTTCAGTTTCTCAAACTCAAAATGGCTGCCATAAGAACAGTAACATGCATCCCACTGCCCATGCTTTTCACACATCTCACTGAATTGTAATCTGTCTTTCAGGCTGGAAGGGACCCTGGGAGGCCTCTAGTCCAACTGCCTGCTCAAAACAGGATCAACCCTGAATTCAAAGCAGGTTGCTTAGGGCTTTGTCATTTGGGTGTTGAAACCCGCTGAGGATGGAGAGTCCACAGTCTCTGAACAACCTGTTCTAATTCTTAACTAGCCTTGTAGCAATTATTTGCCTTTCATATTCAAACACAACCTTGTGTTTTGTGTTATGATCAATGTCTCTTCTTCCCATGCATTTCAGTACAGAACCAGTTCTCTGTTATCTTAAGGCATAAGCTTCTGCCCCTTAACTGTCTTGGTGCCTCTCCACTGAAACTACTCATGAATATCTTGTACTGAGGAAGGAGTGAGGTAGCAAGCGCAGAATACAGCAGATGCAGGCTAACAAGTGCCAGATAAGAATTGGTTCCCACGATGTACTGGCTATGCCCTTGTCAATACAGCCTAGTGTGCTGTTAGCCTTCGTCACTGCTCAGGGACACTGCTGATTTGTGTTTAGCCTCCTGTGTGTCAGGACCCCCATGTCCTCTTCAGCAGTGTTGCTATCCAGCCTGTTGATCCCCTACTACAAATTCTATGCTACAGTGTTTGTCTGTGCTTCTGGCCGAGACAGACACTTTTCAAGCAGACAGAGAAGTTATGGAACTGTATGACTGTCAATAGACTTGTTGCATATATTCTCTACAGTACATTCATGTTTCTTCCTAGTAGTCTGGTTCCCCTTGGATGTGAGTATTTGAGACAAAGGGCAGGCAAGTGTAAAGCTGCGGGTCAAAAGAAGTGTTTCTGGAAGGTCACAGATTGTGCATCCCTTCATTAGAATAAGAAAAGATAACAACTCACTGTTTTCCCAGCCACACTTTAGGAATTGGCAAAGGCTGTGTCTATTCATGATTTTTTTCACCAACAGCATTTTCCACAGACTCTTATTTGGTGTTTGGAAAGGCTACTGCCTAAAACCATGAAGCAATGATTTTGTCATGTTACCTAAATACCTGAATATCTAAAGGTATGTGTTGAAGTCTTCAGGAAAACAGTTGAGGTCATTGGCTTGGCATTCTGAATGTTCAAAACAACTAACATTGAGTATCAGCTTTATAATTTCAGGTGAACCAATGGCTTAACTGTGCAGACCTAAAAGCATATAATTTCTTATTCTAATATGAAATTTGTAGTCACTTGTACAGTGGAGCTTTTTTTCTGTGGTGAGGGTGGAGAGAAATCGTTGGGTTTCGTTTTGTTTTTCTGTGTTTTATTTTCTTAGTGACTAAAATTGATAGCTGTTTTGGAAACTTCATGTGGCAGCTAATCTGATCATATTGCAGGATATTTTCAGGGATAATATTTTTAAATAACACAAGAATCTCTGTATCAGGCTTTCTGTATCTAGGTATACAAGCTAGTAAAAAATATTTATTCCAGATACATGTTACTGTCTAGTATCTAATATTTGGCATAAGCTGATTTTGCTTACAGCATGAATTATGCTGTGCAATTGTGGAACTTTTTGCTTGGCTTTACACAAGCAAGTTCTTCATGAAACAACTGCAGCCTATGTGTATGTGAAGAAAATGGAAAAAACCTAACATCAGTACCTGTAGTTACAACACAAGTTTAGATCTATAGCATGCACCCATATTCCTAACAGGGATGTTTTGATATATATTAAAAGCTGGAGCTTTTACATGCTGTTAACATCCGATTTGATAGCTTCTAGCATGATTATGACTCTTGTGATCTTTTTTCCAAACCCTTTTTTATTCTCATCTTTTGTACAAGCCCATGGTAAGTACAGAGATCCCTTCTTCCCCAAATGGACAGGTAAAATCTTCTATTGGTGTTAGTAGCAAGGACCTAGGTGCACTTTTTATTTATCAAAGCGGATATTGCTTCAGATTTCTGAAATGTCAAATACATTTGTGTAAAGAAGCTCTTCAGGCTTTTTCTTCTTTCTGTTTTCCAGGTCTCTCTTACTGTGAAAAGTCGTTTACAAAATAGCACTTGATGCATCTTCCTTTTTAAGCTTCCAGAGTGACATTAGGAAGTTTCTGTAATGCATTTTTAATGTTTTTCTGCATCCTTAGGATTTTTTATCTTAATACTCTTAGACTGTCAAACTGAGCCTGAGGTAGTTGCTAATAAAAGCCCGCAAAAGTGAAATTCTAAAACAATAACCTCAGGAATGTCTTCCATGAGTTGCAGTTATTTTCACTAAATTAACAGGGGACTTGCCAGACTTCGGGGCTTTAGATTTTACTTTTGAGTAGTTTGAATGCATGGTTGTAATAGTTTATCACTCCACAGTGCATTTTGAATTAAAATGTTGTCTTATCTGTCAGTGGTCTGACAATCATTTTTGACTTGTTTGATGTTCTCTTAAAATTGAAACTGCAATCTATTTATGCCATACAAAGAGAAGTTTCTCTCATACTTCTTGATCTGAAATCTCATTGGGTTTGAACTAGATAATGAAAAGACACTTGATCTGCAGTGTAGACAGAACTAAGCATATTCTCTGATTCCCCCCCGCCCCTTTGGCTGTGTGAAACTGGCAATATTCACTTGGGACCCTGCTCTTTGGGATTGGGGGAGGGCTTTTCGCAAGTGAGAAGTTAGGTGATAAGGGAAAGAATGGAGCTGTAAGAGTCAGATGTGAAAGCCAAAAGTGCTGCCAAAACAAATAGGCCACTCTAGAAAACTAACTATAAACCATGCTTGTGGGGATATTAAAGATGCAGTAAATAGCCTGGAGGAATCTGCCATTAGTGATTCTAGGTACCTTGATTATTAAGCCTTAAAACTGAAATACTCTGAGGGTGGAAGGAGAATTTTGGAAAATTCCAAGTACTATTTAAGATGTTCTTTCAAGATCTCTGCTTGGGCAGCCAGAAATGAGAAGTCACTTTGTTCTGATTCCAGCTGAGTTTCGAAGCGATCATCAAATGTGCTGCTTCTAGATCTAGCATTTAATTTAATCCAGGAAGAGTTCAGTGAGACATTTCTTGGAAACATTTGGGGTTTTTTGTTTGGTTTGGTTGTGTTTCGTTTTTTGTTTTGGTTTGTTTTGGGTTTTGGTTTTTTTTTTTTTTACTGCTGGACTCTTCAGCTCTGATTAACTGTTAACTTCCACTTTTTCTAACAGATCAAATGTCTAAAAGGCCAGAGAGACTTCTCAGACCAACCCACTTTTGATGGGATTCACATTGTCAACCATTTCACAGGAGATGACGAATCATTTCATTCTTCTGATGAAGATTTTATAACTAACTCCATACAGGAGAGTGGGGTGAACTTTCATCTACACAGGAGGACTGGTCAGATGGCTTTGGATCACACAGTTGTAGACAGCAGTGACAGTGATACTGAGGAAAGTGCCCTTCAGACTGGGAATTCAGACAAGATGGTTTCTAAGCAGAGAAGAATGGAATCTTACTCTACTACTGTGTGATTATCACTGACTAGCATTGAGGACTTTCATATTTCTTTAAGGGTGAAATTGTCAGATAACTGAAACTATCCAGCAGTTGGTTTAGGTACCTATTGGATCTGGTCTGGCCTGTGATAAATATATACACGTACTGTCTATCTGCCTTCTCTCTTTGCCAAATCTTGCTAATGACATACCATTGCCATAAAACAGGCTGGGAAGAAGTTGATGGATGACAGTTCTGACAGTATTACTGAATGTTCCTTGGTTTAGAAACTGCAAGTATATCATTTCTTTAATGCATAAGAACCATTTTTGCTGTTCACAAACACAGGAATTATTTTCCTCAAAAGAAATTGCTGTTGTGCAATATTTTATGCTCTGAACAAATGTGTATGTTTTACATTGTTATCCATTTGTGATCAAGATGGACCGTAGTAAACCATCTGATCATGACACACACACACATATATATATAATTATCTTACGCTTCTCAATTACTTTTGTTTTTACTAAAGTTATTGGATGCCCACAGAAGGCTTGAAAGAGGAGCCTTTATCTGTACTACTCCACATATGCAAATAATGGTCACTAATGTCATAAAGGTGTTTTTCACCATTTTCACTTAAATCTATGTGCATCTGCTTTTGATGTTGCTAAATAATACCTGGTCTGAATATATTAATTACAATAATGTTTATTTTGTACATATTTATATATCTACACTAAGCTGAAAATGTACATTACACCATTTTATATGAGGAATGTAAATGTTGCAATATTACTGTCTCTGTTATTCTAACAGGAAAATGAATTCTGTATATATACACTAGAAATGAATTACTAAATAAAGGCAAAACACTAACTTTACATTAAGTTTCAGCCTAGCTACACTAACAGGTCCATGTCAGAAATGCTTGTTCAAAACACTATTGACTGAAATCTTTTACCTTCATATATATGTAATGAAAATAAATTTTTCATGATTTAACAAGGTTGCAGCATTTACTGTTTAGTCACTTCTAAGCTACAGCCCTCGGTTACCACATAGTTACTTGTTGGCTATAGATTAGAGTGGTAGTTTAAATAAGGTGAAAAATGATTGATGTCTTAGAGTTAGTTCTAATGAAGGCATGGTCAGTGCAGTAAAAATATGTAAGTTCAGTCGTCTTACAGTTTTATATTGCAGAGCTGTCTAGGAAATAAGCTATTGGTCCTGTCACCAAATAGCTGTGGTTCACCAAAGCAGTACGAGCTGAGCTGAGCATTCTGCTTTCACGCTCTCCTGAAAACTGAGATCCCGTAAAATGGCCCTGGCTTCTTGAACAGAACAAGATATTCTACTATTGTCATATGAACACTCACTCGCCCTCTCAGACACATTCTAGTCAAGAATATTCTTAATGGCAGCTGTTACTGCCATCTTAGGTAATTAAAAAACCCTTAAGACTTCTTTTCTAGCAATGTTTGCAACTGTTCTATTAATAAAAAAAGAGAAGCCATGCACAAGTTGGTACTGATGGTTAACATATGTGCTGACTATCTTGCTACCCACGAGAAGCAGTGTAGTTGTTTAAAATTGCAAAAGTGTGGAAGCATACTGCTGAACGCATCTGCTAGTCCTGTTAGGCATTTCCTTTGCTTTTATTTTGAATGTGTCCTCAGAAAGAAACAGCACAACTGAGGAGATAACAAATGTTCAAAGACTGATAGGGAAGGCTGCATGGAAGAAGCACATTCTGGGCCTCTCAACAGTATTATCTGCCCAGGTGCAATCTAATTTAAATCTTAGAGCAGGTGGGTGACAAATTCCAAGTTACTGATTTTTGTGGTTCCTAAATTGCTTCAGGATTTCTGCAAAATTTCCCCACATCCTACCAGTGACTATGTAGTTCCCGGTATAATCTGTGGGAATCGCCATCTCTGAGGTGGATTAGCTGACTGATTCTGATCCCTGTTGGAAATTTCATCTATGCAAAACCAAATCAGGAGCACTTTTGTTCACTAACAAGTAACAGTTGCCTTTTTTTCCTTCCAATGAGCATCTGGTGACTTATGTTTTGCACCTGGATAACTGTTGCCCAAGAGGATAGGTGACAAATGTCTTGTTGCCTGTCATCAATACCAGCTGCAAGTCTCTCTTAAAGGTAACGTTCTGTAGTAAGTGGCAGGAGCAAAATTCAGTTGGAGAGCCATAAAAATCCTGTCTGTTTGAACAGTGAAGTGTTATGATTTTGCAATAACTGCCTTACTGTTCAAGTGATAGCAAATGAGATTAGTTGGCAGGGGTTATTTCCTGAACTTTTGTGGTTTTAAAGTATACTAATAGAATAAATACTGATACTGAATAACATCATAAATAAAAATATCAAGGGAGAAGCAAAAGTCCTTATTCAACTAACTGCATCTCTTCTGGTGATTAAGGTGAATCACTGGACATGCTGCAGTTTCAGGAGACTTAGTTACGCACAGACTATCCTAGGAAGACAACCCAAGAGAGGCTGTTCAGAATCATCCTGCTTTTTCTGCAACTATTATGCATAAATTTAACAAAATCACTTTGTAAATCTTGTACTATTGAATTTAATCTGTACTCAGCCCTTTCATGGAACTGCAACACAGAAGGAATCGCGTTTTTCTCTGGGGTTTTTAATGTAATCACTGTTCTATATCAGAGACTATGCTAGCAACTTAGTGAAACTTGATGTTCATACAACATTTATATTTTAAGGTAGAATGACCTAAAGATATGTTAGCATAAAAATATCCACATTTTAGACTGGATGTGCTGCTAATTCCCTTACCTGTAGAGGCTCCAAATAATGTAACTCATTTTGAGGGAAGGTAAGAGGATAATGCAAATCCCCTAGGAAAGTCATTAGGCTAGTCCTGGAGACTAAAATAAAAAACAAACAAACAAACAAAAACTATAAAATAGAGGTTAGTACAATCTAAATGGAAACTGCAGTGTTACGTCTAATTATGCACCAGCTACTGACTCTGTGTATTGAGAGGGAAGATGAAAGCTATGTATCACTAACAGATCTCTGGATTTAACGAAGTTAATTTTTGTTCTGTGAAATACTTTTATCAGTATAATTGCACAAATATATTTTTTCTAATTCTCTGAGGGCTTTTGTTGATTTGGTTTTTGGTTTTGGGTTTTTTTGGGTTTTTTTTTTTTTACAAACGCAGTAGCCTGTAGAACCAGAGATTCTGAATGATAGAATGAAAAGCGCACAGTAAATTGACTTTCAACATAACCTCTGTATACCATGAAGTTTCACCTTTAGAGTGGCGAAAACATGCTAACATATGCATGGCTACCCAGACATGGAAACTGATTGACTAAGATACAGCCACTAGATCCAAGATACAACAGCTTAACACCCTCCCTTTCCAGGAATTCATACCTCATTTCACAGTTATGAAAAACAAAAGCAATGTGGCATACTGTTAGAATTGTATACTGTTGCATAAGTGACTGAAATTTCTAGTGTCTCACTATGAGAACTAAAATTCCTGAGACCATTTTGCATAATCAACATTTTGTAATCTGTTGATTAAACTTTTTTCTATTCATAATGGAGGTAAGTTCTGGGTCCACTCCTTCCCAAAGCTGGAATCACTCTTTTCATCCCAGCCTTCAACACCACAGCCTACTGTCACTTCCCCTCTCCAGTTCATGCTCACAGTGATCATTACTTTTCTAATCTGCTCTGGGAGCAGCAGAAGTTACTTTGGTTTCCCCAGCGATCCAAAAAATGGCAATGTATGAGAATCACTGGTTAACATCTTACATATTTACAGCACGTGTTTATGCCACAAGGAGAAACAAAGAAGGTAGTGACAAAACACTGGGGGGGACGGGACAATAAGCAGGATATGTTAAAAATAATTAAATATTGACAAAAAAGTTATAAAAAATACACACTTCCCAACAGAATGCACAGTGCTACAAGTTCTAGCAGCTTCTCGTAGTGAAAGTGTTCTGGATAACTGTGATCTCAGGTTTTACCACTTTCAAGTGCGTATGTTCCCCACAAAATCACCCTCTTTGCTGCCTTCTCCCAGTCCTGACTTCCACACACAAGAAATTGCTTCTCCTCCCCTACGTACCAGGCAGCTAACCTGTCAAATCCTGTTCTTCAAATCCTTCCTCTTGTTACAAAGTGTCTCATCACTTCTGAACATGAAGATCTCATCTGCATCCCATCACCTTTGGTGCCTTATCTGATGTCTTCTTAGCTCTAATGGTGACATCAGGCAGCTGCTGTGAACAGTGCAGTAAGTTACATTGAGCAGCTCTTCAGTCTTAAGCACGACTACAATGTAATCCCATCCTAGTTTAAACCCCTCCTTTTATTTATTTCTTCCCTCTTTTGACACTGTGGGGTAATGATCGTGTACTTACCACTGCATTCCACTCTATCTTACCAAGTTTTTATGTTTAACTTTGAATATCTCACTCCCGTTGGGGGAAGCATTAGAGCAGCTCCGTTACAACCAGCCCCATCACCTACACTTCGCGTGAATTACATCCCTCCGCCAACTCAGGACCGTTGGCTTTTGGCTTTTTCACACCGAGATACAGAATGGTTGGCATTGTCATGCAGCTCTTGCAGTGTCACATGATGACCACTGCATACACAAAACCACCTTAAAGGTTACTGAACTGCAGCACATAGGTCACACCATAAACCAAGAATAAGAGCTTAGTCTCTTCACCTCTCTTCGGCGTGCTGTTACTACAGATAGGAAGCTCCTCTCGGGGGTGGAAAGAGCCCTGGGACAATGGCTGTCGGAGGCTAAGGAGTGGAAATTGCCTTTGGGCTCTACCTACGGACTGCAGCAGCTGCAGCATTTTCTTCCAGTCCCTTGTTCTGTAGAGATAGCAACCCAGCGATATTTCTGGGTTGCAAGATAAATCGCGTGCGGGGCGTGTTCCAGATAAAAAGGGCTGGGAGTCCACGAGATGAAAAAACCTCGTGCGTTACAGCACGAGCCGGGGCCGGCAAAGCCCCGGGAGCGGGAGAGGAGGCAGCACCGCCCGACAGCCCCCCGCGCCCACGCACTCGCGTGTGCGGAGCAGCCGGCAAAGGGCCGCAGCGGCAGGCCGCGGGCAGCGGGGCGGCTCCGGCCCGCCTCCGCGGCCCGGCGAGGGGCGCGGCAGAGGGCGGCTCCCCTCAGGGAGGGAGAGAGAGGAGGGGCCGCTTCCCGCCTCACCCGGCCTCGCGCCGCCGCCCGCCGGCACGTGGCGCAGCCGCGCCCGGGCGCGCACGAAGGGGCCGCGGGGCCGGCGCCGGCGGAGCGGTGGGTGCGGCGGGGAGCTGCCGGTAACGCCAGCCCCTGCCAGCACCCGGAGCTCTGCCGCGTCCCGGCGGGAGGCTGCCGGCCGCGCACCTTCCGCCGACAGAGCGAAGCCGGCCCGCGGCTCCTGCGGGAGCCTCGGGTCGGCCGCGGCACGGCTCGGTCGGGCAGCGCCCGCGGTCCGCTTGCCCCGTCCTCACCGGCGGCGTAAAGCAAATCGCCCGTCCTGACGAAAACCTGGGGAGGCAGGGTGCATTTCAGGCACGAGCTGGTTTCGCAAATGACGAAACAAAGCCGGTTTCGTACCCTTTCTCCCCTCGCCGTTTGGGAAAGCTGGCGCCCCAGGAGCCGGGCGTCCGTTGCTGGTGCCCGTGCAACAGCCACCCTCCCATGAGAGCTGACGCCCTGAACTCAGCCTGCGCTTGATTCACTCGCTCGATTTCCTTATTTTTGCCGAAGGCTTTTAAACGGTTTAGGTGAGAAGGTGCCGTCTGCAGGTGGGCTGAGCACGGCGGGGCCGGGCGCCGTGCCTCCCGCGGCAGAGCCCCGGGCGGAGCCGCTCGGCGCCCGGCCCCGCACCCCGCTCCGTGGCGGAGGGCGAGCATCTCCCGCAGGGAAGTCGCCGCGCTTCCAACCGCGCAAAAGCGCCCGTCTACGTTTTTATCTTCGATGTATAAAGACGGAGAGGTACTTTATTGTAACCAGGTCAGAACTGTTGATGAGCGCTAATAGTAATTCACGGTAACGTTTTCTGTTGCTTTCGTTACACGCGGTCAAAGCGCCGTTTGGCGAGGTAACCGACAGGCTCTTAGTTTATCACCCCATTTCAGAGGCAAACGAGAAAGATTCTTTCGCAAAAAGTCACAAACAGTGAGTCAACAAAGACGCACACGTGAAATGACACCGAGTTGTTCTGATCTGGTTATTTCTACCGATTCCAGCAATTATTTTTAAAGCTGACGGCGCGAATGATTTTCAGAGTAATCAACCAAAGGCGCAGCCGGGAGACCGCGGTGCAGACATGCCGTCAGTAAAACTGCTGTGCCCAGCACCAAGAACTTTCCGGCAATAATGAAGGTGTTAAGGGCGACGTGTCAGTCGTGTTCTTCAACTTCCTTTTGTGTCACTACTAAAGCATCATGCAAAAGGTTGGACAGTTTTTCTCGTCGTGGTGTTCGCTTGCTTACTTAGGTTTTGGGAAGTCAGGTTAATCCTGTGTTCCATACGTGCTCGCAGGCGCAGAGTGACTAATTTTTCTGTGAATACTTCGGGGGTGGTGGTGGTGAAGCAAAGCACCTGTTCCGCAAAGCCAGCGTGCTGCCGGGCGTGAGGCAGGCTGAAGTTTTGCTCCTGCCTCGTCCGACTTCGGTCTCCCTCAGCCTCGGTCGTTTCGGAACGGGAAATGGTGCTAAACCTCGATTCGCTCACTGCAGAGCCGTACTTCGGGCGGCCCTACAGTCATCGAAACGAAGTTGCCGGTGGCCTGAGATGTCCGAGAGCGAAGCCCAGACCCACCTCAGAGAGATACCGAAGACCCCAGCCGGATTTCCTGGCTGCATCAGGAATCCCAGGCCAGCCTTGGGAAACCGTGCTTGGGGGTCCCCGCAGGTGCGGGCGGTAGCGGGGTGCCCGCTGCTGTGCTCGCCGCCGGTGCCCGCCGCCCGGATCCCCCCCGAGTCAGCAGCCTCAGCAGCGGCACGCAGGCGAGGAAGGCAACCGCTTCCCTCTCGCCTGGCTCCGCTCCTCTTTCGCCTTCGTGTTTGAATCGCTCTCAAGCTACGGTAGCCACCGTGCGCCGGGGAGGGGGGGGGGGGTGGGTGGGGGATCTCGCCTACCCCTTCCATATTTAACCATTACCTAAATCCGAAGGGAAATGAGCAAACCTCTAGGCTTGGGTCTTAAGGTATTTTCAGCGCCGTTGGGCGTATTTATCCCAAAAGAGTTTTCCACAACAAGTTATTTCTAGTCTAGGGGAGGTCTCCGTCGCCCAGGGCCCTGCCTTAGCCCCGATTACAACCCCACGCACGGCTGGATGGCGGCGGGAGGCGCGTCCCCCCGTTCCCGGGGCCGGGGGCCGGGATGCTGCGCGGAGCCGGCTCGGCAGGGCGGGCGCCGGCTCCTCCGTCCCCTGCCCTCTGCCTCTGCCCGCCTTGAGTCAATCTGTGTTTTGAATCTCTGACTTGTTCTCGTTGCGGAAGTTGAAGGGGATCCAAGAATAGTTCAGATAGATGCGTGTAATTTCTAGAGCAGAACCCCGAGAGAAATGAAACGCCCGATTCCAGAATGACACTTTGATGTCACTTCAGCGGGCCCTGTGAGGTGGAATACGGTAAGACATTTTCATTTAAGGAAAAATGAGACAGAAAGAGGAGGGCGAACCGTGTTGATTTGTGAGGCTCTGGCTTTTTTTTTTTTAAAGCTTTTTTTTTTTTTTTTTTTTTTTTTTTTTTTTTGCAGAAGCTCCTAACGCTCAGGAAGTGGAATTTGTGGTTTAGGGGGCCGAGCTCTGAAGGAGTTGAGAGAGACAGAAAAGAAAAAAAAAAAGGCCAACTCAAGCACCATTGCTCCTTAAAGGGAGGCTAAATTTAAAGTCACCCAAACTAGCAGGCGGCGGCGCAAACCCCGTCTGCAGCCCAGCTTCCTTCACCCCTCCAAATGGGTAAGCGCTCTTCCTTTCCTCGCCTCGCGTGGGCAGATGTCGGCGGGCGGGCCGGGGTGGCAGCGCCCCCTCGCCTCGCCTCGCCTCGCCTCACCTAGCCTCTCTCCTCCTCGCCTCTCCCCCCCGCCGACCCGCCGCGCCGCTCCGTCCCTGCCTCAGCCGCGGCGGCTCGGGGAGGCGCCGGCCTCGCGCCCCCACAGCGGCCGGCCGTTGGCGGGCGCGGGCCCCGCGTGCCGCCCGGCGCCAACAACGGCCGGGCGCGCGGCCCTCGGGCCAACGGCCGGCGGGAGGAGAGCGGGGGCGAGCGCCCGCGGCTGAGCGGCGGCCAGGTGGGCTGCGGGACTCGCCTTCCCACGGGCCCGGGCCCGGTCTGGCAGGCTCCGGCCTTGCGCGGCGGGGCGGGGGAGGCCGGCCTGGCTTTTGGAGGGAAAAGCGCCGCGCCGGGACGAAAACACGCGGCAGAAGCGGCGCCGGCAGCCGGAGCGCCCCCCACCCCCACCCCCCGCCCGGCTGCCGTTGCTGTCGGGGAGGGCGACGCGTTATCGGGCCGCTTTGATTTCTCGCCCCCCGCTCGCTGCCAGCCCCCGCTCAAGGATGAACGGAGGCGCAGGTGGCCCTGGGCACCAACGCTCCCACCCGCCGGCCCGGCGCCGTGCCCGGGGGCGGTGCCTCCCCGGCGGCGCGGAGCGGCCCTGCCCCCGGCGGGCGCGGAGGGGCCGGTGCTTCGCGGTGCAGCCGGGGTCGCCACCTGCGGGGCAGCTCCCGCGCCCCCGCCGACGGGATCCGCTCCGGCCGGGGCAGACGGCGCCGCGCCCCTTTCCCCGTTCGCAAACCGGAGGCCACTGACGGGAGGGGAAAAAAACCCAAGCAGCCCCCCGAAGTGCCCCAAAAGACCCAAACAAACGTGGTTTGAACTCGCTTTTTGCAAAGTGCCAAGTGTAACGACAGCGGCGGCCCGGCGCTGGACGGGTTCGAGTGAACCTCTCCCGCCTTCCTCGAGGAGCAGCTCTGGTTAACCCGGCCCCCGTCGCCCTCGGCCCCCCGGCTCCCCGCAGGCCCCCCCTCCCGGGAGGTTTCCCACCTCGTCTCTCTCCCCGCCCCGGCTTTCGGTGCCCGCAGCTGCAAGGTGCAGCGGCGCCAACAGCTGCCGGCTGCAGGAGAGATTCCGTTTTGTTCGTTTTCGCGTTATCGTGGTTGGCGCTGGATGGGTGAATCAGTCCCTCCGACAGCAGCAGCCTCTCAGGCGTCGGGTTTAGGCTGTCGGGTTTGTAACGACTCTCCCGCCCGTCCCGGCAGCAGCCCTCCGCCGTCCAGCCCCTCCTGGGTGGCGGGCACTGATAAAGCCCTTTCGGGTGCGTTTTGTTGCCGCCGCGGGCGCAAACATGGAGGCGCGGTGCCCCCGCTCCGCCGGCTGCGGCCGCGCTCCGGCGGAGGGACGGGGCCGCACATGACCGTCCCCGCCAGCTCCCTCAGCCCCGGCTCGTCCGACGAGCGGTGCCCGGCCGCTGCGGTCGCCTGTTCCCCGCGATCCGGCAGCCGCCGTCGGGCCGGCATCCCTCCTCCGACGGGCCGGGCATCGCTCGCCGTCGGGCCGCCGGAGCGTGGCCGGGGCGGCACCGGGGGTGGGGGTGGGGGGGCGGCGGGAGAGCGAGTAGCTGCGCTGCGGGGAGGGGGGGCGAGGCGAGCGGGGCCGGGGGCGGCGGCGGCCGGAGCCACCTGCGCGCCGCCACCTGCGCGCCGCCCCCGGCGAGCGGCCCCTCCCGGCCGTCGCCCCCGGCCCTCACCGGCGGGCTCGGCGCCTCCCCGCAGGTCGCCTCCCCGCCGCCGCCCCGCGGGAGACTCGGGGGTGACGCTCGCAGCCGCCGCCGTGTCCGGCGCTTGGAGAGGGAAGGCGGCCGCGCCGGCCGTGACAGCACCCCACCATGCCGAGGTCCTTCCTAGTGAAGAGCAAGAAAGCGCACAGCTACCACCAGCCCCGCTCCGCTGACGAGGACTACAGCCTGCGGCTGGAGACGGTGCTAGCCCAGATCTGTGCAGGTATGAGTCCCCCGGTCAGAGCCCGCCCGTTCCGCATCGCCCCGCTGCCAGCGGCACAAGCACCGGCCGGTAGCTGTGCAGGCCCCCGGCGCCGCAGCCCCTGCGGGCCGATGCGGGGCTGGAGAGAGTCCGGCAGCAAATGTGGTGGGAGAGGTGCCGCCGCGGGAGGTGGCTGGTTCCCACCCTGGACCCGCACTGAGGAGCCCCTCTCCCCCTTTTCCCTGCAGACAGCAAGATCCCCGAGGATCCGGGGCTGTGCCGCACCGTCCTGCCCGACCCGGAGCCTTCCCAAGGGCGCTTCTCCCCGGAATCCCACCTTACCGAGGCTGCCGATGGCACCTCCGAGTCAGCGCCCAGCTGCGAGGGCAGCGTCTGTGACAGGGTGTCCGAATTTGAGGATTTCTGGAGACCTCCCTCGCCCTCCGTCTCGCCAGGTAGGACCGGGGCGAGAGGGTCCGGCTGCGTGTCTGTGTCGGTGCCATGGGGCAATGTTTCATGGCTGGACGCCGCCGTCGAAAACGAGTGGAAGGGACAGATTTCCCATGCAGTGGGAAAAGGCAAATCTGTCCCTTCCACTCATTTTCGGGTTATCTCTTTTCCAGCCCATCTCCAGGCTGTAGGAAAGTTGTGATGCCATCAGGCGTTCATTTTTTTGGTTTCTGATTAATTGTTAGAGGCAAGCCGGTTATCTTTTAAAGGTCCCGGCATTTTCCTACAGGGTCCTGCTACCCGGATTTCAGATGTTTTTTAAGACACTAAAAATTTCTACTAGGCTATCTATATACCTGTAGTAAACAGCGTTGACTTTGTGTTTTGTACTACCTGCTAGACGTTTTCCCTAACTCCCTTTCAGGTTATTTCTTGCGTCTTGCCTATAAAAAGGATCTCTCCCTCCCCCCCTTCTCGTTTTGTTTTGTTTTTTGTTTTGGTTTTTTTTCTTTTCTAAAAACACATTCGTAAAAACGAGATTAAAATAATGACGGTCAGATTTAAACACCCCAAATCCAGGAAACTCACACTTATGGCTGCAGTGCCTGTCTCTAGCTCCCTCGTCCTGCCTTTGATGTGGTTGGAGCAGTGGGAGATGCTGTCCCCAGCCTGGCGCGAATACTTATCTCGTTTAAAAATACAATGGTGTCATTTTATAACAAAAATATGTATATATAAAAAACACTTCTTATTTTTTCAGTTAAAAAGTGACAGATGGAAAAAAGAACAATTTCTGTCTTAGCGAAGGAAAAATTGTCTCAGCTTTACCAACAGTAGACACCAGCAAACAAATACTTTGTCCCATTTCCCCACTGGTTTTCCCACTTCGTCCTTATAGTGTCCTTACATATCAACGGCTGATAGTAATGATGTGGGTTTGCATTTTTAAAGCCTCCCCCTCTTTTAAGAGTCTTAAAGCCCTTTGAGGGGACGTTCAAAATGCTGCCCAGTATCATCACAGCTAGCTACGGGACAGTTTCAGTCTGTGCCAAGGACAGACTGGACCAAATGCAGGAATGCAGTAGTCTTTCTTTTGCTAATATTTCTGCATAACGTGTAGCAATGTGTGTAATTTTTATTCTAACAAATTTGTCCTGCTCCTCCTTCCCCAAATAATTACAATTTCTGCATGGGAAACAGATCATTTTCACGAGGTATCTAAAAGACCGACATAAAATGGAGCAGGTATTTACCAGGGCTGCTCTGCCTTTTTCTCCTCCCCACTCATTTTTTCTCCCACTGTGGGATTCGTTAGCTCCCCGCCACCCATCCAGCTACCCAGGGGAGGCATCTTTGCAAAATGAGGGTGACATCCCCAGATCAAGATTTTTCGGGGTGGGGGGTGGGGGGGGGTGTCACGGTACTGGGACTGTCTAATCCCATTCACAGGAGGAACGGCAAGGTACGGGACTCCAATTACCGTAAGGAAAGAGCTTTATTAAATGAACCACAGTGCGTTGAGAGAGATGCTGTTATGTTAACGATGAAGGCAGTGGCAGCAAGATTAGATAGTCAGGCTTCCTCCCGCAGCTCCCCTCTGCCTTCCAGCTGCTTTGTCAGATTCGGTCTGAAGCTGCAATTTGTGCCTAGGTCACTTCTGCAAGACGCATTGGTGAGAGACTGGATTTCTATGATTGTGCTTGTCTGGGTGGGGCACAGTTTCTGTGCTTTGACGGGCAGGGCAGATGAGAAATGATGTTTCTAAATCATGCTCAGGGCAGGTGCGGTGAGTAGTACTATCACCCCCTTATCCCTAGAAGTGAACATACATGCAGGCTGCGCTTCAATACTCGGCGAAAGCCAGATTTCAGGTTTGTCTTTGAGTGCTGTGCCGCCGATCCGGGCGGGCATGCACAGACACAATACCTTTATAGGATTGTTAACACTCTAGTACATTGTTGACTCCATCAGTGCAATTCACTTTGTTATTTAACCTCACTTTCTATGTGTGTCTGTAATCACATGTGTTTGCATATACAGAAGGTGCCTGATAGCTCATTACAGCAGTGTATTAGTATCTCCTGATGAGCCTGTTGATGCTACAGTTTGGGAGGGAGCCTTTTACTGGGTATAATGGAGCTGCACAGAGTCTGGTGTTTTGTGGTCTGTGGAGGAGGATGCTTGAATCTTTCTTTGCTGTGCATATCAATCTGTTCTCAACCATTTCAGGTTGAGTTTGCCTTGCCTTCAAAAAACAGCATTGATGTTTCTTCTCCCAGAAGTGGTCTATATAAAGGCTGCACAGAATTGCTAGCAAGAGGAGGGAGAATCTGTCTCGCTCTCCGTGCTCCTCCCTTGGAGGCCTAGATGCTGTGGATCGGAGGAGACGCAGACACAGAAGTGCCCAGCAGTGTGGCAGAGCAGGGTTTGCAGGTCACTTTGATACTGGGTACAGGACTTGGATGGCTTGAGCTTGCCCCTGAGAAGTATAGCATGAGTGGCTCCTCTGCACTTGTGCTTGAGAGGTCTCCAAAGCATGTGAGGTGATGGAAGGAACACTGCACGCAAACTGATCTGTGGTGCAATGTTTATCATGTCCTGTGTTGCCAATTCCAAGGGCTCAAAAATCAGGTCAGCCTTCCCTCTCCTCTCACTCAACGGACTGGCTTAGAAATCAAGATTGTAAGTAATACCTTATGGATATTCAGTTCTAGTGTTGAAATATTGAGGGTTTACATTTTCTTGCTTTTCTTTACAGTCTGGGCTAGAAGTTGACTTTGAGAGGAAAAAAAAAGTTACAACGAGAACAAGCAAACAAAAGGAAAGCTGAGGGCCTGATGAAATCATGCAGTTTCAAGAGCTGGGGCTTTAAGATAGTTTTGAATCTTGCGATAAAATCGTGAGAGATGGCAACACTGAAACTGGTTGCAAAGACACAAGACAGATGATGTGACGCTGACCACAACTTTGCAGTCAGTGCAGAACAGGAAAAATCATGCTCAGCACTATTCAGCTAATTTGATTTCATCGCTCTGTTCAAATGTCCCAGTTGGTACGTGCGCATATATTTCCAACCAAAAGACTGCTAATTTCAATGGAAGAATTTGAGACTGTTAACATCCAAAATTATGTAAAAGATAAGAAACAGTCAAGTCATTCAAAGCTCAATTTTCACCTCATTTCCCACTCCCTTCCCTAACCCTCAGTGACCATCTGCCTATCCAAATGGATATCTTAACACATCATACCTTCCTTCCCTAGCCCACTCCTCATTATCTTGGTTTGCCGAAGGCTGAGGAAGCCATGGGAGCTGGGAGCTGACAGGAATGAGAAAAAACAAGAGACCAATTGTGGGTGGGCAAGTTTTTGGGTAAGGGAGGTTATTGTGGAAGCCCAAGTTGTAAGGGATGCCAATATCTCTGTGAAGGCATCGGCACTTCAGCAGTTAATTGAGTCATGTTTTCCTTGGTTCACTAAAACATTCATCCAGAGGAGACATTTGACTGCCCCAGTGCTGCTGCCTGTTGTGATGAAGAGTGAAAGCAGAGCACCTCGCGCATCTCTGGCAGACACAGTTGGGGTCTGGTACCACATGTTCCTGCCCAGCTGTGCTTTCCTCTATGCGAGGCTCCCTGAGCGTTTGTGCCTTTAGACACTGATCTCAAAGGCTGTGGTCCTGCCATTGCATCAGACTCTGCTGTGGGCCTCCCAAGTGTGATTCATCTTGTGGTGCCCACTGCCTTGGTGAGATGCTGTTGCCAGAGGTGAGCCTGTTAGAGCCAACTGAAGCCATCTGAGCTTGTCCTGGTGGAAGATCGCTTTGAATATAACTGCTAGGAAAATGTTTGTGTGTCTTCAATTTTTATACCAATGATTTTGCAAAGCTCAATGTTTTGGGTGGACTCAGTTTACTTAGAGAAACTCAGAGCAATCTGAAACAACCACGATTTTATTGCAGATGAGGGCTGATTTTAGTTTATTTTTTTCTGAAAAAGTGAGGCGTGGCATTCAAGCACCTCAGAAGCTGTTCTTTATTTCATTTATGCTGTAGTATAGTTACGGACAGTTGTGGCCTGAAGTTGGGAGAGTAGATTTGGGCATTAAATTGTGCAACAAGCAGTTTTTAGTTTTGTTGAACAGGTAAATGTCAGCGCTCTTGCTCCTTCTGGCACCTCCATAACGTTGTATTTCCTATATGGATGTGTGAGATCTACATCAGATCTTAAACATCTGGACTGTCAGCTTTGATGCCCATCTTGGGACATAGTAGAAAGTCTTTTCTGAGGAGCTTCAGATAAAACCAAAGGAAGTTGCAGATTGAGTTGTTTAGTGTCTCAACAGTCAGATCAGTGTGTGCTCACCTGGGCACCCAGAGATGGAGGTAGACAAAATTCGTGGCTGCTTTAAATAATTTGGCTGGGACAGCAGGTGAGTAGGTAGTACTGGATGCACTGACCCTACTGTGCAATATCAAATGTCCTCCCATTAGAGATGAAAGGGCAGCTTTAATGTACGGTACCGGGGTCTGGCTCTGGGCACAAGTCTGAGTGCTGAGACAATTCTGGCCTATGATAGTGGCTGGATTGTGAGGCGCACTAATTGCCATGCCCTTGTGTTTCCGCAGCCTCGGAGCGATCCGTGTGTCCGTCCCTAGATGAAGCACCCCCCTTCTCAGTGCCCTTCAAACCGTACATGTGGAACAGCCTGGGTGGCTCCGAGCTGAGGCACCTTGTGCAAAGCTACAGGCCCTGCCCGACGCTGGAGCGAACCTCAGCCCTGGGGGTCTTCTGCGAGCGAGGCTCCGAGCCTGCCCTCTACAGTGCAGAGTGTAGCTCCTCCCTCGGACTTTATGGTGACTTCGGCTCCCGGGGCCAGGGGCTGTTTGAGCGGCCGCCGGCAGCAGCACCTGGACTCTATGCCGAGACACAGCCTGGGTTGCAGCAAGAGAAGGGGCCAGGTGGCATCAAAGTGGAGTCGGACCTCTTGTGCCGCCCATTGCTCATCAGCACTGGCTCTTACAAGTGTGTCAAGTGCAGCAAGGTAGGGATCCCTTTCTCCCACGCTGGTTATGACTCTTCCCCAGCCCCTTCTCCCTGGCAAGCCTGACCCTGTGTGCTCTCTTCCCTCAGGTCTTCTCCACGCCGCATGGCCTTGAGGTACATGTGCGCCGCTCACACAGTGGCACGAGGCCCTTTGCCTGTGACATGTGTGGCAAGACCTTCGGCCATGCAGTCAGCCTGGAGCAGCACAAGGCCGTGCACTCGCAGGTGAGAGCGAGGCGGACTGCCAGGATGAAGGTCCGAGGGCCAGGGCCAGCTGCTTGCTTCGGCCAGCACTGGGGAGGCCGTGAAGGCAATCACAGGGCAGTAAGTGGGCATCTAAACTGAGGAGAGGAGGAGAAGAACATGGTAGGGCTGCAGTGGGCAGTTGTGGGTGAAGAATGTGGTAGCAGGCAGAGGAAAGGATGGGCAGCTAGTGAGCAAAGTTGCAAATCAACAAATTAAAGAGCACAGGCTTTGTTTCCATTCCCCAGACCTTGCGTGCGTCTGTGTTAAGCAATGGGCACTTTTGGTACTCCAGAAGTAACAGATAATAAATAATACATTTTCACTCTCAGAGCTGGAGATTGTAACGCGGATGTGGACTTTTTTTAACAGCTAAAGCCACTCACTGTACTTTCTTTCGATGCAGCTCTCCTCATTCTTTCTCCTCCCCTCCCCCAAAGAAGTGAGTCTTCCCTTGTTTGTAGTCATTGTGTCTGTGCAGGGAACATCTGAACGACCAGTCAGGTATAGAGCACAGACTTCACCCGTCTCGACACACTCTGAGTCACACACCAAAAGAATATGGTAGTTAATTTTGGTAGGAGGACTTGTAACATTTTCCACCTGCTGATATTGTGCCATATTTCCCCTTCACCCACCCACTTGACCTGGCAAATCTTCCTTCTTCAGATTGGCTTTTGGAGGATAGAGTTACAGCAGTGGTTTTTTGCTAACTGTTTTATTTACAATTTCATGAGTGTGCAACAGCAGAGCACACAATGGGGGGGAAATAGCTCATCACCCATTAAATAATGGTGAAAAGAGCAGTACTGCGTAGTGTGTCCATGGAGGGGACAACATTTCAGGGAGAGTGCATTAGAAGCCAAATAAACTAAGGTGGTTGTATGAAAGTGTAGCAGGAAGAGGAAGATGTGATGGTAGTTAAGGGATGGAAAGAAGAGATGATTTATGGTGGAAGAAAGTGGTGGAGAGGAGTATGTGAGGGAGAGGAGAGAGACAGCAAGGTCTTAATGCATTTAGTTTGATATGTTAAAGTAGTAAGCCAAAAAGCTGTTTTCCCCAGGAGCTCTAGGTACTTTTCACTTGAATTATAATGGAACTACAAATAAGCAGTTAGTTGCTACCCTGCCAGCAGAAGTCAGCCTGCCACAGAGATTTCCCGGGAGAGCCAAGCAGACCTCAGCACCCACTTTCCTGCGTACAGCAGAGAGGTGGCCTCTGAACAGTGCTGGAGCTGTTGGGCTTCCCAGTGGAGTGATCATGTCTTGGGCCCCTGCTGATATGTGCAGGCGGACTCTGCCTGGTTGGTCAGGGATGCTCCCACCTGGCCATTCCTGCCAGCAGGAAATGCTGTTCAGTTAAATTTTTGTGAGGAGTGGTGCACAGCACTGGGAGAGGGTGCATTATCTTTTTTTGTCATGTGGTGCTATCATGCCAGTGTTAGCATCTCCTCAGGCCAGTCCAGCTCTCTGGAGAAGTGGGAGTGCTTGCTAAGGCAGAAGGGGTGACAGTGATGTGCTACCAGGCAGTTTGTTGCTGGTGGGATCGCTGGCGTGGTGTAACGCGTGTGTGTTTGGGCTCCTCTCTCTGCAGGAACGCAGCTTTGATTGTAAGATTTGCGGCAAGAGTTTTAAGAGATCTTCTACTTTGTCCACCCACCTGCTCATCCACTCGGACACCCGGCCCTATCCGTGCCAGTACTGTGGGAAGCGGTTCCACCAGAAATCTGATATGAAGAAACACACCTTCATTCACACAGGTCAGCCCTGCAGCTGGCGGTGTTCAGCCCCAACTGTGGGGGCAGGTTGCTGAAGAGGTCTCTCTGCAGCAGTCCGTTCCTCCTCAGCTCGGACAGTACGTGCACTTCCCTGTGCTTCTCACTGCCCTGCTGCTGTTCATGCTGTCTGAGCTCTACTTGTGCAAAGGAGGGTGATTTGAATGTGGTTTCATGAACAGCAGCTGCAAAATAACCCAAATCCTCGCAATCCAATCAGTGTACCCTTAGGATCCACCAATGTTTATTCAAAGGGCTTTTGTGTAAAATGATTTGTAGAGTATTATATTCGTGTAGCCTTGATTTACAGCTGAGGTCCCTGGAAAATGATAGGTGAATTCGATCGCAGCATTTCTTTTTGCAGGATCTACCAATTTACAATAGGAACAACAGGAGTCTCCTCCTCTAGAGCAAACACTAAACTGGAGGGCCTAGGGTCCAACTCTTAGTCTAAATATTTGTTCAGAGATTGCCTGCACTTCCACCCGGACTTTCTGAGAAATGGCTGCAGTTTGATACAGAATGGAAGGAGAGCTGCAGAGTTCTCAAGTTTCACTGTTAGTAATAAACATGGAAACTAATAAAGTGCAGGTGAATCACCGAAGGAAATTGTTTTAAAAATATCATTCAGTGAGAAGGCAGTTTTATCAGAAATCTTCAGAAGAAAATCTTGCCCTTCAGACCTGCACCATTCACTTAAATTTGAGGGAAATGAATGATGTGTGAGAGACAGAAGCATTTGTAGACACAAAATAACAGCTGTACTGGCCAAACCCAAGGTTCAGATGACCAAAATCCTGTTTCCTGATAGTGACCACTAGCAGATATCAAGTGTGAAGCCTAAAAATGGCAAATGTGTAGAGAGATGGCTTTATATGTAACGCTGCTTGGTTGTGACTTTTCTAGACGACAAGCAGTAAACAATAAATGTTACTTACAAAGATTTTCCACCACATGTTTGCTGGATGAAAATCAACTATTTAGGAAGTAACACAAAAGGTATTTCGATAGTAACTTTTTCAAATGAGGCTTGATTGAGTAGAATTTCAGCCAAATTCTGAATCAGTCAAACCCATTATTTTGTTGTGAGATCAGAAACTGTGCCTGGGCTTTTAAATTGCTAATATAAAACCAGGTCCTTACCTGAATCAGGGATCCCTTTCGTATGCAGCATACAGTTGTGAACTCAGCCTCCAGCACATTTTGTATTATTTTATTTTTCTGAGAACCTGATCTTCAAACGTACAAAGAGTTGGTTGCTCCAGCTGAAGTCAGTGGGCTCTGCAGGTGCAAAGCCACTCTGAAAATAAGGCTTGGTTTTGTGGTTGGGTTCCCTTTTATCCGTTATTTGATAATAAACACTATGAAAATGCACTGAGATCTTGCTCCCATGGAAGCCAATGGAGTTTTGCCACTGACCCCTGTGTAGGAGAAGTTCCGGAGGCTGGATTTATTCCCATTTACGTTGTTTGCCTGGAGGAGAACTCCAGGGCTGGCTCGGGGTGACTGCGAGCATTGCAGTGTGGGGAACAGAGAGAAGAGCAGATCTCTGGATGGGCCGATGGAGGTGCAGCCAAATCTAGGCCTGCCCTTCAGGGTTCGCTTAAGGGCCCTCATACCTCCTTTGGGGACAGACTCCAGCTCACTGGGTTTGGCTTAACAGCCTGCATCTATCTATTCCACCTGCCCCCACGCTGATGCTGTAATAATCGATGTCAGGCATTCAGCACGACCCAGGGGTCTTTCCAGGAGTTCCTGATGTTTCTAGGACACAAAGCCAGTTTAAATCACACAGAGCCCATGCAGCCAAATGTATTCACAAGTTGTGGTGTCCTGGGAGCGCTCTGTCCTTCAGGCTGCTCCCAGGACTATAGTGGGCCGATGGAGGTGCAGCCAAATCTAGGCCTGCTCAGCTGCAGTGCAGGCTCAGGTAATGCTTCGGGGCTCCCAATCGCATGTTTTTTTGGAAGAACTTTGGTAATCACGCAGGAATCACTGATTAGCTCTAAGGCCCTGTGTGCATTTCCTGTCCTGCGTAAGCAGCATGTTGCCTCTTTCACACCCTCTCTCTCCCGCCTTCTGCTTGCAGGTGAGAAGCCTCACAAGTGCCAGGTGTGTGGAAAAGCCTTTAGTCAGAGCTCCAACCTTATCACCCACAGTCGGAAGCACACAGGCTTCAAGCCCTTTGGCTGTGATCTGTGTGGCAAAGGCTTCCAACGAAAGGTGGATTTACGGAGACACCGGGAGACACAGCACGGCCTGAAATGAATCCAGCTGCAATACGGAAAGCACCTACAACACTATGAGAACAGACGCCCTTGGCTTCCCCGCTGGACCTGAGCCCTGTCCTGCGCACAGGCCCTGGCATTACTTTTCTGACCAGGAGCTTGGAGAGGAAGGGACAGGGCCATGCATTGACAGCTCAACCTGAATGACTGTGAAAGCGGAAATTAAAGGCTGGGGTTTCTCTCTTTCTCTCCCCCTCTCTGTTTCTGAAAGAACACTGGAAAATAAGCCTTTTAGATATAAAGCCTGCTGGTACTCCAAAGACAGATAAGCTACCAAATATCTGTAAGCTGGAAAATATTTCTCCCATGGCCAAGATGAACCCCCGAAGCTTTCAGTAGCTTCAGTCACCTTGCAGGGACGCATGGGTATAACAGCGTTTACATGGTAATGACAGAGAGCCATCAGCACGTGGTGTGGGGAGCGCTTGCCTTGGTTGAGTTTCAGTGCTGAATGGCTTCACTCTTGGTTTCCTGTCAGGAAAACCTGGAGGATCAGGACTGAACTGTGCAGTTTGACATCTTGCGGGTTTTCAAGCAAAGGTATCAGCTTGGGCCTGATCCTGCTCTCACCTGTTCTGGTGCAAATCAGGAACTGCATTAACAGAGAGGCTCTTTTTCTCCTCCCAGAGCCATCTCTGCGCAAGGCCTGGCTGTGTGCGTGTGTGTTTGAGGGATGGGGAGTTACTTCTTGCTACATCCACTGGGGAGAAGGAAGCTTGTGAAAGACAAGTGGAAAAGCCAAAGCACAGAGTTATGCCTTATAACTAGAAACCCATCCAACAAGTGATCCTGAGGAGGGCACGAGCACCGGGGAGGCACAGACTTTCTGTCCAGAACCATTACTGGCTTCCGCCCTCTGGGCTTGTTCTAATACCTGGAAAACAGCTACTCAATAGCATCATTTGTATACTTGGTTTTGTTTTTTAATTTTTAAACTCAGCTGAGGTGGGCAGGAATCATTATGTATAATTGACTGAATTTGCCTTAAATGACCCTGCATGTGCCTCAGCTAAAAAAATGCTGTTTTTACTTTGTTGACAGGTTTGTCAATGTCCTTATTTAGATTTTATGGAGTGTCTTATGTTTATTGGTACATATTTATTGTTTTAAGTTAATAAAGTATTGAGGATGGTTCAGAGTGATTTTTATTTAATACGTAACTTCAGCACATTTGTGAATGTTAGCCATTACAATGATGCACCACACTGACGGTCAGGGGTACGGCATTCGAGGAGGGAATGGAGGCACAGCAGAATTTGCACAAGGGCTCTGGTGATTAAAGAACACCACTGTTCCGTTTATTTGTCCAACTCCCACTGATCTCAGTTAAACGCTTCGCACTTTCGAAGACCGGGGTATACCGTGCTTAGGACTGTCACCGTAAAAGAGTTTAGAGAGGAAACAGCAGTTTTAAGTGTCTGCTTTGGAGATGCAGACTGCCAGAAGTCCCTGCTCAGCCCAGGAGGAACTTGAACGTCCTCCCACAAGATTAAATGTCTGTCACCGGGAGTTTGCAGGGACACCTGAGCAGCAGGTGCGTCATTTATACTTAAGCCTGTTGGGACTCTCAGAATCGCCTTTTGCCTGCCTGCCTTGTCAGCAGAGCTTGCTCCATCTGGCAGTCGCAGCCCATACAAAAGAAGCAGGAGGATGACGGAGGGGTCCCTTGTCCTTTCCCCAGCAGAGCACAGCATGGCAGCCTGGGCTTCCACACGCGCACAGAACCTTGTCTGCCCGCATGGATATACACTCTTGTTTCCAGCTTTGTTTGTACTTTTATTGTGGATAAAACCAGCGAGCAGAGGCCCCCTTGGGGGGTGCTTGGGGCACCCTGGCTGCGGCACTCCACCTGCCGTGGTGCTTCTGCTTGCTGCCACCCCCGAGAACTTCAGCCGCAGCCCCTTCCTCGCAGGGTTGCCCCCGCCGGCCGCGGCTGAAGCGCACCTCTGCAGGGCTGCCCCAGCACGTGCCGCTCGGGCGGGGGGCAGCTCCTCCACACACAGTCACCCACACCAAGGCTTCGCATGTGGGGCTTTTATTAAACAGAAACATGGCACACAATCACAGCTGTCGGGGTGAGAGCACGCAGGAGCTGCCAGGTGCTCTGAAGACCGCATTAGGCCCATTATGCTGGGTTAATTAATGCAGAAGATCAGTGTAGGAGACTAAGTGGTAATGGGGAAGGCTTGGTGATGCCCTAGGCCCTGCCTAGACCAGGGGAGGCTCCAAGGAGCGGCTCAGCGTGTGGCACAGGTAGGCCTGGGGCAATGCTTGATATTTATTTTACAAGGGAGCTGCTGTTGTGGTGGGGTGAATGCTGGCCGGGGGCACCGGGCATGGGGTGGCCGGGGTGCAGCAGCCAGCCCCAGCCCCTCTGCCCTCAGGAGGGCCTTTTCCTGCCAGGCACAGCCTCCCTCCCTGCAGGCAGCCCTTACTCCTACAGCAGGCCCCGAGTGGGCTCAGTCGCTGGCCTTTACCTTTAAAACTGCGATAGCAATGTGTGCCTGCCCCCCCCCGAGTGTCTCATTTTCAAACAGGACAACTAGCGTGGTTTGAGCCTAGTGCAGAGCTGCTGGCTGGGGTTGGGCGGCCAGGGGAGAAGGCAGCCGCTGGTGGGGTGGGAGGGCCCCGCAGGGTGGACACAGCCTGGGTGACAGGACTGTTCTTCAAGAGAAGAAACTCGGTGGCTGTTTTTATTGGTTTAAGTGTGTCTTCCTTCAGAGTGTCTTGCAACTTACTGGTATACCTCAGGGCACTGGTGTTGAGCCGTCGCTCAGTCCTGAACTCCTTTGAAACAGTCGTGCGTGGCTGTGTGGGAGGGTGTTCCCCGCCTCACCAGCCCCGCTTAGCATCAAGCGCTGGCTCAGCTGCCGATTTGGGTGAAATGCAGCTACCTCTGGGAAAAAGTCACTGCTTTAAGGTGGGGAATTTGAAATGAAGAGGAGGAAAAGAAGATCTATCTGGGGAGAATCAGAACAGGCTACTGAGAGGCCGTGGTGCAAGTCTGAAGATTGGAAATATCTCTCTCAATGTTATTACTGCGTGCCATTAAAAATGCATTATGCATATTACATGACTCATTATTCATGAAGCAGGTTCCATACCTTTTGTCTGCTGGAGTAACAGTAGAAAGGGTAAGGAGAGACGCTGGAGCACACCTTTGTTTCTTTCTGTAAATTTTTAATGACACCTCGAGCTAACCAGTTGGTGAAGCTCAGTTCCTGCATAAAAGTGGAAAGGCAGAGCTATCTACAGGACGACTAAGCCTTTCAGAAGCTAATTTGAGCTTGTGTTCATCCACACCAACGATGATTAAATTACCTATCAAGTGTGCAGAGCTATCAGGATTCAGGGCATTGAAAAACAAGGTGAATTTATCTGATTGATTTAAAAGACACGGGTGGAACAAGTGGGCTAAAAAAAGAAAAAGTCTATTCCTTATAGATATTATAAAAGTACTTCTCCCGGCAAGCTAATGAACTTGTTACTTTGCCTCCAAAAGTTGTTTTGCCTGCCCAGAAAACAAATTTATTAGTTGGAATCAAAATGCTTTATCCAAATCAGTTAGCAGGCTGAATTAATTCATGAGGCAGAAACAAAGCAACTTATTAGGTTCCATCCTTATGCCGAGCAGAGATGTTTAAAATTAAAATATGCAAACATCATCTGTGTTTTCTATACAGTCCGTTTCCAAAAGCTGATAGTAACACTCAGATTGGATATTGCAACATAAGGGAGAGAGCACCTCTTCTGGGTCTTGCTCCTTCCTCAAGCAAAACTTTTGTTGCAGTTGATGGGGGGGAAGGAGGAAGAGGTTTCTAGAATAAGCCCTGGGTGAAAGATTGCGAGACTCGTGCAACTGTATTTGCAAGCTGCGCTGCTGTTGCACGTTGATAAAAGAGTGCTCCTCAAGTCTCTGCATTTTCCTGCCTTAAGAGAGAAAGACCAAACAGGTCAGTTGTGTGTCAAATTCATCTCCAGCATAACCCCAGTTCACATCAGGAATGGATTTCGCCTTTATTTACGATTTGGGTCTTACTCTAAACTTAATAGTGAAATATAACTCAGCATACAGCCCTTTGAGGGAATTCTGATTTAGAAAAGCACTGAAATATGCATGTAAGTCAATGAAGTGCTTCTCTAGCAGGGACCTTACGAGATGCCTGCTCAGAGTTAACATTCCAGAGGTTTTTCTTGCTGAATCCTGGACCTCACTCCATCCCTGAGCAACATCCTGTCTGTCTGGCATGTTTTCACCTGCAGTGGAGGTGGCTTTTGAGAATGCCAAGGGTAACTGTAGTTCTTTTTTTTTTTTTTTTTAAATTGTCAATAGGATAGTGGTAATTTCCAGTATTTTTTCCTCTGAGTAATAAAGCCATCTAAATAGATTTAAGGGATGTAAACATCTGTAATGCATTATAAGGCACGTAAAGTGATGGAACCAGATTTGAAAAGACATTTGTGCATCTAAAGCTGGACACAAGTCTGAATATGTATTGGGTGTGGGTATCTAGTTGTGTCTTTGCCCAATTAGTTGGGGCCAGGGGGAGAAAAAGGGGAAAAAAACCCCAAAAACAACACGAGTCTCAGAAAATTTCCTGAGTCTTTATCATACCAGTTTGTAATATACACAACATATGGACTATAAATAGAGGGAGCACATAAATCTGGAAGAAAATGTTTCATATGTTATAAAAATGCTGGCTACACCTTGTTAGAATAATGTTGCCTAATGGATTAACCTGGAGCATGTGATAAATCTTTCAAATAAGATGAAAGCAAAGCACTTTTGTATGCTTGTTCCATCTGGATTTTTTTTTTTTTTCATAGAGATGACACAACAAAAAAATACTGAGTAAGACAAACCTAGAAAAAAAAAATGTGACAGCTAATGAAATTATTTCCTTCTTTTAAATACCATCCAGCCAACTTTCTGACATGTGGGTGATCTCCCAGCCAGCTGGATACTACCATGCATGCGGAGCAGAGGCCCAGCTTGCCAAGGCGGCGGCAGCAGTCGCTGCGGCAATGCCAGGCTCCTCCGCTTAAGCGGCCCCGAAGGCGCCTCGGCTGCTGGCTCGTCCTGCCAGCTCCCTCCTTGGTGCACGGGACGGAGGTGGCTGTTCAGCCAAGGGCGCTGGCAGGAGCGCAGCACAGCATGCATTTAAAATGGCCAATATATTCCATTGATTTAGTTACTGTAATGCAGCCAGCGGGCGTTAAAGGGAAATTGTAATCCTCTGAGGTGATAGACAGTTCAGTATGAGATATCTACTTATATTTTATGCTTGCTGCTTTTTTTTTTCCCCTTATGAATAATACGTTCCCAAAACTCACTGATAGACTCAACGGGCAAGTTCAAAGGGGAAAAAGAGGTAGCAGTGCAAGAGGCAGGAAGCTGACCTCTGGAGTTCAAAAGAGTACACTCATCTGCCAAGAAAAGAGGCAAAATAGATGTTTTCAGTATTTCATAGAGGGAAGTTTAAGTATTGCAGTGAAGACCCACAAGAAATTAATTGTATTTCATTAAGTGATCAGCCAGAAGAGATTAGACGTTTACTTGGTCTAAATTGCTTGCAGTGGCTGCTTCTAGCGATTAATTTACCCTGATTTAAGCCAATGGATCTTATGTTATCTGTTAAACCTGGTAAATTCCCAACTTCACAAAATGTCAGCACTGCCTCTACTGTTGCCTTTTGCCTCTCTGAAACACAGCAACATGGATAGACGGGCAGGAGGGCAAGACCAGCTCCCGAAAAGGGAATAAGCGAAAAATGGTCTTGATCCTCTTTATGCAGCTGTTCCAGCTCTTTGAGCCACCGCAGGAGCGACAGCTGCGGGTGTAGACATCCCTTATATTGCACATCCAGCAGTCGGGTAGCTCGGACCCGCTGGACCAGGATGCTCTTGCTCGCGCTGAGTAATAGCAGGCGTGAGTCAGGGCGCTGGCACCTCGAGCTCTGAGAGCAAAGAGCTGGGTCTTCCTGTGTGCTTGTGCTGGGCTTTGCGCTGCAGGGGCCTGACCTTTGCTGAGCTCCGCCGTGTACTCTATGTATCTGCTGTCAGTCAGTTTTGGAATTATTTCTGTTTTCAGTAGCTTGAATTAACATTAATTGCAATCGAGAAGAGTCTCCTTCCTGTGTGATATTTCCACCATGGCTGAGGCATTTTGCTTCTGAGCTCCGCTGCCTGGGGAGCTACGTAGCCTCGCTCCTTCCCTGCCTTTTTGTCAAGCCCAGCCTGGCTCCGGTGGGGCTCGCTGCTGTTGTTTCCTACAGGGGTTTGGCAATCTCTGGACTGATTTCTGTGGCCAGTTGAGGTGGCGAGGCCGTTTGCCACCTCTCCCTTCATCCCAGGCGAGGGGGGCGATGTTCCAGCGGGCGCTTCCGTCCCGGTTTCCCCAGCCCAAGTTGCGTCACAGACCCTTGCAGGGATGGAAAAGAGCAGTTGCATTTATGGGAGGAAGGGGTTTTATGCAAGTGGGGTGAGCTCTATCATCTCTTACTCTTCCCTAAATTCTAAATACCTCTGTCTGAAACCTTTCACACAGCTCACAGTGGGACTCCAGCCAAATGTGGGGCCATGGAGGATCACATGCCTGCTTAAGTGTGAAGTGCCTCAAACTGATGGGCACCAAATGATTTCAGAGGGGGAGATGTTCGACTGTTACTTCTCTCTTTTGAGACTGCTGTGGTTTGGTTTTAACTGTGGCTCTTTCCACTTGCCATTTGGATGTCCGTTTTGTTCCTCTGCATGTTCGGTTGCTGAAATCTCATGTTTGAGCAATTTTTTCTGCGGGCCTCTGCATGATGGAGAAGACTGCCACAGCCTTTGTACTGATGCGCTGGCACTGTTAAGGACATCATTCTCTCTGCTGGTGTTTCAGATATCAGGAGTGGCCAGAGAGCCAAAGAGCTCTCTGCAAAATGCAGGTATAAGGAGACACGATTCTCAACCCAGAAAGTGTGTTGGATCCTAAGGATCCCATACAGGAAAGAGTAACACAAAAGGACAACTGCGCTGGCTGGGTTGGGTTCTGCTGCTTTTCATCCAAATGGGGGGAAATGCTACAGTTAAGCAGCATGACGAGACATGTAGCATGTGTTACAGTGAGCGTGTCTGTCGTTGCTGGTAGTGAGAGCCTCCTAGGTAAATGTTATTGCCCTCTGTCCGATCCCTCTCCTGTTAGCTGTGTGGTGGGAATTCAGCTGATAATCAGGGAAGCTCCCTGAGGGCACAAGCATTGGTGGGTGGATGAAGTCTCTGATGATGGTGCCACTGCCTCTTGGCCAGAGTGGCCTGGCAATGCTGGAGGTCTAGTGGGCTTTTTTTTGCAGCTGAGGGGGGATAAAAAGGTAAAAATCTCCAACAACAAAAAAACTCCTTGTTTCCCTGTGCCTTATTTTCCTGAATGCTGTAGAAGCCAACAAATACTGGGCCTCGCTTCCCGCCCAAAAAGCTGCTTATCTTTCTTCTAGCTGGGCTGCAGGTGTTGCTGTGCCTGTTCTCTGCTGCCGGTGATTCAGTGCTGCGTGTTTTCCTCGACGCCCCATGCTGTGAGAGAAGGGGGTCACGTCTATGTGAGAGCTGGTGGCAGATGCCCTTGCTAAGAGCTGGCTCCTGCGTGTGGGCTCCCGGCCGGGCCGGTGCATGGCGGGGACAGACCTGTGACCGCGCAGCCCTGCTCCTGACCTGCCGCGCACCTGGCCTGTGTTTTGAGTGCTCTGTTTCCTACTATTTCAGCCCCTTTACTCCAAAGGGGTGCCCTTATGTTTATCGTGAATAAAGGGTGGTGACTGAAATCAGGTGTATAGGCTAAAGGAGCTGAAGTACCCCTTTAGCACAGCCTGCAGTAGCCAGGGGACATGGCATAATCTCCAATCACATTGACGCCACAGCCTCCCTGGCCATGCTTCTGGGAGGTTTCATGTTTTCCACAGCACAACAAAGTGTGTTGTCAACTTAAACCAGTGTGAAATGGGACTAATTCCTCATCTGGCAGTAAAACAGCTTTTCAAAGATGCTTTTTATTGTTAGCTTCGTACAAAGCCAGCTTCATGTGACTGAGAATCTGACTTAACAGCTTTATATGATGCCCTGAAGACTGAAATTCACTTCCGTAGGACAAAAAGAAACTAAAATGTCCCTTTGTGTAAAGGCTGGTCAGGGCTGAGGAGCAGGGGGTGGGGGATAGGGCAGATGCCGTCAGTATGAGAAAGCCGTGGGCCAGGGGAGACTGTGTTTAACTCCACCCAACCACAGCAACAGAGACCTGCTCAGGACTCCTTGTTTGCAGTCCTATAAACTTGAAAGAGTAATTTCAAATAGGGTAATTGCACATCTTGCTAACGGTGGTGCTCGGTTGTATGTTGTAACAGTGGTTGACAAAGAGGTGGAGGAAACTCCACCACAATACTTCAGAGAAAATGTGTGTGCAGCAAGTGGCTGTGGCACGTCCAGCCTCTGGGCAGCTGTGGCCAGAAAGGTCAGGCTAAGGATTCGTGAGGTGGTGCTGGAGCGATTTGATTCCTCCACAGGAATGCCTCAAACACCTCGAAAGGGGAATACGACCTGAATATGACTTGGGAGATGGAGTACTCAGATACATGCTGCGATCCTGAGGAAGGAAAACCTAGGCTGAACTCGGACACACAGAGCTAAGAGTGTGCTGGATGGTCAATAATTAGCTGGGGAGGGGGGTGTGCAAAGCATTGCTGGTGGGGCTGATGGCTCAGAAACCTCCAGGTACGAGGCATATTGACTGTAACATATCTGAAGAGTTTCCTTGGCAGGGGGAAATCTCGAAGTGGCCTTTCTGGATTTACGGCTGCATTAGGAGGTTCTGTGTGCTGCTGTGACACTGTGGCCTGAGCTTTACCTTACCATGAGTACAGAAGAGTGTCTTTCTAGGGGCTCCTCTAAAATAACCTTAATTCCTGGACCCGTGGTATATTACTGTGAAGTGTCTTGGCCTCTGGTAGTGAACTTGTGGCACAAGGGAATATTTTCAAGGAAACACATGGCCAAAGTTTCAGTCTCTTTTCTAGTGCTGGTTTAACTGATCATTGTGTTGAAACCAATCTGTAACTCCCCTTTTGCGGGGTGTGATGTTCCTGCAGCTCCCGAGTGTTATCAGATTGATTTCAATGCAAGCTTAGTGTGTCTGAGTAAAGTTTTCAGGGTTAGTTTCCTGCAGTGCTTCACAGCCTGTGGGTAAGCTGTCTGGAGGGATAGGTTGGCTGCTGTAGTGGTCTTTCATGACCAGGAAAGCTGCAACACCCTGGAATTTCCAGTGGGGTTGGGAGGCAGTCCATTAGAGGTAGGTGTACATGCAGATCAGCATGTGGCTTGCACATTTTTGTTGTTCTGGGCAATATCTGTTGACTGTTCAGAGGGCACGAGAGCCCCAGGTGTCAGGTGTTATGTATCTGATGAAGAGATTCACTTGTGGAAAAAGACTCAGCAAAATGTTACTCTTGTACTTCTCAAGTGCTGCCTGGGATGTGTTGCAGACTGAAAGAGGATTATTCTAAGAGAGGTGGTCAAAGAGCATTGCTATAAATTTACAGTCCAACAGTCCCAAACAATAATTCTGTTCTGTACAAACTTCTACCTAGTGAGTTTGTCCCTAAGTTGTCCAGCAAACAAATATGTCACTAGGATTCTTCCAGTGAATATACTGAACACAAGTCTAGTTTTTTTCTTTTCTTCTATGCTTATTTAGTAAATATGGAAAAGAACCTCTTTTCACGCTCCTGTTCCTTCTGAAAGGCCCCTAAGATGAATGCCCATCAACTCCCACAATGAAACTGTTGGACAAAAGGAATATCCATAGGTTACTGAATGGTGCTGAAGCGCTTTTGCTCTAGTTCCCATGTTGCTTTGCCTCTCTCCCCCTCTTCCTGTAACGCAAGCTCTGCAACTGCCAAAGCCACACCTGACTGATGTTTTTTAGCAGGAGGGAGTAGACACACATGGGGAATTGACAGTCAGGATAGGAGGGACCTAAGAATTGAAAACTGAAGCAACTTACACCACTCAAGTTACATTTCTGTTGCTTTCAACCTTCTGACAAAAGCTGTTTCTCTGCTTAGATACGTGGTTTTTGCTAGAACTCTTTCTAATAAGCTGGGGCAAGAGAAATGGGAGAGAAGGGAGCAGTTACCTTCCCTTCCCTTGGAACAGTGTCAGCATTCCCAAAAGCTGCTGTCAGCTGGGAGCCAGGGCAATGGTGCCCAAGTTCTTGGAAAAAGCATGACCAGTATGAGACGCCAAGTACTTTGGAGGACCTGTCATGAAGCGATAAGGTCAGTAATTTCTTCTTCACCTGACAGACCTTTTTGGGTCTGTTCAGGACAAGAATGTATGGATTTGTTAACGTACTCACCAGTGATCCTTAGCCCTCCAGCTATCATGTGGGTGAGTCGCAGATGCAGGAATGCACGTGCGTGCACACAGTTTTACTGTGCGTTGCGGCACTTACAGCTGGCTTTCTTCCTGTGGTTAAAACCTTCACGCACGCTTCTTGGGATCTGAGCACAACGCAAACAACCTTGCAAAGTAAACACATCCACCTAGAATTTTTATTTTTCCAAATCACTCCTTTAGCTAATGTTTCAAAGACACATACGCACCACATCTGGTGCAAACCAAATATTTTCAGTCTGTTGGATCCGAGTCAATATTTGCCCAAGGTATTACAAAGATGATCATGAAGTTCTGGCTAAAGGGAAAAGTGCCCTCGTTGAGGATTGGTCTTGGACTTACGTGTGAGCAAAGGGACCCAGAGCTTTGTGATAGGGCGTCTCTGACACCGCCGGTCCTGCGCTGCTGCTGCTGCTAGTGATAGTTTCAGGTGGCTTGCTGGATGACTGGCCTCTGTGCGCTTCTGCAGACAGGGCCTGACTCATCGCCGGTGCTGCTGGGGGACTGGCACTGCTGGTGCACCTTCTCTGACCTGCTGGGCCATTCCCCTGGGGCAGCCAGACGTGGTGGAGACATTTGCAGCAGAGGACTCCTTGCTGGAGCAAAGGCGGTGAATAAATCAGTGCAATCTGCCATGCTGGTTGTGCTCCTGTTCCAGATTTTTGCACCAAACTGCTTATTTTGTGTGACTTGTGGGTTCCTGGTGCCACTGCAGTCTCTGAGTAGGCTTCCTGCCGACAGACATGCTGTACTTGCAGTTGAGTTGTGGAAGCTGGCCTAATTCAGAGCTGAATCAATCCTAGAAATGGTATTAAAATGTGACTTGCCTTTCGGTCAACTGAGACTCGCTTGGGTAAACAAAGGTCAAATCTTTAGTTTCTTTTTTGGTATTTACATAGTTCTGTATATAGCCAAACTCCCATTGCCCCAAGAGCATTTAGGAGCTGACTCACATGTGACAGATTTGTCTAACTGACATCAAAGAGCAAGAACGTGCCTGTGGGATGACCTACATCCAATCCGTCAGAGTAAATCTGAGTGGTCTGTGCTCTAAACTGAACTGAACCTGTTTGTAGCTCCATAACCCAGTCAATACTACGTGGACTGCATCTAACTGATATAGCAAGAGTCTTACCGGTGCTGGCAGGGTGTTTCTGCAGGCTAAACTCGGCAACGGATGGTCTACTGGGGGAAAACGGTTGTTTCCTGGTCAGTGCTGACTATTGGAAATGCCAGGTCAGTAGGCGTTACTCTTATCTCCAGTACTTCTGCTGCAATTCTGCGTGGCTCAGCACATTTTGGGTTTGTGCTTATGGCAGCATCTGTTTTTCACTCTGCTCTTCCTCAAGGACGGGAACTAACGTAACACTAAGGGCTACTCTTTCTTAAACCCTCCTGGAGAAAGAACTGGCGCTCCGTAGCTGCACACCAGATTGTGGACAGCCTGAAATTCATTGCATTAAACTGGAAGTGGCGTATCCAATGCTATCACAAAACAGTCAATCCTCAGAAACCAGGGTGAAGGACGAACCCATTCCCAATGAGAAAGAGACCTCAGCGGAGAGGGGAGGTTACTGCGTGACAGGAGCCCCCTCGCAGTGGGATTACACCCTGCCTAAATGCTCCGCGCTTTGGGGTGCGGGTTGGTCCAATTAGCAGAATGCCCACAGCAGGGTTTGACGAGCCCTCTCCTCTTTCGTAGCAGGTATTATTTCAAATGCCTTTTTTTGGATCTCTTTGTCGCATTTAAAAAGTAGACTGGTTCAGTGCTGGCTTTTTTTCTTGCGGGTGACTTAGCAGTCATTACCTGCTAGGAGAAGTTATTCCTGGTGATTGCTGCGTGACTATAGGAAACACCGCGTGTTTAAAAGTTGCCTTACGGTTGGTGTTATGGTCCTTGTTCTTATTTGCCTATAACTGTCAGACTAACAAAGTAGGCTGAACTGTCTTATGTCAGTGCATGAACTTTTATGTTGCTGTTTGCTTGGGTTACAGGCAGTCACTGTGGTTCAGCAAGCTCCGAGAACGAGGTCTTGGGGAAATGTCACTCTGGCTCTGCGCCCTTCTCTTTGTGAAGCTGCAGTTCCCTCTCGTGGCACATTGGGTGGGATGTCTTCCCTTCTCTCCACATTCCCGTTTGGAGGGTCCCCACAGAACTGCTTCGTCCTGAGGGGGGAAAGACGCCTGGAAGAGTTCATCCCTCTCAAGCTGCTCTTCTGAGCTGGGCACTTTGTTCCTTCACCTCAAGGTGTGTGACAGGGAAATGGCACCTATACCTGGGGAGGCTAGGGAGTATGGACTTTCCTTAATGACCAATTACCTCTACGTCGTGCTTGTACCTGCATGCCTGCGAGTGATGTCTGGATGACACCGCTGGGTTTGCTGCAGTCCCTTCCTAGAGCAAAGCAGTGACTCTCCACTATGTACCAGGGAATCGCTCTGCAGCTGGCTTCAGCTACAGACTTGAGGCTGGCACACAGATCAGAGGTCTTTTGACTCCTGCTGTGTTGGTGGTGGGTAACAGTTTGGTACCATTGCTCCAGGACATTGGGATCAAGGCTGTAGCAAATGTCTTGGGTTTAGTATCAGGGTTCTACCTCTGTCCAACCTGCAAGACCTACTGCAAGCTGTGAACCCACAATTCGTACAGGTTTGGTGGAGACTTTCAAGGTCTCTGCAGCTAAATTCCCTTAAGATGGTTCCTTGCCTCGAGGAGGCAGAGGTGAGAGCAGGCAGGCTACCTCCGTGGTCCTCCTCCTCCCCCCACGGCCTCAGGACACGAAGTGCCAGGGTGAGAAGGGTGGGACAACTCACCTAACACAGGTGGAGGACTCCTGGAGCATAGGGGAGCAAGGGCAGGTGCTCTGAAGGAGACTCTGAAATCTGGGACAAGGACCCCGGAATTGGAAATGAGCAGGGACAGGATGTGCGCACGACTGAGGGAGCTGGAGCTTGGAAGCTGCAGTCGTGCTGGAACCTCATTGCCACACAACAGCTTTTCTACTAATGGGTTTTGGGGTTTCCCCCCAAGCAAAACTTGGCCAACACTTAATAAATGAACATGCTTATGGTTGCAAAGGCAGGCGTCTCATGGCAATGCCAGCATTTTCAGTGCTGCTTGTGCACATCCATCACTATATGAGCTCTGACTGCAGGACCACAGGCTGCTCTCTATCCAGAGGATATGCTCTGGGCTGACCTGCTTTGGGAGGACTCGAGACTGGGTAACAAAGAAGGTGGTTTTCTGTATGATCCCTGTCTCGCTGGCTGCAAAGGTTGATGGGTATGTGAGTGGGAAAGGCAGGAAACTTTACAGGGTACCACTTCCTTCACACGTGCAGCGGGAAGCGTAACTCGCAGTCATGCCGCTCATGAGCAGCGCCAAGCCACGGAGGCTTCGTAGCGGCTGGCGTGATGCAGAGCCTGGTCTGACTGTGGGTTCGGAGGGGCTGCGTGGTTTGTTACAGTCGGGTGGGACTGCTGCTCCGTCACAGAGCAACGGTGTCACCGCTGTGGGCAATGTGCGCTCTGTGCCCCCAGCTCTGAAAACTGAGAATACCCTTAACAGCCAAATACGTGACACCCGTTTGTGAGCATTAAGCGAGGACAAGAAAATCTGCAGTGAAACGTGGTGGAAGCCATTTCACAAGAGAACAGTTTACCCCTAACCTCACTATGATGGAGGATGCATATCTTTTGGTGGGAAAATAGTTCAGTTGAAGGATGTCTGGTTTAGGTGTTAGGAGTGAATAATAATTCACCAGTCCTGTTAGAACTGGAAAGTTCTGATTAAGAAGTGGTGTAAACACCTACAGGTGCGGTGTTTCTGTGATGGTAATAACACTGAAGATGATGTGCTGTATCTACCCTGTACTGCAGCAATAACAGATGTGTGGCAGCAGTAAATTAGCAAAACACATGATTAGGGATCTGTAGAACTGAGTGTTTCAGGGAGAATACTGCTTTCTAGAAGTAAGCATCTCTGAACTAATACCTAAATCTAAAGAGAGAAGTGATTTCTGAGTGCAGTCATGAATTATGCTGTTGTGAACAAGGTGGTGTGCCCTGTCTCAATCTCTTTCATTCTTAGAGGCATGCTTTGCATAAACTGACACAGAAGTCACACCAGTTAAAAAATAAAAGAAATCCTTATGCACTAAATGACTACCCTTTATGTAGGACCTCATCACAACCTTGCATATTGAGAGAAATATAATTCTGTTAGTCCATTAGAAGTTTGAGGACTTTTTCTTATGCCCACACTCACAGTTGCACCTCCCTGTGGTTTCAGGAAGCCTAATGTAACAGATTAAGTGCTTTCTTGCCTATGGCTATTTTACTGGAAATCCTGGTAACGAAGACCTCAGAATAAGCATTTGTGTCAAAAAAAGCATGTTTTCAGTGCTTCCACCCTGGAAAGGGATGAAGTAAAGGTCTGTGTTTCTCTTTTATTATTATTTATTGTAGTTCTCCCGAGAGGACAGAGGGCTAAGCTATTCTGTCTCAAAATGTCAAACCTTAACCTTTGTGCAAACTTTATGAAGTTCAGCAAGCTCTGTGAAAAATGGGCCACTGTGATTGAATAACGTTAATGTGGAAATAGTTAACTCCCACACAACACTGTATTTCACCATCTGCAACATCGCTTGCTCTGCAATGGTTTCACAGGTCTATGACGCTTGCGCTGATTTTGTGGTGGCTCTCCTATTTATAATTACAACTGTACTTAAAGAAACATCTGTACAGAGATAAGTAGTACATTACATACGTAGGTGCAGATGCTAAAAACATAATTACGCTTTTGTGCTGAGCATTTAGTTGTGCAGGCTGACTTCACACCCTAGTATCCATCATTGCTTTCAGAGGCAGATTCTCATCCCATCACCAGAGCTTGCTTTCTTTTCTCCCAGGTGGGTTCTCTTTCATCTGGTTGTATTAAAATGCGTTTTGTGACCGTGTGATTCAGATCACTTTCTAACACTGACCTACCCTCCTTACCACCCTACTGCTCCACACGCTCTAATGTTCTCTGCCAATTCCACTGTTAAAGATTTCTAGCATCTGCTGCTCCCTCCTTATCTACCAAACCTCTGTTGTCATCCTCCTTCTCTTCCCTAAATGTCTGCTGATGTCTTCTCTCCTCTTACGCTTGTGCTCCTGAAGTTTCCATGCAGCAGCTGGTGCTGGTGGTTCCTTATCCCTCTCTCTGAACAAGCGCTCATCAGGGGCTCTAAGCTGGCAAGTCCAGCAAAAGCTGTTGGTCTGCTCTGTCACACACTGTACGCTCCTTGCCTGTTGTGCCGATGCAATTCACTGAATGAAAAATGCCTCCACACCGACAGGCTGGATTTAAAAATAATAAAATTTAAAAAACCCCAACAAACCCCCCAGAGCAACCCACCTACT
This sequence comes from Platalea leucorodia, assembly GCF_965183815.1. Classification (NCBI taxonomy): domain Eukaryota; kingdom Metazoa; phylum Chordata; class Aves; order Pelecaniformes; family Threskiornithidae; genus Platalea; species Platalea leucorodia. The sequence continues at coordinate 39,659,382 of NC_138827.1, read as the reverse complement.
GACGAGCATTTTTCACCAAGAACTAATACTTACAATCTTTGCTCATAGTCAGCCCCATTTACTACTGGATTCAGCTTTGAGATTCATCAGCAAGTTGGTTTTCAATATGCTTCATGTGTGTCCCTCTTTTTTCTCCTTTTTCTCCCTAATAGAATAGGTTTATTTTTAATAAGTATACCTGGTGGAAGAAACTCAAGATTTGCAGTCTTACTAGTTTGTAAGAAAAGCTTCCGTACATCTATTTCTTCCTTTGTGGTCCCAAATTAACCCGGACCTAGTGTCGGACCACTTGGCTTAAGCTTCCTTGGACCGTCTCTTATACCCTCTTTCATCTTTTACTACTGGAAACATACTGAAGTTCATTGCTGCTTTCAAATGTCCTCCAGTTTTGCAAGACTCTTAAAAACTAACATTAGTTGGTCTAGTCTATCCACAGTGTCACGAGAAAGGACCACATCCTCCTGATTTCTTTCTCACGGAGCCTAGAATAGTCCACTGTACCAGAGTGGCCACATTATCTTCTAAGGTCAGTTTAAAGCCCCTGGGCTAACCCGGTGAGTTTATCGTTAGGTGGCTGCAACGAGCAGCGCTCAGCCAGAGGACCTCTCCGTCCCCGCAGCGCTCCTGTCCCATGCCCTCCAAACATCTCCCGTGTAGCTCTGTCCCAACCATCGGCTCCCCCTTACATCTGTAGCCTCATCTTGTCTTCTTCAATGGGCAGGAAGGTTATAAATAGACAAGAAGATAGACAAAGTGGCCTGGATTCCTCAAAGACCTCAGCATTCACAACTGAGGCCAGAGCAAATGGTCTGCTTTTAGTCCCTTTTATTTTAAAGTGCCTGGCCTCAACGTACTTAACCATGTTCAAAACCGAGTCTAAAGGTTGCAGTGGGTATGTCTACAGATAGGACGCACATCTGATGGTGAATACTTACGAAAATCTGACCCAATTCAGCTGGAACGTTTCTGTTTGGTGTGGAGCCAAGTTTATAGTATCAGCAACATCAAGGCAAAGCACCAGATACAGAAAAAGATGCTCAATGAACTTTTATTTTTCTTTCAGCTCTGGGTAGGGTTAGGCAAAAGAGTAAGGGAGGTATTACAGCAGGTATCACCAAGAAGAAAGCAAATATATTTTGAATTTCAAAAGCATCTTCTACATGAAAGGGATTTTCCTTTGCAAAATGGTGGGATGACAGCTATTAATTTTGTGAAAGCCATTTTAGTCCCCAGGCCCTGAATGTGGGTACCAGGAGCTCAGAGTCTATTTCTGGCTCTATATCTGACATAGTCCACGTGCCTGGATGAGTCACTCCGCTCCCCTTTCACTTTCCTTTTCTGTGAAAAGGGGTTACCTGTCTTTGGAAAATGCTTTGAAATTGATGCTGAAACTGCTAATTGATAACCCTCTTAAGAGAGTCCTCAAATGGTAAAGAGCTCACCTCAATACACTGAAATGTGCCATAAAACGACCTTTAGCTCAGTCAAAAAAAATAGCAACTAAAAATAAGCACGATCCTGTGTAATCACTGATCAGTTTGATCAATCTTCAGTGGTGAATCTGTAATCTTGGTCAAAGTTCTGAAACTAGACAATTTCTTACAACAATTAGTTAAAAGTAGGAATGCATTTCTTCTTCCAGCAATAAAATCTTCCCTGAGGTTGCATTATGAAAGATAATGGCTTTAGGCAATAGCCTACAGAGATACAGGGGCTATTATTTGGGGATTCCTATATAGCAAGAAATTCCGAACAAAGCTGTTACTGCTCCTCATTACATTAGTTTTAAAACTAATTACTGTACTTCTACTAAGGAAAAACATGTTTGATTGTTCACGTAGTCTAATCTACAACAATTTGGAAAGACAAGTGAAAATGTAAATTTTTGCAAACAAAAAATTAATGGTGTGAAGTGTGTTAAAATGGCTGGATACCAGTTGATCATAATGAAATTTAACCCATCTTAAAATGAAAAGTGACTTTAAACTTGATTTTTTTTTTTTTCTCCCCTTTTCTGTATGTTTAGAAATGTTGAAGTGAAACACACTGTCAATTTGGACACTTTTTCAAGTTGAGAAATTAATCAAAACCAACCTTTTCCTGCAGAGGTTTCATTTTCAACCAAGTAGGCCTCTTCTGATTAAAGAAGTTGCATAAAAATTCTTAATCATCTCTGCACAGGAGCACTGCTGTAGCTGTCGGGTGATTCATATCTGTTTTAGAGACAAGTTTCATAATAATCTATAGATGCTGTTGTGAGAATCATTATATGAGTATCTTTGTCCGTCCAGCAACAGTCGCGTGGCTCGGGGGCAGTGTCCCAGCTTTAGCGAGGCCGCCCGTGTAAACGGGCACCAAACCAACAACACGCGTGAGCCTCTTTCAAGGAGCGAGGGGAGAGATGGCCGCTTTACCGTCCCATGCTGAAAAAACCCGAGCAGGTTCCCCGCAGTAACTCGGTGTGCGGACGGGAGGGTGGGAGGCACGGGGCAGCGCTGGCCAGGCAGTGCCGTCCCCTCCTCTTCCCCTTGCAGCCAGCGCGAGGGGTGGGAAGCCCAGGGTTCGCCTGTCGTGGAAACCGAACTGTTGGGTGGGAGCTTCACAGGGCCGGACAGGGAGCAGGCAGGAGGATGAGTGCTGGCTGTTGGAATCAGGGAAGGGGTGAAGCGGAAAGGAATGGCCAGGCACTGGGATGGGAAGAAGAGGGAAGATTTGGAAGACGAGGGAAGAGACAGGACCAGAGCAGAGAGAGGAAACAGGGTGGGGTGACTGTAACTCTGATGGCTGTGATACCCAGTTGTGAATTTTTAGTAAAAGGCTTTCAGTAGCGCTAGGTATAGAAAAAACTTGAAGTTGGTATTATCTGTGAAATACTGAATTCAATATTTTAAAAAGCCTGTGGCTCTTGGGAAGGGTACTTTGCTAGCTCTCGGGCTGTACGAGCGGATACTCTTGGGCTAATCTGCAGGGAACTTCCTTCCTCCGCTGGTAAAGGAAACAGGGATGTGAAGATATGTATCTATGCTGTTGTGCTTCCCCCCTGCCCCCCAACACACATGCTGCTTAGTACTGGTGACTTTATCAGCTTTGCTTCAGGCATCATCTCTCTTGTATTCAAGGTTATCAGATAGAGAAAAAAAGAATCCAGCTTTTGACTCAAACCATTAAAATATAAATGATGTAACCCAGAATCCAGCATTACTCTTTCTTACACAGATCTTTACAGAAGATCAGCAGTCAAGTACCAAAACTGGAGGTCAATGTTTTACCTTTGAATCACCAGATTTAAAAAAGGACGTTTCTTTCAGTGAAAC